>NC_080675.1:93335551-93639230 GCF_030445035.2 Dasypus novemcinctus | reverse complement strand
CCAAATTGAACTCTCAAACCCGGAGATGGAGGATCAGTAAAGTCTAAGGAGACAAATTGGGCAGTTGGTTTTGAAGAAAGGAGGTAGAGGGAAAGGTGGGTCACGTACCTTACTTAATCTGGGAAAGTGCATGTTAAGAGAAGGTGGGGTCAGGGCTCTGTTCTCCAGCCCCCCAGGATCCAGACTGCAGGAAGCAGCTAATAACAGCAAGAGGAAGGGAGTTAGTTTAGTGGTAAAACCTTCCTAATAGGTTTTTGAACAGTGGAAATGAGCTGTCAGGAGTGGTTGCCAGAGCACTTTCTCTAGAGGGTTTTTGAAAGAAGATAGACACCTTCCTATCAAGGGTGATTGAAATGCAGCCCTGCCTCAAGGCAGGAGGAGAAATGAGAGAACCTCTTTAAGCCTCTTCCAGCCCCCGGAGCCTCTCTCAGTGAAAAGATTCTGGCTCATTAATGCAGAGCTACATCCTCGGGGGCACACAGGGGTTTGCTGGGCTAAAGTTTTAGAACCTGTGGTTGGAGTGTCCCAAACTCCCTTTGTTCTCAGGATAAACAGGCTGGCTTCTTCACCCTAAAATCAAAAGCACAGGCCCTGTGTCGTTTGTGCTGCTCAGATGCCCTGGCAGGTGGGAAGGAAGTGCTGGGGTTTTTTTGCTGAGCCCAGAAACACTGTGGGAATAACTATGACCAGGGTCTGACCTTCGGTCCCGGAACCAGGCTGTCCGTGCTGCCCCGTAAGTGTGGTTCAGACGGGAGAGGAGATGAGAAGAGGCCTCAGCTTGGGAGTTAGCTGGAGAGGCTGTGACCTCGGGAGCGGCGGTGGGCAGGGAGGTACCCAGGGAGTGAGGGAAAGAAACGTGAGGACAGTATGGAGTGGGGAGGTTTGCTTACTCAGGGAGAAAAATCACAGGCCTGTGTGAATACCACCTGTGGAAACACACTGGAGCTTCCCTCCTCAGGAGGGCCTGGATGGGGGCTGCTGAGCTGCAGGTTTTTGATGCCGAGATACCCACAGTGCAGGACAAGGCTTCTCCTTTGTCTTTGGGAAGGGGACAAGGCTGCTTGTCAAGCCAAGTAAGTGGCATGTCATTTGAACTGTGCACTGAATACAATGTTCTCAGAGAGGAAAGCCGGCTCTTTTTCCACGGAGGCCCCCTCAGGTCAGGACATTAAAGGGGCAGGCAGACCAAGGCCCAGCACCTGACCATCTTCCTCATCCTGGAAGGAGCCTTGGGAGGGGTGGAGGGGAAGAAATCCACCAGAGCCCCCAGAGAGCCCGGCCTCGGGGTCCACTCCGGCAGACTTGCAGTAAATAAAACCGCCTGATGACAGGGTGCTCCTTCGATGGAGACGCCAACGGAGCCATTCCTGTGTAGTAGATGTAAACCCTGAGGCAAGCAGAGGCCAGTGACTAATATGCTTCAACAGGAACAGAACCCGGGATCCTGGAGCAATTTTCCACTGGCCTGGGCAATTCAAAACACAGGTCATCTGATTGAGAGGGTGGCAGCTGTCATCAGCGCTAGTGATGCTGAGGACTGGGTTTAGAAGTAGGCAGGCCCTAGACGTGGTGGGTCTTTACTCTGCAGAGCCTAGAGCCAGGGTGCAGACTTCATCTCCCCAAGCGGCCCTCTCTCAGGTCCAGCTGCTCAGGAGGTGCAGCTCTTTGCCTACATCATCCTCAGTGTCTTGAAAGAAGAGAATTTAGAAGGGAAGGGGGAAAGGCTTACATCTCCTATCATGCAGTTACCTCGTTTTGTAGCAAGATTGTTTCCCCCTGAGCAGTTTGTCTTCATTTAGCAGCTGTCTTCTCATAGGAAGCCATTTTGTAGAGGTGTTTGTCACGGTGTGACAAGTGACGGCTGGGGGAAATTGAATTTTGGAGCAGGGACCCAGGTTGTGGTCACCCCAGGTAAGCCCGATTCCCTGGGGTCTCTCCTGCCCTTAATTTTAGCTGCAGTGTGCCAAGTATTTCTAGCTGACACTAGGAGAAACGCATTTGAAAGGAAGCCATTTCCATAAACAGCTGCACCCAGAGCCACTAAACAAAGATGAGAGGTCTGTTTGGTGTTAAACAGAAACATTTTTGGATAACTAGGGATTCTCATTATTCTTTATCTTGCACATGACTACCCTCATTCCCCTTATAAGAAAAAAATCACAGTTAAGAAGGATAGTCATGATTCATGCTGCAGTGTAGGAGAGATCTGCTGTGGATTTGGGGGGCGGAGGATTAGAAATGTGTGCAGGCAGATTGGACGTGTTTTTGACAGGATATGTAACACAGTGTGAATTATAACCAGGCAGGAAAGCTTATCTTCGGACAGGGAACCGAATTATCTGTGAAGCCCAGTAAGTACAAAATTGTATCCCTAGATAAAGTAATGTCTGTGGATTAAGGGCTGATTTAGAGCCAATTATACACTATATGAAGAATGTTTACAGAGGGTGAATGAGTGTTGAGTAGAATCAGGCCAAAATCTCCCTGGCATCTGGGTGCAAAAGGGGCCATGTAAGGATGTCTCTGGGAATTGCTCCCAGAGTATTTGCAGTGGGACTAAAGATGTGTGACTGGCTTCCTGGAGTGTCGGCTAGGCTCCACAGCCCTGGATTTGTGCAATAATCAGTAACAAGATTTCTGATTCCTTAACAAGCCCTCAAAGGCACTCTTCTCTGACTAAGAAAATGCCAGCATATAGAAGGAACTTTGTAAATAGTAATCATTGACCAATATAAATGTGGTTATTCTCTCCCAAAGTCTAAAAATCACTAAAATAGAAGTTCATTCATGAGTACTTTGGGACATTTTCCACTTCTTGGACTTTAGGCCAAAAATTTGTACAACATAGCCTCATAGAGCTGAGAGGACCCTTGAAATTATCCTCTCTGTCTGCATTTATGAAGAAACTGCGGTCCAGGGAAGCGACTGATCATGGTCCACAGCCAGCCAATGGCCCAGGGAGGACGAGAGCTTTCCAAACTGTCTCTATCGTAATCCTCCAGCCTCAAGTTTGAGGGGTCAACAGGATTCATCTGGCAAATATTTTTTGTGCCCCTACTACATGCCAGGCTCCTCCAGGATCCAGCAGGGAAGAAAGGCAACACAGACTTTGCTTGCGGGGTACGTTCTGGAGGTGGGTCCCATTTGTTCTCTGGGATAGGACAGCCCACATGTGCCCTGACCCTCTTGGGCACGACCCTTTTGTGCCATCCTCACTGCCTCAGGAAATAATATTATTGACTTTTGTTGCAGTTTTAAAGTCTTTTAGCAGTTAAATCGACATAGATACTTCTTTCTTTCATCACAAGAAAGGAAATAGCTCAAGGTGAAATAGAAAACTAGCAATTGCCTTGATAATTTGATTATTATTAAAATTATTTTATCAGTATCAAGCAAATGACCAAACTAACTGGATACACCAGCTCTATACCTTATTTAGATCCTGTAGGCTCAGTCTAAGAAGAACTAGAGGATCTGGGCATTTTCCTGGAGGCTTAACCCAATGATGCCCACAGTGGAGGAGAATTATTCTCTGTCCTGGGCTTTATGAGTCTTTTTAGATGAAAAGATGTGAACATCGATTTAACAACTAAAATCAGAGAACACTTACTCTATCTAGAGTAAAGGCACACATTTGATGCTTTGAACTCTGTAATGGAAAGTGGAAAGCAAAGATTCCCTAAAAGAAAATAGGATTTTAAAGACAAAGAAGCATTTATTTGGATTTGTTGACAGGTAAGTTGGTTACTCCAGACCAAACCTAAATGGACCAACCATACAGGCCTAATCCTCTGCACTCTGTGTTCTGCCGACCTGGTCTGTTTGATCAGGTTTTTGTTGTTGGACATATCACAGTGTATCTTCTGGTTCAAGCTGGCAACTGACCTTTGGAACTGGGACTCAACTGATGGTTGCACCTGGTAGGCCTCCACAGTTAAATACCGTTCACACTGATTTATTCTGTATACTGTATGCCTATGTAACTTAATTAGCCTGGGGTGGAGAATGTGGGACAGACACCAACAATGCCTACTTTAAAGGGTAAAATTTAGAGAAGAGAACTATCAAAGACCAAGATGAGAAAGAGACGTCTTTTGGCTAAATTTGGGATAGGAGTGGATGAAAATGAGTGAAGCAATCATCCTAACCTAAAAGAGTTACTGAATAATGGGAGCAAATTCCATAAAAGAAATCTCTGGTTCTTGTAATACTTTGTTTGCACTAAGACCAGACCAAATGCTCCAAGGTGGTTTTACCAGGACTATCTTAAACCAAGTCTAGTTAGTCGGCTACATTTTTAGTCTTGAAGTTGCTAAACACAAAGGTATCTGTTTAAGATATTTAAATGAGGCACTATTTCTATAGTTCTTTGGTGCCCTTCCAGCTAAGCATTCCTGCAACACATTGCTTATCGTTTCTACATGTGCAAACAAGTAAGCCCCTTGCCCTGCAAAACTTGGCTTATAATCCTTGCTTAGACTAAAGTCACCTCTATTTTCTTTCTCATAACTGTGTTCATTTGTTGAGATTTGTTTAAATTCAAACTGTGGGCGTCTAGCTGTTGGCACTGGGGTTTCCTTTCTCTTGAAATTGTCAGCAAAATATTTTGTCCATAAATAATGTTTCATCTAGACTTGCAAATGGCAGCCAACACTGCAGGCTTTTTTTTTTTTTTTCCTGAAGGGACTCTGAAAGCAGGATGGGGAAAAAAGTGGTCAAAGCATTTGTGGGGACTAGTGTTTCATTTGTGGGGACTAGGAAGGGGCCTGTGTGTGTCAATGTGGATGATAAAGTAAATTTGGTTGTATATTGTAGGTTCCTTGTCAGGTAGGACATAGTGGTCTTGATATATCACATGTACGTAGTAAAACTAGCTCATTGGTGTAGTTCAGGCTGTCATTAAGAGAAGCGCAGGTCCAGTTGCCAAGTACAGCACAGATCCAGGTACGGAGTAAGGAAGAGAAATTTCCAGATAGCCCTGGAACTAAATGCAGAATAAGGGTTTTCCTTACAGTCATGTACACCTGAGGAGGATTTTCATTTACAATTAGAGAAAGAAAAAAGAAAAAAAGTCCAGCGCATTTACTTGCTGTGTCCTTGTTTCAAAGATTGTGTAGGGAATGCAGAGGAGACAAGGGTGAACCCAGGCAGAAAACTAAAGAAAAGAAATCGATAAAACCACTGAAGAAAATCTGTTGCCCTTTTCTTGCCTGTCTCTGATAATGAATGTCTTCTCAGCACATTCCTCACTTTGATTCTCAAACTTTCCAGGGAAATTGCAAAGAACTGGTTGGGTTGGGTGAGTTTTGGCCTGGGTACACATTGAGAGCAGCTCTCATCACTGGACCCCTTTCAGGAAGCTCCAGGGGACTTTTTGTAATGATAGTAAGCACAGTGCACAATTTTAACAGACTTTTCTTTGGATCTGGGACCAAACTCAATGTAAAGCCAAGTAAGTTATAGTTGTCTACAAGAAAAAGTCACCAACTCATTATGCTAAGTTCCTCTTACCATTCTCCTTTTGTTTTGAGTTCTCTTATTTTGTCTTTTGATCATTTGTTGTTCATCTTGTCTTACGAGCTGATTTAAAATGTAGTAAGTGAATCCTATTTGTCAGTAAGCTTTCTGAAACTACCCAGTCATGCTCTCAGGATCGTATCTTCTGCAAGGAAATTTCCTAAGGTTTCGTTATTGCTACTTTTGCAGGTTGACAGCAGAGCATTGGGGAATAATTTAAAGTTCCAATGAATGTCAAGGATTTCAGGGATAAGATGACAAATTAAAGTAATATGTCATCTTTTTAAGAAGATAAAAAAAATTATTCTTGATAATAATCTAATAACTAACATTTGTTGAACACTTGTGCAAAGATGCCTCTCCTACCTTAATTCATTTACTCCTCATAACCACCCTCTGGGGTACAGATTATAATCCCCTCATTTACAGATGAGGAAACTGCAAAAGTTTAAAACAAATTAAAGAGGTTAAAATAGTTACTTGAGGCTCATACATGTAAGGGACAGGTCTGCGCCAAAGGCTGGTCTGCCCTCCCTCTCTAGCTCATTCTCTTGGCCACAGTCTTGGCAAGGTTTGTGTAGGAAGACAGAGCACTGTGGCTATAATAACTACAAGCTCAGCTTCGGAGCAGGAACCACAGTAACCGTAAGAGCAAGTAAGTAAGAAGGGAAAAGCCAGAATAATTTTAAACAGTCTGGTGAAGAGGTTTATGAGGAAGTTCACCTGGAAAGTGCAATAGTCAATAATTAAATCCTAGAAAGTTATCCCAGTTTACATTAGTGCCACAGCCTTCCCACCTTGTTTGTCTCCCTCACCTCCTCTTCTACCCCAAAATGGCTCTCCTCCTCAGGTATACCTTCAGAATGATAAATTGGCTGAGAGCATAGGTGTCATGGTCAGATAAAATCAAGCAATCTGAAATTATCTCAGGTTCCTAAAAAAAAAAAAGTAAGAGAAGATGCCATAGACTGCTTTAAGAAGAGAGAAAACTCTTTTCAAATATTCATACTGCTATGGAGACAGGCAAATGGGTTAGAACAGAAGGCAAAATCAAAACCAGGGGATAAAAGCAATGGATCCCAGCCTCCTATAAAACATTTTGAACAATTAAAACTGTCCCTCAGTGGAAAGGCTGCTTTGTGAAAGACAGAACTCTCCTTGCTTGGAGGTCTGCATGCTGGATTCTTAAAGCATACCATCAGGACACTTAGAAGGGTTTCCATGCCATTGTAGATATTGAACTAGATCATCTCTGGTGCTAAGATCCCATGACTTAAGCCTAGAGGATGGAACGATGAGCTCAGACCTATTTCTTCTTATTCATATCATTTTGATAACCAAAGAAGTAGGTCATCAAATTATTCAGGCTCTAAAGTCTACTTGGGATTTTTAGGCCTAGAAGATGGTGGCATCTGATTTCCCAGTGCCATAAAACAGGAAAAGAAAAAGAGATAAAAGGAGGAAGAAAGAAAGAAAAGATAAAGGAAATGCCTGGAGGGAGGATCAGAGGTTGAATGGGGGAAATGGGGTGATTTTGCAAAGGATGAAGCCAGTCCATCAAAGTTTTCACAAATTCAGCTTTGGGAAGGGATCCAAACATAATGTCAATCCTAGTAAGTAAGCAGCCTTTTGTACTGGGAGAGAGGGCCCTGGAAGCCAAGTTCCTTCCACTTTAAACACTCTAGAAAGGATGCGTAATTGCTTTTTGATGAGAAGGGACTCTGAAAGTGAGAAGACTATTGTTGTCACAGACCATTTGTCCCTTGAGTTATAGCCTCTGAGGACTTACTGCCCAGCCTGGACTGCTGGCTGCACAAGAAAAAGGTTTAAAGCCACTTAAAGAAGATGAAGTTGAGTTTTCAACCCCATAGCCCAGGACAGGGGGGCAGAAAGTAGGGCAACATTAGGACTAGGTTCCTGTAAAGGGGGCCAGCACTGTGTCGATAGAGGCTCATCCTTGGGGAGGCTGTACTTTGGAAGAGGGACTCAGCTGACTGTATGGCCTGGTGAGTAAATCATTTTCTACTCCAGGGAAGCTTTACTGTGAAGAAAATGAAATGGAGATGGATGAATTCCTTTAGTCTTGAGCCTAAGGGGAAATGTGCATTGCCCCTCCTGGGAGAGCCCCCTCCATTGGTAGACCAGGACAGGGAAGGAAGCACAGTGATGTGTCAAAAAGACGGAGAGCCCTTTTAGGGATCCAAGAGTCTAGGAAAAGCTCCGAGGACACTCTATTCATCCCCGCCAAAGGCAAAGGATAAGGGCAGTCATACTGGGTTATGTGAGATGCCCCCAAACACCTACTCTGGTCCCGCACTCAACACTAGAGGAAGGATATGGCCCTCACCCTAGGTTTGGTAAGCCAATTTGTACCACAGGTTGACAAGTTTTATTTTTATTGGGTCCTGTGATTCTAGGTAATCTCTCTGTTAGAGGCTCTGTCCACGGCTGCACTCCTTTCTTATGGAGAATAACCTCTCCATTGTACTCTGTAAACTTTGGGAGCCTGGGGGATATTCTTTTCTTTCCCCCAAGGAGTTTTCAAGGCCTTCCTTAGTGCTGGTCTCACCATGATGAGGGTTCTAGAATAGCTGAAGGGAGTTTGGATCTGAAGTTTTTTCCAGACTATAAAGCTATTCCACTGTGCACAGAAGGTTCAGCAGCTGGGAAGACCTGATGGACCCTGGGCTAAAACGTCTGTGCTCTTTTTAGGGTCTTCCCTGGATACTAAATTGGATGGGAAGACCCTGTTTGCAAGTGCATGCCTGTGTATATGAGTGTGTCCATTCAGCATTTGTACTCTGGATGTATGAACAGTCTGACACTGAAGGTTCCAAGAGCTCACTGGACTTCAAGTCCTTTGAGAGTTAAAATGGTCAAATGGGGCCCTCATTCACCAAGCCAGGTCCAAACAGCCGAAGTAGGGAAATAAGTAAATATATAAATGGGTTAAATACAAACAGTGCACACTGAGAGGCATTCCAGTTCTATAAAATGGATATCTGGATACAGGATTATTTTAAACATTGCAACAAACCTCACTCTGCCACAGCCAGTGAAAATGTCCTTTGTCACATATTTACCAAGTATGACTTCCTTGGTCCCTGTGGTTTTTGCTGGGCCCCAAACCACCGTGTGACCAACACAGCAGGGAACCGGCTAACTTTTGGAGAAGGAACCAAGGTACAAGTCAAGCCAAGTGAGTACAAAGCTTGAGCCACAGCCCTGTTTGCAACATTGAAACAAAAACCTAGTTATCAACTTTAAATTGAGTGTGCTATGTCAGTCCAAATGAATCTGTCTCAAATAGGCTTAGTGTTGCTCTTATGAGTAAGCATGGATATATGGACAAATTCTGTGCAGATAAACATGCTATCTTGATGTTTTCTAGGATCTGCTTTCTTAAAGGAAGGGGAAAAAATAACAAAAATGTATTCCTCATTTCTTCTCTTCTCTTATCTGATTGTCCCAAGAGGCCAAGGATGGTGTAAAGGGTGATCCCCTCTACTCAAAGTGATAAAGTGATTTGAATATGGTCACAATAGCAAGGCAAGGATCCATGTTTTCTAAGGTTAAATATACTGCTGTCTGTACCAGCCTCTAAAAACATCACTCTGATTTATCTCCTCTGGCCCTCATTTTTCCTAATTAATGCAACTGAAATATTGGTAACTCTTATCTCCCAGCTCACAGAGAGAGTGTGAGGATTAAAAACACACTGCTCTGAAAGGAGGTTGGGTTTTATGGTGACTTTTTATTTGGGGAGGGGATGTTGTTTTTGTTGTTGATGAAGATGGAGAAGGGAATAAGGAAGGAAAGGGAACTTGAATGGCAAAATTATATGAATAATACATGAACGTGTACAAAATAAATCATTAAGGTATTCTACTAGAAGCCAAAAGACAGTGTGAGCCCCAACTCAGCCACTTGCCAGCTGTGTGGCCACAGGAAGATCATTTAGGCTCCTAAACCTCAGTTTTTCATCCTCAATATGGAAATTGTGATTCCAGCCCTGCCCAGCTCAAGGAATTGTGTGAGACTCAAATGACGTATGTGAAATCTCTTTTAAAAGTATGGGTGGTCAGATGATTCATGATTTATTAAAAGTCAGATTTTTATGAAAATTCCACTGTAGGGTAAATCTGAGGGTGCCAAGCTTAAGGGACTTCGGCTACAGCAGAAACATGGTTGAATTCGGATATGAGGTGGACCTTTCTAATTGTGTAAAGTGGGAACATGAGAGTCAGTGACCAAGACCTTCCCTAGACATCCTCAAAACCTATCTGAGATCGTTTAGGGGAGAAATGTGTGAGGTTGCGAGCTTTTAATAAATGGCTTTTGAGATTTCCTACCAATCCAAAGAGTATGTGAGATTAAGATTTTCTTGAGTTTACCTAAATATGTGCGTAGTGTTAGACTGAGTTTCAACCAAGTCAGAGAACCCTGGAAGAAGTGTTGTGCTTGAAAGTGAAGCACCCTTTGGTTTTTGTGGTGAAATAGATCAGTGTGAGGCTTACAAACACCCAGAAGCTGGTGTTTGGAAGAGGGACCATGTTAAAAGTGGATCTTAGTAAGTATGACCAAGAATTCTTAATTCTATTCCTTTTTGAGACAAGCAGCAAGGTTTCTTGGAAATTGAAAAGGACTGTCAAGTGTCCTCAATTTCTGCATATTCCTAGGGAGCAGACCACTCTCCACACCCTTCCCATCCTAACTGTAATGGTTCATTCTGCCAGGTAACTGTTTGCATTGTTTTGAGAATGGAAAAATCTCCTCAGCACAGTGTCCAGCTCCGTTGGAGAAACCAACTCTGAGATGCCAATACCTTCTTTTCCTGTTGGCATCCTCTCTCACAATTTTGATGCCTTCAGTTGCCAGTGCCACGACTTCCAATTGCTCAGAAAGCATGCCTAAGTCAATTTTGGAAGAAGTTTGGACTCACTTTATCTTTTCTAACCAGGAATCTATACAGTAGAACTAGATTTAGTACTTTAGCAGGAAGAAGGCATGGTCTGAGGGTCCATTGTTGACATGCTGAGGGATTTGGAGCCAGGCTTTGATTTTCAGGCCCTTGATTTGCTTGACTGTAAATGGGGGTAATGATTAACTCCTCGCTCTTACTTCACATGCCACCTCCTCGGAGAGGCCTCCTCTACCCTGTCAACTGAACAGGCCACCGAACACAGCCTCCTCTGGTTGCACCCTATCTTGTTCCCAGATTGATTTTTTATGACTTTTCATAACTTGACATCATATTATCAAGGTGTTTGTTTGTTGATTGTCTCTCTCTAGACTGTAAGTGCACTGAGGACAGAGACAATGTCCAAGCTGCTTTCCTCTGTCTCCCAGAGCCTAGAGCAGAGCCTTATACATTTGAGGTGTTCAGTGAATAGTGAGTGAGTGGGTGGAAGAACTGTCCCTACCTGCACCTCCTTCTCACTAAAAGGACAGAGTTTGCTGGTGCATGCAAACAGTGGAAACCCATAGAGTTCCTTACCGAGGGCGGAAGCAGAATACATGTTTCCATTGTTTATAGTTGTATGCCAGATGGGATGAGGGAGCAGGTCCAGGAGGTATTTCCAGGGCCTTGTTTCACTGTGCCTATTAGGCAGGAAATGAGTTGGTCTTTGAGAAGGGAACCAGCGTATCAGTAAGTGCCTGGTTATTATTAATCATAACGCTTGCCCTTATCCTGTAGTCTTACATTGTATAGGTGACGAAATGTCTCCTTATTCTTTAATTCAAGGAGTATTGGGGTTTAAAAGAAAGCCATTAAAAGTCAGGGGAGGGGAATGAGGAGTTATTACTAAATGAATATGAGTTCTGTTTTGGGATGATGAAAATAGTCTGGAAATAGATAGTGGTAAAAATTAAACAGTATTGTTACAGTACTTAATGTCAAATAATTGTCCACTAAAACTGATTTTTAAAAAATTGATGCAGTCCCCCATCGCTAACACTCCAGCCATATTCCATGTCCCACTCCATCCTCACAAATTTTTAAAAAGTAATTAAAGTGATGAAAAGGATTTTTTTTTCAGGGAAATGAGCAGTATCATAAGTGCCCTGAGGACAGATTGTGTATAGGTGTCAAATCCTAAGTAAAACTGGACATCATAGCTGATATTCTTTGGCTAGTAAGATCAAAGATTGCTTAGTGAAATTTCTCAAATCTTTTCAGAAGAAATGTGTCAAGTCATCTAGGGAATATCACTTAGACACTTTCAGGCTTTCCCCTACATCAGTACTATTATGCCCTGAAAAGAGGCCTTCACAGGCTTAATTCCACAGCTTAGTCTTTCTTCCAGTAATAAAAAAGGGGGGAATCCCAGCTAGAGAACTCCCAGAGGGAGGATAGATGCATGATAATCACATTAATCTATTATCAAGGTAGCTTGGGCATTTCTGTCTGGCAGCTCAGGGCTGTGATTTATAACACATTCATCTTAGGGAGTGGGACAGGATTATCAGTAAAACCCAGTAAGTAGGCAATATGTCACTAAAGTAGGAGGCTTAATGTGGCTACTGAGGCCCATTGAACTTACTGCAGTATTTGTAGGGCCCAAGTGTCAAGAAATTAATGGTTTATGCAGACTTAAATACATTCCGGTGTAGCAAGAAATATTAACATAATGGCACAGAGATAGAAAGATCTGTCTGTGGAGAAAAATAGTCATGTAGATGAACCAAAAATAACAGACTGAAACAGCCAAGTCAGACAGCTGATCCTAAAGAAAAAGGCAGAAAGTTCAGCTGAACGCTTCCCAGTCTTCTAAACCTGGCTTCATTAATGCATCTGGGCCACAATTTCTTCAGCTATAAAATGAAAACATTATCATCACCTCACAAATTAAAAGAAGTTACCACATTTGAAAGTATTTTATAAATTATTAAATGCTATACACCTGTAAATATTTCATTTGTTTGCAGAATAAACAGCTAAGTAAGATAGTAGAATTCTTTTTGAGTGAAGAGAATATACTGATTCTTAGTAAAATAGCTGTTTTCATGTGGATCTGTAGCCATAGACATTAGAAAAAGCCCTCTCTTTTCTGCTGAAGTATAGTGACTTGACTGTTAAACACAGATGAAAATGGCGGGGGGTGGGGGGGGGGGAACCATCTTGTAAAGGCCTGCATTACTGTGTGAATTCTGGGAGTTACCAAAAGCTTACCTTTGGAACTGGAACAAAACTCCAGGTCATCACAAGTGAGTTCAATTTCCTGAACAATTCTCCTTCTTTGTGTTGTCTTCTCTCTGAGAGTAACATTTGGAGCACATAATGGGGCTATAATAGGTTTCCTTTTTCTGGTCCTATTCATGAGATTCAAATAAAAAGATTATATAAAGATCCCTCCTCCATCCCTTAACATTTTAATAGCATTGTTCCACTCAAGTTGTGTTCTTTCTCAATAGAAAAGAAAGTCAAGATGTCGCCCATAAAGCAAACAGAAAACAGTAGATTTCTAAAGGGTAAGAACTAAAGAGAGAACAAGAAGTGTTTTTTTATCAGACCTGAAGTGGGGTGGGTGACCTTTAATCAGACTGAAGCTGGGTTTTGGGGGCAAAACAGGACTCAAGTAACAAGGCTACCACCGAGCCTGCAAAATGAGTTGGCTGGGGGGAGCAGGAAGCTGTCACAATGATTTGGATGGGATTCCTGTAAAGTCTCAGATTTACTGAAATTTAAATTAAGGGAGACACCATGGAAAGAATCTAAAAAGTGATAACTGTAATGGAAACAAAAGAAGGGCTAGGTGTATCTGTTGGATAAATAGAGTTAAAAATCATGAATTTGATGGTGATAGATCCAGAGATGTGGGTAGCTAGGACTTCATTTTAAGTGTTGCACAATAATACCCCACATTTGAGTCAAATGACCTGTGTGTTACCTGGAATATTAAAGAAAAGAAAAGAAAAAGTTAAAATGTAGCCACCTTTGTAAGTAGAAGGGCCATATCTCTAGGTCTCAGGTATAAAAAAGATGAGTGGACTTGCGGGTGTTTTTGATTGACTACGAAACACTGTGGGAATGATGGAGGCTATAAATGGATCTTTGGGAGTGGAACCAGACTGCTGGTCAGGCCTGGTAAGTAAGAATCAGAGAAATAACAGAAGGATTGAGGGGGAATGCCTTCGTGTCTCCAGCAACAGCCATGTAATGGAGGGTAAGATAGAGTTTTTGGGAGGATCACTGTTACAAGACTTCTGAAGTCTGGTTCTAGAAAAAGAATTAACCCCAATATAGCTGCAGTCCTATTCTCAAAGGAACACGGAAGAGGATCCTTTTATTATGGCTCCTCCAAAGATTTACCTGTCCTATGCTAAAATGTCTTGTGCATCCAGGACCCTTGAGTCTTTGTTAGCCGTTCTGTTCAATCTACTTAATCTCAGACTACCCAAACTTCATTTGTAAAATAAGAATAATGATATCTAACTCAGGGCACATACCTGAATGAAGTAATGTAATAGATATAAATTGTTAACTTGCTTGGCACATAATAGGTTCTCTGTAAAAAATGGTTTTCTTTCCCCTTCCCTAAGTAGATTACAGCAGAAATGCCCAACATTGCAGGCTGTTTTTTGTATGGGGATTTGTTATAGTGTGAACTCAGGATACAACAAACTCACCTTTGGAAAGGGGACTATGCTTCTTGTTTCTCCAGGTAAACGTGCCCTTTGTCCTGGTTTAAGGCTTCTACAAGTCTTACTGCATCTTACCCTTTTAGATTGCATCATACTTGTCTTACCATTTGATGTATGAATTTAGGATTGAGTCCTCATGGGGGGCTTTTAAAGATGCAAAGAACTACAGAAGAGTAAAAAATAATAGCAGAACTAATTCCCTTGGTCACAGTGGAACAGGGACTAACACCCTAGAAGATTAACACAGACGTAGATGTTCCAGAAATTGCCTGGCTGCCCATTTAACACCTGGACTGTCATTTTCCCCCAGACATCCTTTGTGTTCTCACCCTTTATATCCCTACATTTAGCCGTGGAATCTTGGACAATCTGTGACTCATACAGCTACAGAAATATTTCAGTGCTGAGAATATTGCCTATTAAACTCAAAGACCCTTCAGAGCAGAGACTCTACTTATATCCCTTGAAGTGTCTGAAGTGTCTAACATGGTTCCTTTTACAAAGCAAGTGCTTGATAAATGCTCGTTTAATTGAAATTAAGCACTCAAAGAAATCAAGTTTCCAGGCCAAAGGGAAGAAGAGAATACATTAATGGCAAAGTACATTCAGCCCTGTGGTGGCCAAGGAAAAACACCTCACTGAGAATCAAATAGACTCCTGTTTTGGTCCTAGCTCTGTTAGCAACTGGCATTGTGCCTCAGAGCAGAGCTCTTACCTCTGGGCCTCTGTTTTCTCATCTGTCAGTGGGGAAGTCAGTCCAGATGACCCTTCTTGTCCCCCAGCACCAGCAGTCTATGAATTTATTCCATTGGAAAAGGGAGGTTTTTTCTTGGATGAATAAGTCAAACATTAAATATTGAGTGTTTTCTAACTCATTAGGTTAACTCAGGAAAAGGGGTGAAGTGGCAGAAAGGAGTTTATTGTAAAGCACCAGACACTGTGGGGTTCATGGGAGGAACAGAGAAGCTCACCTTTGGGATGGGGACCCAGTTAAAAGTGGAGCCCAGTAAGTATGAAATTCTGTGGTGACTACAAAATGCATTCTGGGAGATGGTGAACAAGGGAAAAATGAATGCCATTTTTGTGATTTCTGTGTTATTTCTAATTAATGGTAATCTAGTCCTGAGGTATTAAGAATGTGGCACCTAGATAAATTAATGAAAGTCTTCAAAGACTATGCATGCCTATCTTCTCTGGGGTAGAATTTAGCAAACCATTAAAAATTTTTCCCAAGATATGTGGCTGGCAGAAGCTCTATACAACATTAGAGTTTTTAAAACTAAAAATGAGCTAAATGGAGCCCCACAGAGGATTAAAAAAAAAAAAAACTAGAAGAACAGAAAATTTCATGGCCCTGGTCTAATAAGACCTTTCTACTTTCACTGCCATTGACTCAGAGGAGCATGGCCGGTGGGGGGGGGGGGGGGGGAGTATTCAAGGTCATTTTATCTATGTCCCAATTCACTCCAGAGGTGAATGTCCCTTTTCACTAGGGACATTGTCCAAGAAGAGTCAGTGAAGTACAGAAAACCAGCCCAGGGTTTCTGGTCTCAGTCCAGAGTTCTAGAGATGATTTGGCCCCAACTGGCCACACAATATCAAAGAAGTCACTTCTCCTTTGGGTGCCTCAGACTACTCAGTGTTAGACAAGAGGGTTTAAGTACTTAAAAATCTGAAGTTCTCAGATCTCATTCCTGTATCATACTTGAGTTTCTATGACTCAAGTGTATGAATGACTGTGGGGATTTCATAAATAAATTCCATAATCCAAGGGAAATAACCTTGTTAATCAATAACTTAATTCAACATAGAAATAATAACCATCATCTCAGTGCCTGTGATTTGCCAGTACGATGGTAGGTGTATTATAGATAGTAGTACTTATCCTCAAACAGCTCTGTGAGGTAGGGAGAGGGAAACTGAGGCTCAAAGAAACAGTTGTCCAAGATCCCACAGCTCAAGAGTGGAAGAGCCTGGATTCAAACCCAAGTCTACCTGCCTGATTTCAATGTCTTACTCTCTCTACTGCATGACATCTCAGATTTCAGTGTATGTCTGTTTCAGGGCTTACTTAGAAATAAGAGAGGATGCCAATCACAGTGAGTAGGGATATACATGAAATGTACCTTTTCTTTTCTTAGATATTGCTATGGGCTAGAGATGGAGTTTTGCAAAATCTTGACTTAGATGCCTCAAATGTCTAAAGGATTTTTCTTGCCCCTTTAATGAAGAAAGAACAGTATAGTTGCTGCTGAGAACATCTACCCCGATGGAGAGAAGGGAGGAGGAGTTGGCAGCTGCCACTTCCCTCGTTCTTACTCTCCCTTTTCCTCTCTTCCTTGTATTTTCCCCAGGCAGACCAACATGTTTGTGAGTTATAGAAAAATACAACATGGAAGGCACTTTTGGACATTGCCAGAGCATAAAACTTTAGATCCAAAGGGCACATAGAAATCATGTAGTAAAGACAGCTGTAATTTTCCAAGAAGAAAATTAAGGCCCAGGTTGGTTGAATTATCCAATTCAAAAGGTCAGAGAGAACTGGAACTGGAATAGCACCTGGGGACCCTGGTCCCTGGACCATCATTTATGATGATGGTTGGTAGGAGGTGTAAGATATGTTCATGGACGGAAAAAATTCAAATATGTTTTACTAGGTAAGTATAAAAGAGTACTACTTATTACTAGCACCTTACTAAAGGTCCCCTGGATCTGCTCCAGCCATTGCATAAAAGTGGAAAGAGAAGGCAATAGTCCATTTTTAAAAATTTATTTATTTTTATCTATTTCTCTCCCCTCCCCCCCCCCCAGTTGTCTGCTCTCTCTGTCCGTTCACTGTGTATTCTTCCTGTGACCACTTCTATCCTTATCAGCAGCACCGGGAATCTGTGTTTCTTTTTATTGCATCATCTTGTTGTGTCAGCTCTCCGTGTGTGTGGCACCATTCTTGGGCAGGCTGCACTTTCTTTTGCACTGGGCAGCTCTCCTCATGGGGTGTACTCCTTGCACATGGGGCTCCCCTACACAAGGGACACCCCTGAGTGGCAGGGCACTCCTTGCACGCATCAGCACTGTGCATGGGCCAGCTCCACATGGGTCAAGGAGGTCCAGGGTTTGAACCACGGACCTCCCATGTGGTAGGCGGATGCCCTATCCATTGGGCCAAGTACACTTCCCCAGTAGTCCATTTTGTCACAGTACAAATCACTGTGGGAAATACTGGAGGTTTCAAAGCTGTCTTTGGGACGGGAACAAGGCTATATGTCAAAGCAAGTAAGTTCTATGAAATAACCTGATTGTATTACAGTTGATGGACATCTCTGCTCAGTGAACTGATTTTTTTTCTTTATGGTTTGGCTGCTATTTAAATAAGATAAGCTGGCAGTGATAAGGTTGCATTATACAGCATCCAAATGCATTACTCAGGCAAGAAACATGCAATGAACACTTAGTGTGGATGGATAAAACTAACCAAGGTCCTGTCTAGAACTGAAATGGGACTTTTTCAACCTGAATATTAGTGATTTTTTTTAAGATTTTATTTTTATTTATTTCCCTTCCCCTGTACCCTGCCCCCCACCGCCTCCAGTTGTCTGCTCTCTGTGTCCATTTTGCTGTGTGTTCTTCTGTGTCTGTTTCTATCCTTATCAGCGGCACCGGGAATCTGTGTTTCTTTTTGTTGCGTCATCTTGCTGTGCCAGCTCTCTGGTGTGTGCAGTGCCATTCCTGGGCAGGCTGCACTTTCTTTCGCGCTGGGCAGCTCTCCTCACGGGGTGCACTCCTTGCGCGTGGGACTCCCCTACACAGGGTACACTCCTGTGTGGCATGGCACTCCTTGTGCACAACAGCACTGCGCATGGGCCAGGTCACCACATGGGTCAAGGAGGCCCGGGGTTTGAACCACAGACCTCCCATGGTAGGCAGGCGCCCTATCCATTGGGCCAAGTCCGCTTCCCTTAGTGATATTCTTGATATAAGCCACTGTATCCAAAGCAGGAACTCCTGTTAGATTCTGCCTTATTCCTTGTCATCTTCCAATGGTCTTAGGAAAATGAAAGTTAATTAGTAAAATTACTTGCCCTCTCCCACTTTGGTGATTGCACACACACACACAAGCACAGGCTTAGGAACTCCCTTGTGTGTGACTTAAGCCTCCCAGGCCATGGTCCAGTTGCAGGATACCATTTTGTATAAAGTTATATCAGAGTGTGAACTCAGGCTTTCAAAAATTCATCTTTGGAACTGGCACCCAACTTTTGATCATCCCAAGTAAGTCAGATCTCCAGAAATGTGTTTCCCCACTCTAATATCAGGTTTATATTTTTATCTATGTATTTTTGGCATTTAGCCTGGTCTATAATAGAATATTATAATCATTATTACTATTTTGTTATTATTAATCTTAATAATGCTACTAACTTAGAATATACATTTTCTGCCATATTATTCTTTTTACACTTTAAGGATAATGAATATCAAGATATCAGTAGAAAAATGGTAGTTTCCTTTGGAGTCAAGTTTCTTATTTGGTCATTCAGTTTCCATATTTGTGAGGTCAATATGACCCTCACGATGTTTGGGTTTTTGTACTGCCTTCTTATTATCTCTCTTAGAAAGGCTTTCTTGTTTTTTTTCCTGCCTAAGCACTTAGGTTTTTGGCTCACATTTACTCAAAATATACTAGGCTTTTAACCTCTCCCAAATCGGGCTTCCTTGTCCAATAATTACACATAGCAACAGTTTGGTTCTGTAAATGATTATTGAGTATCATCAATAAACCAGGGACTATAGATGGCTTTTTTTAAAAAAGAAGAAGAAATTGATGAAGCCTAAGATATGGTCCTAGATCTCAAAGAATATCCAGACTTATCAGAGAAACAAAGCATTCACGTGCTAAAGGTCTAATAGCGATTTTCCTGTGAATGTGCTGGGATGGAGGTGGTGTGGGACCAGCTCGGGGAACCTGAGATGCAGGGAGCCCCACTGGCTGGAGACAGAGGGGCCCATGTGTACATCTGCATCCCTTGGCAGGGAACAAGCACGATCCAGCTACACGTGTTTTTGGAAAAGGATTCAAATCTCTTATCTGCTGAAATGTTTGACTTTCTTGAGGACAAAAAGCCCCTTGGCAGAGAGCATTCTTGAGTGAGGTGAGGAGAGAAACAAGAATGAGTCAGGCATGAGTCACCCAAGAGTCTTGCTCAGCCCAGAGAGGACGTGCTGTCTCTGAGTCATGCGGTGGCATGTTTTTGGCGTGTACCGCAGCCTCGCGTGCTGAAAAGGCTCTTGCTCCTACTCTTTGCAGCAAGTGAAAAATACGCTTTTGCAAATGTCCCCAAGAAAATGGTGCTGCCTTCTCAAGCGTGGCAGATGAGATGGGAAGTGCTGGCCTGTTCCCTGGTATCTTTAGAAATATTCACACCTACTTGGCCTAATGTTTCCCACAAAGTTTTCTAAGGAGTCTTTCTCAGCAGAGAAATAGCCAGAGGCTGTGTTTGTTGAGCATTGTGATGAGGTAGTGAGGGCCAGTGGGTAGCACTGGAGCTAATGCCGTTTACATCCCTTAGAGAGACCCCATCAAGCCGGATAGCACCCATTATAAAAAACACTTTAGGATTAACCTTTAGGATCAGCTTTTCCAAGGTTCCAGCTTTTTGAACCTCTATGAAGGGGCTCTGCCTTCTGTGAGAGGGTGAGCAGGACCAGAACCTTTTTGTTATGCACTTACCCAGAGTGTGACTATGGGAGCAACAGATTCACCTTTGGAAAGGGGACCCAGGTTGTTGTCACACCAAGTAAGTGAGTCAGCCTCCTCCTGCACAGATGACCCCTCCCCACCCGATCCCCAGTGCTGGACGACCTCTTATCTGATTTCCATGGGGCAGGGGAGGGGAGGCGAGCCCATGCCACTCATTAATGCCACACCTGAGGTTCTTAGACAGTTGCTGTCCTGAATCTTTGCCTGCCCCATTTTGGTTCTGCCCTCTGCGTCCATCAGCATCTCCGCTGACCACACTCCCATCCTCTGTGTAGAGCTGTCCCTACCCTTCCCTGGGGTTGACTTTCAAATTAAACAAAGGACCACAGAAGTGAGAGCTGGAAGAGACCTTGGGGAGCATCTGGCTCAGGTTGCAGGGGGAGCCTGAGGCCCAGGGTCAAAGCCATCTACCCAAGGCTATGCTAACAGCCGTGCAGAGCAGCGTCAGCCTCCGGCCCCTCACTCCCACCCCTGAGCTCAGCAGAGCTGCGCAGCTCTTGCCATTGCAACCCTCAAACCCAGCGTGAGCAAAGCAGAGGGCTGGCCACACAAAACTGCCCAGGAGCCAAGGGTGGGGCTCCCACCTCACGCAGCCACCGGCCAGGACTGTGCCCGGGTCATGACACTGTGACCCTCAGCTTTCACATCTCTGATGTGGTGACCATGATCCCTGTTTCCTTTTATCTTTCAAAAAGGTTGTGATAATTATTGTGACTTTTTTTCTGTAGTCCTAGGCCTTCATGGAAGCAGGAATCCATCTGAATCAAGGTCACTGAGGGTTTATAAAGGAATCAAGGTGCGCAGGGCCTGGCTTCTGCTTGGAGTCTTGCCTCAGACGGGTATGCAGGAATCAAATCCCTGGGCCTCCCATAGGAAGAAGGGTGGGAACAGGCAGTATTTAAGAAAAAGGCACGGAGAGGGAAAGATGAGAATAAGAAGAGCTTCAAGGAAGGGAGGTCAGAACAACTCAGCAAAATATAGTCCAAAACCTCTTTTGCTCAGAGCACTTTCAGAGGCCTCTTGTATCTGACAATGAGTTTAGGAGTCAGATCCTTAAATATTTGCCCCAAGCAGGCAGGTTGTTGTTGGTGGTGGTGGTAGTGGAGGTATTGCAAGATTGGGAGTAATGGCTGGGGCTGCAGCCAGGAAAGTGGTGTTTCCTCCTGGGTACCTGGTAGCCAAGGACCTCCAGCCCCAGCCCCTGGCTCCCGTCACTGCCCTGAGTCTTCAAGGCTCAGAGGCTCTGAGGACAGCTGTGGGAGGTTTCCTCCAACTCAAGGCAAATGCCAGCGAGTCTTTTCCAGGATTATTGCCTCAACACCACCAGGGCAACCTACAAGAAGAGGTAACATGAGATAGGTTTTAGCAAAGGCTTTCCTCAATGTGCATCAGGAGGAACCTACAAACTTGTATTTGGAAGGGGGACCAGCCTAGTTGTTCATCCATGTGAGTATTATGGAAATGATCGAGGGAAATTTTGTGGGCAGAGAATATATTTTGGAATGATACTGCAATAATGAGAGAGGGAACCTGTAACAAGGTCGGCTCCACCGTTAAAGGAGTCCATTATTGTCTAGGAGGAACTTACCAGTGTATCTAATGAAATGACTGAGGCTAGGCTGAATGAGAGTCTTGTGCACTGCTTTCAGAGGACAAACCCCAAATTTTGGAAAAGAGCCTTTACCCTTGGTTATGTTTCAAAGAACTTTCTTTCTGCAAGCCATTGGGGTCTACCTGCCCCTCAATCCCCTGGCTGAGACACTGGCAAGACCTCTTCTCAGATGTGTGAGTTATCTGTCCCCTAGAAAAGAACCTTCCAACCAGGGTGCTGATGGGTGGTGGGGCAGGGATAGGTCTCCTCTGGCTCCAACCAGCCTCAGCCTTTACCCCACTGTAAAGCACTGCCGGGACTCATCACAGTATTAACTACTGTTTACTGCATGTCTGATATGTGCCATGACCATACTCTGTCCTTCATGTAAGTTCTCATTTGATGCTCACATCCATCCTAATGAAAGGTAGGTGGTATTGTGCCAGATGAGGAAACAGAGGTTTGGGGTAAATGATCTGGTAGGAAATGACAGCAGTGGGGTTTAATTCAGATCTATTTGACTCCAGGACCATCTTGTTAACCATCCCCCCTGCACCCTGTGAAAGCAGACCCCACACCTCACCTGCTTGGCCCTTGTTTGCCCATCCTGAGCCTTCTTGCCATAGTGACCAGAGAGCCTGGGCATAGGACTCAGCATTTCTGAAGAGATCATCAGTCATTGAACTGGGTTGGCAAGATTCAGGCATGGCAGGAAAGGAAATAGAAATTTAGGGGGACAATTTATTGGGCATAACATGACATAGAGAGAGAAGTTTATTACCCAGACGATGGAAGAGGCTGTTAAAAGCCTTTGTTCCCTAGGAACATGTGTACCAATGCGGGACCCACCAGCAGCCTTCCTGGGTGGCAGAGGGCAGGTATTTGTACTGCACTGTACCAGAGTGTGGACACAGGCAGCACATTCACTTTTGGGAAAGGAACAAGACTCAAAGTATATCCAAGTAAGTACCTGACCTTAAACTCTGGCCAAAATCACAAAAGTTCCTACTTTGCTTTCTTAGGTGATGAATCTGTGCTTCCTACACTAATTTTTCATGTTTCTTCATGAGGCTTGAATGCTTTAAAATTTGAATTCCCAGCCACTGGCTCAATAGTATTTATTTTCTAACGGTAGGAATTGCGAATGGGAATTGGCCTTTTCATCATTACAAAGACAGACTCTTTGTTGCTTCTAGATTCCTTGGAGACAAAAGATCTTTATCAAAAAAGACCCATGACAGATTATGCAAAAAAAAAATTATTTTTGTTACCATCTCATTTTCATGAAAGGTGATGAACTAAACTTCCCAAAGACCCTGGGGTTTGGACTCACAAAACTCTATGTCCAATTGAGAGATGGAGGAAGAACTTAAAGCCTAAATAATGCAATAAAAACAATAAAAAGTTTAGGAAATAGAACCAGAGAGAAATTAAAGGAGAAATGAAATAGTCCTAATAAATAAAGAAGACAGGGAGCATGACTGCATTAAAAATGAATTAAAAGATTGAAAGTTTTTTCCAGTCAACAAATATCTGTTGAAGCAGCTATTATGTCAAGCACTACGCTAGATGTGGAAGAGTTAGAGGGAGAGAGAGAGGGAGGGAGGGAAGGAAGGAAGAAAAAAGAAAAACAGGAAAAGTTACAGTCCCTGCACCAAGGATCTCGCAGTGGGTAAAAAGACAATTAGACAATTACATCCCATTGTCATCCTTGTGGTAGTGAAGCGCCATGCAAGCTCAATGGGCGCATAGAGGAAGGTGTGCCCGACCTGCTCTCCTAGGTGCCTGTTCCTTAGCTACACCCGCCACTGTGCAATGTAAGTCTTTCCTCCATCCTTACTTCTCAACAGCCCAGCACAAGGCCTGGCACTGTACAAATGAGCATCGAAAACATGACTTTTGGGTAGGAGAGCCAGGAGGGCTTGGGATGGGGGATAATTATTGTTTAGAACTTGTTAAACATTAGCAGTTCTCTCCAGTAGAGAGAATTGTTAGACCTCGAAACAGGGAAATGACAGTATCCATCCAAATGCGTGGGGGTGGGAGGAAGCCCGTCCTCCAGGGAACAGCTCCTCTGTAGTCATCTGTTCATTTGTGTGCTGCTCCAAAGCCTTTTCCCTGCCATGGCTTGGTTCCGGCTGATTTAGAAAGCCCTGAAACCCATTATATTTCTCAATAATCAGAGCTCAAAGCCATAAGGATTACAACATCCGTGATAGGGAAGCAGCACAGGTGACTTTTAGCAGCAAAAAGGAAAGAGGTCTGTTGAGAAATGAATGAAATCTACGTCTCTGTTGAGAGACCACCCAGGAAATAGTTGTTCTAAGGAAGCACTTTTCCATTAGGACTGCAATCACCTTTGGAATACACAGCTCCAAGGTGAGACTGGAAGAAGGCCAATAAATGCACATTTGGGCAAGGCTTTTAATTCATCATTGTTTCTAGTAGGTAAACCCTGCAAAGCATGGGGGCGACACGTGTCCTGCACACACTGACAGTGTCCGTATCCACCCTGGAACTGTTTCTGAAAGTGGCAGGAGCATTTGCTGCACAGCTGTCTACGTGTTCAGCAATTGCACAAACAGAATGAAGCTGTTTCAGGATGATTAGAAAGAAATAATCAGCATAATGAGCATAATGAGGACCCTAGTTGTTTCAGCAGGAGTGGGTAGGAGAACAAACAGATTCAGAGCACAGAAAACTTAAAGGATAAAATTAGGCTGAAATTTGGGATGGAATTCTAAATTCTTGGCACTCTAAGGAATATATATCTGCATATATTCCATGGATATAAAATGAGTGCTTTAAGAAAAATGGGTTCCTGGATCAAATAAGTTTGATAAGCACTAGATTTTATTTTTACTGAAGGACTTCTCAGAGTCTTTGAAATTCTGATTTGCATTGTCAGTCTTCAAGACTGAAATATAGTAAACAACATTTTCCAAACTTTTTGAGCTTAGAATCTTTTTTTTTTTTTTTTTTTTTTTTGGCAAATTTAGAAGAACTACAGTTCTGTGCAGTTCTCACTTAGAAGTACTTGTGTAAACCGTTCTCAAACTTCGGAGTTGTTGTGTTTTTTTTTGTTTTTTTTTTTTTTCCTCCATCTGGCTGTCAACCTTAATCTTAAAAACCTCCAGAGAAAGAGACTCTCAGGCCCCATATGTAACTCATCCTGATTCTCACAGTCCTCCTTGTGCATTTTGTGTGAATATTCCTACAGCAATATTAGCCTTTCTCTTTCTCTGCCCTCAAAGAATGATAGAAGCCACTCACTTTTTAAAAGGAGACTCTTTTCTAGGCCTCAGTTCCATCATTTTTAAGACTGACCCTAGGCTTTCCACCTATTCCCAGGCAATGAACTTTCCCCTCGAGATTTATTTCCTGATTAATCTCCAGCTATTCTCCAGACTCTTCCATTTTTCCTCTTTCTCTTTCCTGGAGGGTGAATGGGCACCCACCCTCCAGGACAGCCTGACCAGCTCAAGACAGGCCGTGAGGGAAATGTCGGTGGGACATTACACAGGCAGCTGAGGGCAAGGACCCTGGGGGCCGTGCTTTTCTCCCTTGTGAGTGAAAGGTGATGTGGAGGAGCCTGGAAGACAGGGCAGGAGGAGGTGCTACCCCAGGCAGGCTGGCCTGGCCGTGCACAGGCTGGAGTTCTCGTAGAGCCGGTCCTGTTGTGCATTTTCTGTTGGCCGTGGAAAGCTGACCTTTGGAACGGGGACCAGGCTGACCGTACACCCCTGTGAGTAGGACCATGCACATGACCGGATCAAAATTAACCAACTGCTCATCTATAAGAAAACAGGCAGAAGACTTATGGCAAACTCAGGGATAGATGAAGACTCATTTTCCATTTCCGTAAGCTCACTTGGTGACTTAAAATGTTCCCATTTCTCATATTAAAGGTAGAAATGCCAAAAGCCAATTGAGTAAATGAAAGTCTGAGCAGAATAATTTACCGAAACATTAAAAGAGTTCTCGGTGCTTTCAAGCGAAGCCGATAATATCAGTACCAGATAATCTGAACATTCAGGAAATTAGCTAAGTGCCCTTGGGGGAAAGAGATGAGCTAACAGCAAACACAAATTCTTTTCTACAGCAGTGGTAAGCTTAATTCCCTGGATTAGCTAACGAGCACAGTTCTGGGATGCCTGCTCATAGTATCTTCCTCTTTGGAGTTTAGTAGTGTTTGGACCCCTCTCCCAAGGGTGAAAGTAGCCCAGACCCCCATGTGAAAGGTATTTATACCATTAGAAATAATGAGGAATGGAGGCAGTGTGATAAAGCATTCATAGCACAGCTTGGGAGGCCAACAAACCTGGAGAAAATTCTGGCTCAACTCTCATGAGCCATACTTAATAAAGTCTCCACTTTCTCAATGGCAAAATGATGATAACCACATCATAATAATATGCAACAATGTCCAGAATATAGCAAGTAATTAATAAGTAGTAGCTTATTCAAAATTTCATTATTGTTATCAAGGCTTTGCTATCCTAAGGTTTACCCAATTGGAAAGGGAAAGGGGAAAGAGTTCTTTGGGAAATAGGAGAGCTAAGAAGCAAAGAACCAGAGAGCCCTTTAGGCAGGTGCCCTGAGACCCTGATGGGCTCCAGCGGTTAGCACAAGAAAGGTTATCGCAAAGACCTTACCTGCAGTGGGGGTTCAGCAGCGGTGCCACACTAACCTTTGGAGTGGGAACCAGAGTGAGTGTCCAGCCAAGTAAGTACAGTGGGGTAAGGAGGGGCATGGACAACTAACTCTTCTTCTCTAAGATGCTGAGCTGAGCCCAGATGTTTTCTTCTACAGGATCCCAAATGATTCTTTCCACCTACCCCTAGAAAATCCTCCCATCCAGCCCTCGATGCTCTGGAGACATTATCGTTAGACTGGAAATTTAGGTATCACAAGGCAGGCAGTAAGCCAGTAGTCTCGGACCTTCCACGAGACAATCCAAGCTACTACTCTCCTTAACAGGGCTCTGTGCTTTCCTGAATTCTTGGTTTGATGAAATCACATGAAATTGCAGCTTCCAGCCCAAGATGGAGCAGGAGGAAAATAATTAAACATGCCAGATGCAAAAATCTCAATACGAAAGTGCAGAAGGTCTAACTCTTAGGAGAGTAATCCTCCTGTCCCCTGAGGGAGATGAAAGCTTCTCCTCTTTAAGCAGTAGGAAGGTCCAGTGAGTTTGTGTACTGATGTCACCTGTGGTGTGAATACTGGAGCAATGACTGGTAAACTCACATTTGGGAAAGGGACCCAAGTGACCATAATATCTGGTGAGTTATCCTAGGTGGCTCCGTTTGCCACCCCATGGGCCAATGTCCCTAATCCTTTGCCTGGGAGTATCAATCATTACCATGGTCTGGCTAACTGTGGATGTTACACCTAATTGTCTTACAGAGACTTCTGTGAGAGGGAAAAGCATCATTAACAATGTTGAATATCTGTGTTTCTCTAGGTCAAACCCATTAAAGTTTGACTTTAATTGTTCAATGAATATTTTTTAAATACTCTCTATGTGGTCATCATCACCTTAGGTAACATTAGGCTGAGTATAAAGATGTCTCAGATAAATGCCTGACCTGTCCCCAAAGAATATGAAAACTAGCAAAAGGGACAGAATTATTCTAAATTTAGCTACCTGAAAATTACTTTAGTACTTGTCAATTGATGTCAATAGGCACAATAGAGATTCAGAGGAATGGGGTTCTGGCTGGAAATTGGCCTAGGTGGGGTAAGATTTTGCAGTGGAGAGGACTCACTGAGCCCTGTGGATGGCTAAGTTATTTATGGACAAGGGAAGTTCCAGACTTAAGAACAAGAAGAAAACAGTGATGATCTTGGGAATGGACATAACCCATGTGCTTTGACCTAAGTAAACACATCTGACAGGGAAGTTGGAATGGACAACAAAGCAAAGATGTCTTCTTAGATTATGGAGAAAAGGAGTACTGCTTGCTGCCTTCAGGAGAATGCATTTAGAGCCAGGGCCAGGAACTGGGAATCCAATTTAGAAATGCAGACCAGATGGGAAGGTGAGAGGGGGTCAGCTCTTTGCATGGTCAGCTCTTGCCCTGGGGACCTCCTCTGTCCTTTCACAGTGGCTCTAAGAGGGCTTGCCCCATCCCTCGGAGCGGGAAAAAGCTAAGGTTTTCTGTAGTGGAGACGTTGGGAGTGGGCCACAGGTGTTGCCTCCTACTTGCAATTTGGCCAAGGAACCAGAGCTTTTTCTCCTGGTGAGTCTGCCCATGCGTGCCATTTCCTTACCCTCACCAAAGCCTCAGGGACCCAGAGTCAGTGTCGCTGACTCACATTTCTGGGTTCCTACTGCCTTACGACAAAGCACAGATTTATAGAGGCTAAAAAGCTTTCACTCACGGTGCCATTCCTGAGGGTTAAAGCACTGGAACATTCAGACATGTGCTACCACAGCTAGTTTTGAATTAAAATGACAGGTTAGGACATGGAATAGCTGAACTTCCACGTTGAAAGATTGATCCAGTCTTACTAAGGTTACGTTTTGATATCATTAGTGCAGGATGTGTTTATCTTGCTAGGGTATAAGGTGTCTTGCCACAGGGCTCTAGCAAATGAACCTCTAAAGACCTTCAAATTTAAAGTGTCTTGTTTCTTGTGTTCAGACAAAAAAGAAATTGCACTAGAGGTACATGGGGTGAAAGAAAAAGGGGGCTAAAAAAAACAAATTTAAGGATCAATACCAAGTTTTTTGACCAGGGAATCTAAAAAGCAGACATTCTGTATCATAGTCATCAGCCCATTTGTTTATTCAACAATTGTTTATTGAGCACCTACTGTGTGGCAGGTACTAGGGATACAGTGGTAAACAGGGTCCCGGCCTTTGCTCTCAAAGACCTTATGTTCCAGGGAGCCAACCTGAAGAGTTTGATGTAGCCATCCTCCCATGGCACATAGAGGGCCTGAGAGAAGGTTGCGAAGGTGGAAAATCAAGCTTTCTAGACCATGGCAGAATGTCATGCCAGAAAGTCTGGGCTTTATCCAATGGGCAATAGGGAGTCCTTGAATTATTTTGAAGAGAAAGCAACCCTATCCAACCCACGCTTTAGAAAAAGTATTTTGGAGGATGAATGCAAAAACGAGACTGGGGCGGGGCAGCTGAGCAAAAGAGGTTGGTGGTCGGGAGCTGCACAGGAGAAACAACACTACAAAGGCAGGGTGGTGACGCCAAAGTGCATTCACTGCGGCAAAGACGACTTGTGAGCGCTAAAAATCACCCCAATTCTTTGACTCTATTTTATTGCTCTTTCAACTTGATCTCTTGTTATCAAAGTTGAACAACAATTGGCCTGCCACTGGTAGAGTAACCCGCACAGACGTGAAGATGGTTTTTAAGTCTTGCACCAAGCCCCTGTTGCCTCTCCTCAAAATCTCATGTTCCTTAGCATTCTTCTCTCTAGTCCAGCACTGTCCCGTAGAACTTTCTGGTAATGATGAAAATGTTCTATGAAACTGTACTGTCTGAAATGGTAGCTACCAGTTTCATATAGCTGTTGAGTTCTGGAAACTGTAATTGTTGAATGAATTTTTTATTTTATTTTATTTTAGTTCATTGTAATTTAAATAGCCACAGGTAGCTAGATACTGTCATATTGGACAGATTGGTCTAGACCTTCTCCAGGCTGACATGCACTCGCACCAGGACATGAGTGGGTATTCATGCAGGACTCAAAGTTGGGCATCTGCCCCCCACCCCAAGCAGCCTTCTTCCCCCTCTGTGTCTGGTAGCACCTTCTCCTCTGCCTCTCCCTCAGTCCGCATTCCCTCAGCACCTCCACACCCTTCCAGGTCCCCCTCCCAGCCCCACCCATGGCCCCCACTTATGACTAACTAACCTATTGGGATGTGTCCGTGGCACTGTCTCTCCCCTCTCCTTGAAAGAGCTGGACCTTAGGTCCTTAACCCACGGTGATGTCAGGCCCCAGGGCATGTGGAGGTTGCGGCTTTAGCTGTCTCTCAAATGAGTCCCTGGAGCTCACCCTCTGCTCAGCAGCTCCAGAAGCAGCCCCTGGTGGCAGGCAGCTCTGCCCTGCCTCGGCTTCCTAAGGCATGCCAAGGGCTGATTTCCCTGATTTGAAGTCCAGCTGATGTCTGTGTTACCAAGGCCACCCTGGCTCCCTCAGCAAGTGGGGTGCATTTGGTCGGGTGTGGGAAACCTCGTGTACTGATTTGGTGAGGAGTTGTGGGAGCTGAGAACCGCAGGGGCAGGAAGCCTTAATCCCAGCCCCGCTGTAAACTCTCTGGGTGGCCCCGGGTGTGTTAAGCTTCCCAGCAAACCTCTGCTTCTTCCTCTAAAGGCAGGAGGTCGGGAAGAATAAACAGTGAGAATCGCATTAAAAACACAAAATCCCATGGAAATACTGAAGAATGATTCTCAGCACTAAGGAAAAGCCTCCAGCAATTCCTGCTTCCTGGAGGTGAAGAGTAGAAACTGAGACTGTATATTACTTAGCAGCAATGTTTCCATGGCAAGGCCTTGGCAAGCCTCAAAGGCTGCAACTACTAAAATGTGTTCAGTACTTTGCACTTGGTTAATGTAATTCTATATGGAGAAATTCTCCTTTGTTTCTCAGAAGAGTCTGGAAAGAAAGTGGACAAGGTAACATCCCCAGTTAACAAATGAAATTCCTGAGACCACAGAGCTGGTGTGACTTGCTTGCAGCCCCAAGTGTAGTAAATGGTAGAGCCAAGGCTTGAACTTGGGTGTTCTGATGTAATGTCCAAAATTCTTCATGATAGAGAAATCTCCTGCTAATGTGAGAGACATTCTGAGTTAAGGCCAATCCCAGAAACCTCCCATTTCTGCCAATGCCAGCATAGGTGGGGGAGTCCACCTAGAGTCCACGCTGCCCAGCTTCCTTTGCCATGTCTTTCTTCTAAGCTTGCTTTCACCCTTCTGCCGGAGCTGCGTTGTTGTTTATTAGGCCTGCTGAGGTTTTGGAGAAGTTCCTATCAAGTGGAAGAAAGAGCAGTATCATTAAGTAGCACTGTGTTTCTAGTTTCTTCAGGCGGCAGTCAGGGAGGGCCTGGCAGAGAGCGGTCACTGCGAGCCTGGCTCTTAGCCAGGACCCATGGCTTGTGCGTGTCCTGAGGCCCAGGCCATCGTAGGGAGCCACTCTGTGAAATGTTCTTTCCCATCCAAAGCCTGTGAAGGGGACTTGCCAGCCCCGCCAAGCCCCGCTCTGGTCCACCCCTGGCATCTGGACTCCGACCCGGGTGGGGGCCAGGAGGGAAACGGCAGCATCTCCTGACCCTGTGTCCTCTCGGTCCACAGTTATCCACCAGCCTGACCCCTCCGTGTACAAGCTGCGTGGCCCTAAATCCAGCAACACCTCCGTCTGCCTACTCACCGATTTTGCGTCTCAAGACAATGTGACACAAGAAATGAAACACATGGTGTTCAGATCAGGCAGCACTGCTCTGGACGTGAAGGCCATGGACTCCAAGAGCAACGGGGCCCTAGCCTGGAGCAACAGCATCAATTTTGAATGCAACTCCGCCTTCGAGACCTATGCATTTTATCCCAGCTCAGGTCAGTGCAGCCTTGGAGTCTCCCCACTTACAGAGGCCTACTTCTGCCGGGCCTCAGTCTGGTGGTGTCTAAAAGCTGCTGTTTGGTGGTCTAGCCTCAGCCATCATCAGCAGAGCCCCCTACCCTCTAGGTACTGAGGGCCAATGAACTCTCTCCTGGTAGCCCCAGAATGTCCCGAGCAAAAGGCAGAAGGGGAGAAGGTGGTAGGAGAGGGCGCTGCCCGGCTCGGTCTCCGCTGCTCCCTGGGAACCCTCTGGGAGGTCCCGCCTCCTGCCTCCGTTCAGGCTGCAGAACCCCCTGCTCTTCCAGGCCCAGCTCTCATGCCCTTTCTCCAGGCTACATCCCGGTCCCTCTCCCTCCCTCACCCTGTCAAATGAGCTTGTCCCACCTCCCCACCTCACCATCATTCATTCATTCAACAACCATATATGGTGTGCTGACAATGTGCCAGGGGCTAGGGGAGAGGATGCAGGGTCTGCCCTGACAACGTTCTACTCTACTGGGGGCAGACCACCCATAAGCAATGGGGAAAGCAGATAACTTCAGATTGTGATTGAACTTGGGGTTGAGGAAGCCACCACTTTAGGGACAAAGGTCAGGGAAGGGCTCTCTGAACAAATGCTATTTGAGGAAAAGAAGGTACCAGCCCACACAGAGGGCACAGAGACGCTCCCGCAGAGGCCCTGGGAAGGAACAGAAATGACTGCAGCACAGCAAGCAGGGAAAGGGTGTAGGAAATGAAGTGGAAGAAGCAAGTGAGGGCCAGATCATAGGGCCTCAAAGGTCTTGAGAGAGGGGACGACACTACTCTAAGTACACTGGGAAGCTACTGGTTGATTTTAAGCAGCAAAGTGACATCAAATTTACTTTTTTAAAAGATCACTCTGACTGCCCAGTGGATGGTAGGAACCAAGAATGGAAGCAGAAAGGGAGCTATTGCAGCAGAAAGGTGATGGGGTTTGAGCCAAGTGGTGGCTGGGGAGTTACGGAGGTGGCTAACGTCGTTTGTGCTTCAAAGGTGGAGCCATGAAAGGATGAGAAGAAAAGGAGGGGATCAAGGGAGATGGCTGGATTTTATGCCTGCATCAATGATAATTCCATTTATTGAGATGGAGACAACAAAGGCACAAATTTGGGGCGCAGGGATCAAAACTTTGTGGAACACATGAAGTGATCTATACTCTCTATAGCACTTGGCACTGTGTACATGTCTTGCTTCCCCTACTGGACCGGGATCTGCCCTAGGACAGGGTCTCTGTCTGATGGGTTCCTTGTGGCCTTGTGTCATATAACATGTACTTTGCACAATCAGTGTTTGTTGATGAATGAAATGGTACCAAGGAAGCCAGGGTGTTGGTCCAGCCCAGGGCCAGTGGCTCTCCCCAGCAGGTGCCGCATACAGTAGGTTCACTCAGTCCGCTCTGCAAGGAAGGCTGGCAAACGTATAGACATCCACCCGCCCAGCTCCTGGGAGGTCTGGAGTGGGAGAGTCAGCCAGGCTCTGTGTTCTAAGAAAATGTCTTTGTTTCTATTTTTAGAGTATTCCTGTGATGCCAAGTTGGTAGAGAAAAGCTTTGAAACAGGTAAGAGAAGGGTCTAGCCTGGCTTCACACATGGTGGGAGGCGATGCACCCATAATCACCCTACTGGGGTGGGAAGGGAATAAGGTTATGAGGGACATAAAGTTATGTCCCTGGGAATAAAGTTATGAGGGACAGGACTAGCCTCTGGAGCCCTGCTCAGAGCCCTGCCTGGGGTTTTTCTTGGATCCCCAAGTTCCTCTCACCTTTAATTTTCCTTTACATTCTAAGCACTTTGAGGATGAGTCTCTAGTTTTACTAAGCAATGACTCACTCGTAGGCTTATGTATTCCTTTCAATAGCTCTACCATCAGGAGAGCCAAAGAGAGCTTCTGGTTGACCTAGCTCTGAAATGTCTGACTCTCTAATGTATACCTCTAAACTCACCAAGGAACCTCGAGGTCATTTTGCCCCCCACAGTCAGGGGATTTTGCCTTCTTTCAAGAAGCAGTGCTCATGTGGCCCAGACACACAGCAGAGCCCTGTGTCTCGAGGGCTCCCCCACCCACTCCTCACCGCCTACCCTGGGTCCATATTCATCGCCATTTGTTCTGTTCTTACTGTCACCCTTCCTGTGGTTTAGCCACTAGGTTCTCAGTAAAGGGCCTGACACAAGGGATTGATCTAATTGCCTATAAGTTCCGAGCACCTAGCCCCCATCTCCACCCACAGAGGGACTCAGAAATAGAAGAGGGGCTAAGCTCAGTCAGTGTACTTCTTTTGAAGTAAATACTGTCTACCCTGGAGGAACGCACAAACATCTGTTTATAAGGGGATAGGCACAGAAGCTCAAAGGGGAGGCAAATCCAGGAGTTTGGGGGCAAGCTGATACAGGGAGGTGTGCAGCCCTCCTCCACACATGCCTGTAACCGCTGCGGCCTCTTTGTGTTACAGATATGAACCTAAACTTTCAAAACCTGTCAGTCATTGCGCTCCGCATCCTCCTCCTGAAAGTGGCCGGCTTCAACCTGCTCATGACTCTGCGGCTGTGGAGCAGCTGAGGTGAGTGGGCATCTCGGCAGGGGGGTGGGGTGGAGGTGGCGCCGAGGGCCTGGGGTAGGTCCCCAAACCCTGAGAACAAACCTCCCCACAGGGTCTGGCATTTAAGTCCAAAGTCAGGGCTCACCAAACTCTTCCATTTCATCCCATTACAAGTTACTCCTGTTGCCAGCAATGGCCCAGAATTTTAGCAGGACACCACACACTCATTTCAGTCACTTCCGTTGAGCCCCTTCTCCCCTATGAGGTGTGAAAAACACTTGTTTTCTCCATTTTAGAAAGGAAGGAACTGAGGTCAAGTAACACCCAGGGCCACGCCGCTAATGAGTGAGAGAATCAGAGCCACGGCCACATAGACCCGGTGCCCTTTCCGTTCAGAGCCTGTGCCTGCTACTGGGTCTCTTTCAGTGCATAACCAAAAGCAGGGGTTCTTAACAAGGGGTCCATGAGCTTCAATTGAAATTTTAAAAAGCATTATTCTTGTGGGGACCTGTTGGTGTGGGTATTATATACTTATTAAATAGTGTGGACTTAGTACGGGGTCCATGGTTTTCACCTGACTGGCAGAGAGGTCCATGGAACAAAAAAGGTTAAGAACGCCTGACCTAAAGAGACCCATGTCCCTTAGCTAATAGTGAAAAGATATCATACTCAGATCACATCCCAGTCCTGGCTAGCGTCTCCATCCCCTTCTCCCCCAATGCCCCTGGTCATCCTGTTGAATGGCACATTCCATCCCATCACTAGCAAAAAGAACCTCAGGGCCCACGTGTGTCGCCTGGCCCCAAATGGAGACATCTCACCACATCCTAAATCGTCTGAGGCCTCCTCTGCCCAGTCTGACTTCTGTTCCTTCTCCTCCAGGTTGCCAAGATTTTAAGGGAGCCCTGGGCTCCGTCAAGTCTTCCTCCTCATTGCCACCCTTCCCCCCACCTTCAGGCAGAGGGGAGAATTCTCTACCCCCCAAGAAGAAGGCGCCCACTGCCTCTCTGTTCCCACTGGCAATGCCAAAAACTGGATGCTGCCCGACTTTCGTGATCAAGATGCTGAATTGCTGCCAAATTCTGCTGCCTTCATCCCCCATCACCTTCATGCTGCTTTTCTTTGCCTGACATTTACGGCAAGGGCAGGCACAGCTGTAGCCTTGCCTGACTATGAGGAAACTCCTGACTGGTCCTGAGAGGTGCCTCTGAAGTCCCTCTGTATAACAGAAGTCTTCTTGGCCTCTAGCTCCTGGGAAATGTTCTGAGGAGTTTATATGTTTTTAAATAATGTTCATAAAGAAATACATATGATTCTTTTTCCCAACGTGTGTGGGGGAAGGATCTCATTATTTAGGCCCTGCTATGCTGTGGGAGAAATGAGCTCCCTCTCTAGGCCCTGCTATGTGATGTGTCTGAGCCACGTGGTGTATTCAGCTGCCCATGACTTCATTAAACATGATTTGGACGAGCAAAGGCTGTGCTTCTGTGCAACTGGGTCTGGTTGGGGTCATTTTCTGGTTGCTGTTGATCACTAGCTGGGCAGAAGGAACTGAAGCCTTTGTCCACAATGCCACACACAGAGAGCCTTACTAACAAACAGCTTAAGTCAATCTCTTCTTGGAAAATTCCACTTAGAAGGCTGTGCTGGGAGCCAGGCAAACCCACTTAAAAGCTCGGCCCCTACTCTTCCAGTCATGCCACACTGCTGGGCCACCCATAGCAGGAGACCCAAGCACATGGGTGGTGGTGATTTGTAGTTGAAATTTGGTGAAAAAGGACCAACAGAACAAGTTTCCCCAACGCCCACCCCCCACCCCCACCCCCATTCCCTGCTCTCTGGGAACATTCCCTTTGCCTTTGCTCCAGAATGGATTCCCACTGAAACTCTGCATTGTCCCACAGACTTGTGGCTGGGAGCCACCCCCTACTCCGCTCTCCAGGTCCCAGCACAATGCCCAGCCCCTTGGAGCCGGCAGGGAGGGAGGGACCCTAGCAGGACTTTCCACCCACACCATCCTGGACATGAGTATGAGGAAAGCAGAGATGACCTCTCTCCCCTTAAGCCCAGGGACTCAGCCAAGGAGAGTGGATGTTCCAGGCCTCCACCTAAAGGGCAGGGGGTGGGATCCCTGGGGCCTCCATGGGGTGCTACTCTCTCTCCAGCACTTTCAGGAGCCATGGATGCTGATGGGAACACACCTCAGAGACCACTCAGCCATCTGCCTAGCAGTTGCCTCTACAGAACCAAAGCAGAGTGCTCACCAACGCCCGGGGTGTGAGGGGGTTCTAGCCCAACACCCCCATGGGGCCCCTGTGTGTCTCTGACCACACCGGCCGGAAGTCTGCAACACCTCCCAGCCACAATCCAGCCCTGCTTCTCTTTGCAGGGCTGGAGGCACCAGCTCAACCTTGGGCACAGCCCTCCCCTCTACGAGCTTCAGGGTCACCACCCACAGAATGTGGTCAGCTCCATGCATCCAACTCTGAGAGCAGAGAACCATGGTCCCACCTCCTGGTCAGTCCACCTCCTGGTCAGCCCCACGAGGGGAGTCACGGAATCCTCGGTTCCCCCTGAGCTGCCTGCTCTTCAGCCTAAATACAGATCCTTTTAATACTACTACAGGGAAAGAAGTTCTCAGAGGAAATACCATCACAGCAAGGTCACTCTCACACCTAAGCACACAGGTCCCGTCTTCCCAAAGGAGGGATTCGCCACCTTTGTGGAACTCCAGGCAGGCCTCTTGCTCAAAACTGCCTCCCCTGACATACTGCCAGAGATTCCACCATCGGGAATTTCTTTTAATTAAAGCATTCTCTTTCCCGTATCAAATGAAAATGCTCCTGGGAGGGTTAATAGAGCAAGCTTCTATCAACTGTTAAAAACTCAGGGCAAATTGGTTTATCTTTTTCCCCCTAAAGTAGTAATTCACTTTTCCCTGTATAAAAAAAGATCCAGGCAAGGTAAGTGTGGGTGGCTGGGGAGGTAGGCCAGCTCCTGAGAGTCAGCTGCAGTGGTGTGAGGCTGCAGGGGACCTGGGTGCCTGGGACAGGGACGGAGCAGAGGCCCTGGGAGGCAGAAGGGGCCAAACAGAGACCCTCAGATAACCTCAGCAGAGGCCCAGGCTGAAGGAGAAGGAAGGGAGACTTCAGGCCATTACAGCCCAGTGCCCAGGCGGCCAGGCCAGCGGTTCACAGGTCCCCTAAGGCCACCGAGGACCTATGTGAGGAGATGCTGCAGGGCCTGGGAATCCATCCTCACAACTGGAGGGAGGAAGGTCTAGGCTGAGGTGCAGGGTGATGGGGCCCTGGGTAGGCTGGAGGCCAAGTGGAGAGGAGGGCCAGCACCGCTCCCTAGGAACCTCCTTAGAAACCCCCACCAGGGGCCCCTCAATCCTAGGAAGGACCCTCCCTCAGGTCTGCTGCTAAACCTGAGGCCAGTAAGGGCTGAGGTCAGAGGAGTGGGCCAGGAGCAAGGGGGTATGTTGAGTGGGGGACAGAGACCCCATCCATCTTTGACCACTCTGCTCTCAGGCCTGCTCCAGGCCCCAGCTGGGATACCGAGGGGAATTAAAGTTGTCTTGTGGGGAGGTGCAGGAAAAGGGTTCCTGGGTCCACCAGGGAGGTCAGCGCTGAGCCTAGGGCACCAGTGGAGCTCCTCAGTGCAGAGGGTCCAGCAGTAAGGACCTGGGGACTGTCCAGCTTGGAGAGAAGAGGCAGCTGATAATCAAATCCACAGAAGGCCCAGGCTGCACCAGACCAGTTTGGACCCAGCGTCAGGGAACAAAAGCAGACATCCGGCAGGAAGCATCTTACCAGGCCAGTTGTCAGATGGGTTTCTCTAGACAGATGTCCTACTGCCCCAAAGGCTGAAATGCCTGGAGGCAGAAGAGTAGCCCAAACGACCCCTCATGATCCCAGGCCTAGCACTCTAGAGCAGTCTCTGAAACTTCATCCAGAAACCTGCCCTTTGAAAGCAACTGGAGTCACAGTCCAGTCAGGAGAAAGAACAGGCCGAGCAAGTACATGCTTCAGGAACATCCCCGTGGGCTCTGCAGCTCTGACGGGTGACCCCTCTGCTGTTATCCATGAAGGAGGCAGCCAGCTGAGTCTTGAAGGACTGCTTATCTTCTAGGCACCCTCAGAAAATCCAACGCCCCTGGGTCACGTGGAAAGCTCTTAAGAGATAGCAACCTGTACCTAGATTTTCTCATGTAGTTAATCGTTTAGTGGCATTCTTTATTTTACCTTGAAATAACAAAAAAATGAAGAAGAAAAAAAAAGAGAAAGTTGGCACTTTAGTTATCTGGTAACATCTCAGCTAGAAAACCCATTGAACTATGCCCTGCTGGGAAGGGAACCCTATTCCCCCACACCTAGCACAATACCTAGGCATGAAAAGATGCTAGATGCTTAAGACTTAACCATCAGATGAACAAATGAATGATTAGTGGAATCAGGCACGGAGAGGGAGCTGAGCTGAGAGGCTGGTGGGAAGGCACAGGCACGAGAGAAAGGGGATTAATAGAGGAGGCTGGGTGAAATTCTAGCTCACAATGTTGCCAAGAGCTGAGTCACCTGTCCAGAACTATCAGGAGAGGCCGAGCCTGAGCGATGGCCTCTTGGCCGGCACAGCCCCAGGGCGGGCACCCATCTTCAAGCCTGGAGGGCAGCTGCTCCCAGAAAGCACACAGGGCACCATGAGTCAGAGCTCCGTCTCCTGTGTGGCCATACCAAGGCCCAGGTCCAAAGGTGACGTTACTGTGCAACCTTTCTCTGCACCTCCCACCCTTAAACCCCTTATCCTGTCTACCTCCTTGGGCACAGGGTGGGAATAAGGGCTTCTGACTGAGGTGAGCGGGTCTGGGGAAGCAGCAACCTGGAGTCCCGGGCTGTCACCCTTGTTAATAAATGCATGGATGGCTGAGAGGGCTGCAGGATGGCCAGGGCCGTGCCTTGTGTAAAGGCCACCTGGGCCACGGGGGCAGGGGCAGGGGCGGGGGCGGGGAGGTTCAGGCGTCATTTCACAGACACACACCTGCAGAAAGTTTCCTCCCATTATCAGATGTAGAGTTACATTTTGAAATTAATAAAGAGGCCAGACATTGAGTCAGTAGCCAGAAGTAGGGCAGGAAGTGGAAAAAGTCTCCCACTTCCCCCCAGGTGTTTGGGGCCTGGGGCAGCCCCTACCCATTTCCATGACGTCATGCCTACCGAGAGGGGTAAATAGGGCACCCTTTGAAGCTCTCCCGCAGAAGCCACATCCTCTAGAAGGAAGGGTTAAAAATACTGAGTTACTGATAGCATCGCCCCAGGCCACGTGCCGGGAAGAGGCAGGCTGGGCCGTTACACCGCTAACCGCAGGTGCGCCGGGAAGACCGCCAGGCTGGGGGGTGGCAGGTCCCTCTGCCAACTGGCACCCACACCCAGCAGAGGCCCGGAGGCGCCGCCCTCCTGCCGCAGCTCAGGAGCTCCCTTACCCCACCTCCGCCGCCCCGAGACAAGCCCTGGGATCAAACCTTCTATCTCACCTGATTTAACACTTGCTAAATACAGGACAGGCCTTCAAGGCTTATGTCCAGCTCACCCTCCCCTGGGAGGGGTATGGGAGCCCACAGCTGACTCCGCAAAAGCTTGGGCTGGTTTCTCCCTGGGATGCCCACTCTGGCTGGCCCTTCCATCGACCCCCCACTCCAGGCAGAGGCTGAAGTGCAGGGTGATGGCCCTGATGGGGGTCTGCTTCTCAGAGCTAAGAGCCCAGGATTCAGGAGTCCAGGAGGCAGAGCCTCAACCTGGGACTGGAAAAATGTCAGAACTGGAGTCCCGGCTCTGGGGTAATGTCTCAAGTCAACCACCTGGGGGCAGCAGCGCTCCACCAAAAGGCCTCTTCCCTTCTTTCTGTTTAATTCTGGAAATGTAAAGCCCTAGAAGCTTAGGAAAGGCTCTTTTCAGAAGAAAATGAAAGGTCAGGTGGCTTTCACTGTGCAAGCCCCTACCCTGTGCCAGTCACTGCACTGGGATCCAGGTCTGTGTGACCCTGGCACATCTCCACGGAGAAGAGAAGGGTCTCCGTGAGGCCCCACCAGCAGCAGGGGGCACTGCCTGCCCAGGATGGGCCATGCTGATCACAGAGCTCTAGAGGGGAGCCCAGAGGGCAGGGCATGGGAGAAGGCTCGCTGGGAGCCGGGAGAGAACTTTGGATTCAGAATCAGGGAGACTGGCTGACGTCCAACTTCCACTTCTTTGCTAGCTGCACAGCCCTGCTGTAGTCACTAACTGCTCAGAGCCTCAGTTTCCCAGTGGGCTAGTGCTTTCATAGGGTAGTTAACAACCAACCATGTACCAGGCTCTGGGAAGTCAGTCTGTACAAACTGTATGATTCCTTGCAGATGGAGTTCAAGAACAGGCAAAACTAATCTCTAGTCACCAATGTGAGAAATCGGAGCTGTGATTGCCTCAAGGGTTGGAAGGCTTGACTGCAAAAGGCCACGAGGAGATTTCCAGGGGTGGTGGCAGGGTTCTGTATCTTGATCTGGGTGATGGTTACACGGGTGTCAAAATTAATCAAACCCATTGCACTCGGTGAACATATTTTGGAGCACTGCTGCACCATATAGATAATCGTTTACCCTACAGTTCACACTCTACCCAGTACATTCAGTGGGTTATGGCAGAATATATAAAGTCCAGCATCTGACCCTGCAACATCATTTAGGACAACTCAAAGTCCCCAAAATGCCCTACATCACATCTCTTCTTCCCTCTCCCTGCCCTCAGCAACTACTGTGGATGGAGGAGGTTGTTGGTGTGGGAGGAGTGGGGTGAGGGGGTAGGGGGTATAAGGGAACCTCTTAAACTTTTTAATGTAACTTTTTGTGTGATGTATATATCTTCAAAAAAATACAATTTACAAAAATGATGGGATGGGGTGGGGAGCGGGGTATATGGGAACCTCTTATGTTTTTTATGTTTTTTAATGTAGCGTTCTTTGTGATCTATTAACTTTAATTTAAAAAGTGTAAAAAATGAAAGGAAAAAAATGAAGCCCTGTATCAAAAGAAAATAAAAAAATTTTTAATTTTAGGAAAGCAATTCATCAAACTATATATGCATTTTAGTGTATGTAAATTATCTCCATAAAGTATTGTTTGCATTAAACACACACATACCATACACACACACATGCAATTTCTGTCCTCCCAGAGCTAACAGTCCCGTAAGGACATAGGCATGAAAGTGACAGGTTGATAACTGTATAATCATGTGACAAGCATTATTGTACTATGGGGAAAGGTCCTTGGGCAGGAGTCGGGAGAATAAGGTGCTTATTATAAGCTTTGCTGCCCTTCAACTAGGCTTCTCACCTAATGGCTTTAACTTTTCTGAGCCCCAATTTTTCATCCCTTATGGGAGATATAAATACTTGCCCACCTACTTTGCCTTATTGTTGAAGGGATCAAAAGAGATAAGTAAACTGAAACTCCAATGCAAATATAAAGTGGTGGTGCATCAAAATGCCCAGGAAAATGAACCAGGGTGTATCTGCCCAGCCCTGCCCTCAGGATGGGTCAGGCTCAAGCCAACTAGACCACCATGATGAGAAAAAGGGGAGGTGCTGCTTAGCTAAGCCTAGGACTCCACAGGCCCTACCAGTTCAGGACCGCCCATAGTGGGTGGTCACATGTGCCGCCACTGTGGCCCCAGGAGCTTCAGGTTACACAAGCGTGTGCCTTTTGTTACTCCTTCCTGGCTTCTGCAAAAGCCTGATGGAAGGGAAATTACAGGAGCACAAGGCACTGGCAAGGCTGGGGCCGAGATTCTGACAGAGGCCAACACCCCTGGCCCCAGTGCACTCTGGGCTTCTCCAACTCCTCTCACTGCGTCATCCCATTTCTTATCTCCCCTCTCACCCTCTGAGGACGTACCTCCTTCAGAAGGGCCCCTGTGACCCCTGGCAGGACACAAAGTCTTTCAGAATGGAGCCAGACCTTAGCAGCACCCTCCAGGGGTTGGTTCTCTGTATAACATCTTCTCTTAGGTCAGAACACCCTTAAATCGTTTTAGATTTAACACCCTTAAATTGTTCCTTTGGGAACAAATGAGCCAGTCTCCCTGATGCTTTGGAAATCTGAGCATGTTCCCATTCAAGGGGCAATTGGACTCCAGGGAGAGATTCCTCCTGTTTTCAAAACCTTCCTAAAACCCCACAGAGAAGCTGAGGAGCCTGTCTACCATCTCACTGAACCAGCCACATAAAAGTTAAAAAAGGAGAAAAAAAAGAAAACAACATTCATGGAACAGCATATAAATATAAGAAGACAAGGCTAACAGGACTTAAGAGGGTTTAACTAGATCAGGGGTTCTTAATCTTTTTTGTTTCACAGCCCTCTTTGCCAGTCAAGTGAAAATCACAGACCTCTTACTAAGGCCACACTATACTGTGTATTATTTAATAAGTGTATCACACCCACACCAACATGTCCCCACAAGAATAATGTTTTTTTGAATTTCACTTTAAGCTCACAGACCCCTTGTTAAAAACCCCTGAACTAGATGAAGGAATTTCAGATAGTGGTAAAAAACTGTTTTCCATTTGATGTTTCCAGTTCTGATGGGAGAAAACCAGGTTAACCTTTAAAAAGGATTTCTTTCCAGTGAAAAATGCAAGACACTTTTATCACTCTCTCCAGTATCTTCTCACTAACCCATTATTCTGTGATTTCCAAGGGACACGGATGATAAAACCTCTTTATCTAGAATTTTTATTAACAATATCCTGTGTCTGTAGAACACCAAAGCAAACACTGTCTTTTGATCTTCACAATAAACCTAAGCAGTAGGCAAAGCATTCTCTCTGCAGTTTACAAATGAGGAGATGAGGTGAAGTGACTCATTTAGGATTACAGTAAACTGGGGCCTGGATCAGCACTAGAGACACAGAAGTCCCAGCCAGTTTTAAGTGCAGCTACTGTAGGGGAGGAGCACGGTGTTTAGTATTCTGCCTCGGGTCCTTCTCTCCTCTGTGACTCTGTACCTATTTGATCCCTCTCCCAGATCAGATTAAAATGGCAAAACAGAGCTCTACATTCAGGGAGGCCTCCCTCAATGAGTATCTGTTGCTGTGGACAGTCTCCTACAGCAATAAAACTCCACTTCTCAATCACATGGCAAAGAGGGTTAAGTAAGGAAGTAGCTAGAAATACGTGCCCTGGCTGGTCCCCTGCCTGCCTCTTTCTGTCAGGGCTTAGCCTAAATGACACCCAAAACTGGGTGTTGCGTATCTCGGAGTTGGTTATACTATTCTCTCAAATTTTGTGTGATAAGTTCAATAACAAAAAAGTTTAAAAATAAAGTGGTTCATCCCTGGGATTTAGGAAGGCAGAGCAGGCCTGAAGAGCAAACCCTACTGGGGACTCTGGGCGAGGCGTCTCTCCTCTTCCTCCTGGGAAGGAACGAAGCCTGCCATTGGCCACCACCATCCTGTTGCTGAAAACCAATCGAACTGGACGTGCAGCTGGTAAAAGCATTAGGTCGTGGAACATTCTCAGCATTTCTGACTGCTCTGAGTATACCAATACATGTATAAAGCAGTTACATTAACAAGGTACTTTCACTTACAGTTTGTTGGGACAATCGTGTTAAGTAGTATTATCCCCATGCTTATTATTTTACTATTTATCTCATTCAAAGCCTAAACCAAATGCTTTGGAATCAGTCAGAAATTGGAATCCTAACATTTGCAAACTGAATCTCCATTTCCTCATCTACCCGATGTGATTATAGGAAAATAAATAACAGGAGGGCATCAATACCATACATGCATATGATACTCAATAAGTGTGTTAGCTCACTCACTCCTGGAAAGTAAGGGCTGTGTCTTAGCTTTCATAATTACATACCCTATCTAGCACAGTGCCCAGATGCCTAATTAATTATCTGATAAACTTTAGGAATAAAAGGTTCACAAAAGGTTAACAGATAATAAGTGACAGAACAGGTCCTTGAATTGACACTTGTAGACTTTCTGCCAACTTCACACTATCTCTCCAGTAGCTTGAAAATACATCTATTTCATCGCACTAGCACTTTCCAGTGAGCTTGAACCCAACTATAAATTCAATGGAAGCAAGATTTCAGTTGTTGTTTAATACTTCATAAACTCCCTACTTTTCTACTCATTCCCTAAGATCCTTGTTCTAGAAACTGTTTTTCCCATTTTTAAAATATTTAACTTTTTAAAAAATTAACTAATTCAAAGTCACATGGCAACCAAACTTTAGTCTAGACCTCCATAGCCCAGAGTTGCACCCACCAAGGCGGAAGGACAGTAGGGTCACACTGAGGGTGTACCCAAGATCCCCATCCATGGTAACCAGCCAGTGCTAGCTTGTAGAGTCTCCAAAAGCAGAGAAATGGCCTCTATGACCTCCCCAAGTATTTTCCAGCCATCATAACAAAAGTGTTTTGAAGCCCAAGATTAAAGGCGGTGTTCAAAGAGGCCAAAGGTATAGGCTGCTAAAAGAAGAAAACACAAGAGATGGTTTCCATGTGATAGGGGACAGGAAATGTGTGGGCAGAGGTTTTCAGTGCTTGGCTTCCTGCCACTGCAGAGAGTAGCAGGCAACTATGTACCATGGCTGTGATAAATGGCGTCTGGCCTCACAAAAGAGCATGGAAAATAAAAACAAACTCACCTCTTAAAGGTGCTGAGCTAGAGACAGCAGGAAATGCTAGGATATACCTAATTATCTGTACAGTAGTACTCAAAATCGACTTGTTCAGCATGGTTTACTGAGCACCCATGTGTAAGGGCCAATGGAAAGGCTTCATCACAACAGTGACTAGATATTTTAAAAGGCCCAGAAAAAAATAAAATAAAATAATAAATAATTTTAAAAAAGGCCCAGAGAAAGAGACACCCATCTAAGGAAAAGATTACCTATCCTAGTTCAATGCCTCTCATGCACCATGTCTTCAGCGCCTTCAGCGAAAAAAATTTTAAAAACCACGAGAATTAGAAACTCAAGCAGGGCTGGGGGTATGCATTTCTTTTAAGTTTGATTGAAGGAAACTGCAGTTTCCCACAGCTAATTCTTCTGTTCATACTGAGTTGAAAACCACTGAACAAGTCAATAAAGCCTAAATACAAATGAGTTGCTGTAATGGGCCTTTAACTAAATTTAAACTCAAGACTCTAAAAGCAGTCAGTAGGCTTTGCCCCACTCCAAATGATAAAAAGACACACACCAAAGATGAAAGATTCCTATTGGTAACTGGCTTGGATAAATAACCTGCGACACCAGCTAATCTAATAAATAGAAATTTAATATGTGCCCCAATGTATCTCAAAATCATTGTGAGAAATTAAAAACCTGCATGTTAAAGGCTCTGAAAATTGTGATGTCCTCCATGACAAATTACTGATTATTATTTCCAGTTTTCAATCCACCAGATTTGAAGTTTGGATTTTTACTATTCAAAATACCCTCTTTATATAGACTAAAAATAATCCAAACGGAAGCAGACTTGGCCCAGTGGTTAGGGCATTCGCCTACCACATAGGAGGTCCGCAGTTCAAACCCCAGGTCTCCTTGACCCATGTGGAGCTGGCCCATGCGCAGTGCTGATGCACGCAAGGAGTGCTCTGCCACGCAGGGGTGTCCCCTGCCTAGGGGAGCCCCACGCGCAAGGAGTGTGCCCTGTAAGGAGTGCCACCCAGCGCCAAAAAAAGTACAGCCTGCCCAAGAATGGCGCCACACACATGGAGAGCTGACACAACAAAAAGAAACAAAGATTCCCCGTGCCGCTGATAAGGATAGAAGGGGTCACAGAACACACAGCAAATGGACACAGAGAGCAGAAACCTCCTGTTACAGGACATTTAGATGTGAAAGTTTTAAAGCAAATAAATCAATCCTAATTTTAGTGAACTAGCATTCCTAAGAGTGACAAAGTACACACCAGCAGCCTGTTTTTGTAAATAAATATAGATTGCAACAGTCATGCCCGTTCATTTAAGAAAAATCTGCCAACTCCTAATTTAGAGTGGTGGTTCTCAAAATTTATTGTACTTCAAAATTATCCAGGGAGCTAATAAAGAACAAAGAAGTCCCCAGGGAATTGTGATATACACCAAAATTTGAGAACCACTGCTCTAGATAAATGCTATGCAAATGTTAATATGCCCGAGAATCACCGGGGGATCTTGCTAAAATGATTCCGGTTCAGTGGGTCTGAGTGGGGCCTGGAGAGTCTTCCTTTCAAATACACTCTTGGGTGATACGAATACTGGTATCATTGGACTGGCTATATTTTGAGCAGCAAGGATCTAGAGTAGTGCCTTTCCAATCTGGCTGCATACTGCAATCACCCGCCTTACAAAATATAGGTGCCACCCCCAAGAATTTTTAATTAGCCTAGGGTGTGACCAGGGTATTAGGATTTTTTTTTTTAATTCCCCAAGTGATTTTAATGTACAGTCAAGTTGAAGATCCTACAGAGCAGGGGTTCTTAACCTATCTTGTTCCATGGGTCCCTTTGCCAATCAGATAAAAACCACAGACCCCTTCTCAGAATGTAGCAGCAAATAGTTACATGACACTCAACATCAGAGGTCAAAGAAAATAAACATGTTTTTTTTTAATTCAAGCTCATGGACCCCCTGAAATCCTTGCATGGACCCCTTGGCAAGTTCATGGACCCCTGATTAAGGACCCCTGCTCCACAGCATAACCCATCATTTCCCTAGTCAGTCAAATTTAAATAGTGGAATTCCTAATATAGCTTGTTTCCAGTATATGGCAACCTTAAAATACCCAGGACAGAAATATGGCCATAAGCCCAACACATATAAATATGCCTAGATTTTAGCCGGTAGACTATGGTCTACCCATGCTTTGTCATGAACTCTTTGAGCTTATGCAAGTTACAAATCTGAGCTTTTATTTCCTCACCTATGTAATGAGGATTAGAACCCCTGAGATAAATGAAAGACTAAAGTGAGACAATATGTGTGGAGGTGCTTTGAAAAATACTGTCCTATAAATCCTATAAAACAATCACCACTCTTTGCACTCTGTTTTCAATTCCTAAGAGATGTGTATTTCACTTTTCACCCCTAACGATGAAAATGTGAATGTGCAAGCACACACTTAGCTCGATCTTCAAAGTGCTTAGTGGTGCAGGTCCAGGAATGCATTATGTCATAAGCACAGAACAATCAGTAACAATTAAAGGATTAGTAAAGAATTACCTGCCCCAGGGAAAAGACAAAGGTCTACAGCAGGACTCCTTAACAAGGGGTCTGTGAGTTTGAACTGAAATTCAGAAAAACATTATTCTTGTGGGAACGCATTGGTGCAGGTGTGATATATTTATTAAATAATCCACAGTACAGTGTGGGCTTAGTAAAGGGTCCATGGTTTTCACCTGACTTGCAAAGGGGTTCGTGGAACAAAAAAGGTTAAGAATCCCTGGTCTACAGCTTCCCAGGGATGTAAGCACTGTCTTTTGTCATTAGCTTCAAATACACTTAATGAAAACATGGAGGTAGGTTCACAGTTGCAAGTCACCAATACCTAAAGAGCTTTGCTCAGAGGACTGAAGGAGAAAAAAGATTTTGATAGCAACAAAAAATAAAAACAAAAAGAAAGCCAGAGGCATAGGGAGGAGTAGCATAAAGTTTTTTAATTTGGAAGGCAAATAGGTAACACTCAATGGAAGGCAGAGGTCATGCTAATAAATGCTCATTACAAAGTTGTCTTGACACAGAAAAGTGGGAACTTCTCCTGGGCTCACCATCTGCCTACCAAATCAGAATCGGCAGCAAGCACAAATCTGAAGAAAATTCATGTGTCCAAACAAGCTGCCATCTCAAGAGCTTTTATCCAGGGGAAATCGAAAATTGAACCTAAAAGAAATAAGCAGAAAGGTAAGATGAGATACCTAAGGGTTTCTTGTGTTTTTTTTTTAACTTCATTTTTGTACATTTAATAATTGAAAATATAAACAATAATTTAAAAATAAAAAGAAAATACAGTTGAATAAAAACATACATTTCTCAAATGTACTGGATACATTATCAAAAAAATTTTTTTCCATCACATTATGTTACACAATATATTTGGTTCATAGAAATGCAATCATACAGCATTTGTCCTTTTGTGTCTGGCTTGCTTCGCTCAACATAATGTCCTCCAGGTTCATCCATGTGGTCTTATGCTTTATGACTTCATTTCTTCTGACAGCTGCATACTGATCCATCATGTGAACACACCAGTTTGTTTATCCATTCAGCCAGTTGATGGACACCTGGGTTGTTTCCAACTTCTGGCACTCGTGAATAACGCCACTATGAACATAGGTTTGCAGACATCTATTCATGTCACTGCTCTCAGTTCTGAGTGGTATTGCAGGGTCATGTGGCAAGTTTATATTCAACTTCTTTAGGAACTGCCACACAATCCTAAGGATTTTTTAAAATGTCTTTCACACTACAGCCAGACCCCAAGTCCCAAATTCTTCAATCTAAATTCTAACCCACAAAGACAAAGTCAGTTATGAGGTTCCCAAACTCTGAAAAGTACTTAAGCCAGACAAGACCATCCACAACTGAAGCAAATATTTTTCACAGAACATTTTGTGGTAGTAGTCATAAAAATTAACCTTCTAACTTGAATCCCAAGCCAGGAGCTGGTAGACACGGCTTCTCACTCTAGCTGTATCATTAATTGGCAGCATGACTTTGCACAAGAACCTCCAACCTCCCTGGCCCACAAATTCCTGGAGGTGAGTAGGTTACAGTTTAGCCTAAAGAGCTTTTCTGGATCTAGAATTCTTAGAAAGCACTGAATTCCAGGGTTGTTGTTTTTTTAATTTATTTGGGGAAAGGGGGTGGGCAAGGAATTCAGGTAAGAAAGTAGAAAAAAATTCCCAATCTCAGATTTTAAAAAGGACCAGAATAGTGGAAATAATTTAGTTTTCATTAAAAGATGGGTATTTTTGGCAAGAGGAAGTTAGGGATTAACTCTGGAAGAAGTGGCTGCATAGCTGCTGGGCCAGCTGGCTGGGCGCTCTAAGCTGTCAGGTGGAGCCTCCCCTGCCCCTTCCCAGGTTTCCTTTCCAGTTCCTTCCGGCAGGTATGCTGGATATGGGTGTGGCAAGAAATCGACCCTTTGGACCGTGGGACACCAGATGCCTCAAGCCATGAGTGGTCAATTTCCTGGAGTGTGCCATAAAAATACTGTAATCTTCTATGTGCTCTACAACTTGAAAAAGGTTGGGAAACACTGCATTTCAGAACTGGGCTACCTCAGTAGGGAAAAGGGTACCACCTTATATTGTGTATTGGTTCAAGTGACCTGGAGATTCTAACATCAGAGCTTAGACTTGAGCTAAAGGGATTTTATTTCACTAACAATGATATTTAAAGAAATGCTACATAATTGCAGAACATTCCTAGAACAGGGAAATTGAAAGAAATGTACAAAAGAAAGCAAAAAAGGGAGGAATGCTCAGTGTTTTCAGAACCAAATAAAAACAAATACCTTTAAAAACTCACTTATGCAATCCATCAAATTTCTAAAAGCAAATGCTCTGGCAATTGACTTGAACCAAACAACATGTCAGTTCTAATGGCCAAGGTAAGAGAGTCTAGAATACAAGGCCTTTTCAGGAAAAAAAGCCTAGACACATTAAGAATTGTAGAAAAAAATCCCAGTTTAGTACAAAAGTCAAGTTCCCAGATTCTATGATATTAAAAATACATTTAAATCTAAGACATTGAAGCTGGTTCATAACGAAGACAAAATTGACTTGAGAGAATAAGTCTCTTCGATAGTGGTTTTCAGAAAATCCTACTTAAAAAGACCTGATGCCTTTTTTAAAGCAGTAATATATCAGACAGCATTCTAAAAGCAAAGGTTCTAGAAATCTTTGAAATGTTAACTCAATAAAATCAGACCACTCAACAGCTCGGAAGAAGAGTTTCAACGTTAACCAAGGAATAAAGGTTTTGGGAAACTGACTAATAAAATTTCCTCCCTAATATCAAGGCATGTAAAATGGAAGACACTTACTGAGAAAAGTTAGCATGACTTTTTCAGTCTATTTTACCTATGCAGAAAAGGCAGTGCCATCTGATCAGTCTGTTCTAATGATCTTAAAAGAAAGCGAAGCACAACACAAAGAACAGTTGAAAATAACCACTTTCTATTCAGATTAAAAAAGATAATGCCAGACAGGGTCATTTCTGTTTAGAATCTGCCTTCATCTCCAGCACCACTGCTATTCAGACACTAGCACTGGAAAGACATGCTCAATACTGGTTCTCCTTCAAATCCATCTCATTCTAGATCCCTGTCACCCAATTAAAACCAAAATTAGTGAAAATGTGAATAAAAAACCATTCTGCAGAAATTCTAAGTTCAGAGCTCAAGTTGACTCAGTACAATTTTAGAAGGTACAGATCATCTGTTTGTGAAAATGAAAGGAGCTTTAGAGATCATTTAGTCTACTTCTCAGTTTAAAAGTGAGAAAACCATACCCTGAGAATTGGCCATATTTGTCCAGAGCTTTACTGTCCAAAATGGTAGCTACTAACCATCTCTGACAATTTAGACTTAAGTTAAAATTAAATAAAGTTAAAAATTCAGTTCCTCAGTCACATTAGGCTAATGGCAACCATACTGGGCAGTGCAGCTCCACAACATGTCCACAGTCCAAAAAGTTCCATCGGGCAGTGCAGGCCCAGACTTTCACTTGCTGCGTAAGGTCATGTCTGCTGATGGTACTTCCCTGTGCTTCCCATGGACCTTATTGACTTTGGGTGATGGATGACTTCGCTAAAACATTTTAGGTAGCCTGTCTTTATTCTTTCTTATCACACTTTCCTATGTTCTTACCAACTTTCTTATCAAAGAGTTTTTTCCCTTTTAAAAAAGAGAAGTTTGATATTTTTAATGAAAACCAAACAGAAGATGTATATATTCATCTTCAAAAAGTCTTTGAATATAATATACAGGAAGGAAATTAAGAAATTTGGAGTCAAAAGGCCTGTTATCAAGTTCTCACTCTGTCACTTAGTAGTTCCAGGGCCTCAACAAGTCAACTGACAATTCCCCAAGATGTAATGACCCCATGTATACAACGGGAATATCACTGTCTTTGCCTACCTGAGCCACAGGGTATGTCGTGAGGATCACATGAGTTAATGCAGGTAAAGCATATGTGGAATATATGTGAATTCTGCAAGCCTGGTAATGTGATAACTCTGAAAATATTTAATTTTGTAAAAGGCCTTTACAGACATAATGCATTTTGTTATACACAGTCATGCTTTAACTTCCCACCTCCTTTGAACAGATGGTGGGTACTGACAAAAAGCAAAGCCTAGGGAAGTGGATATGCCTTAAGCAGGCAGATACCCACCTACTACATGGGAGGTCCCAGGTTTAGTTCCCAGTGCCTCCTAAAAAACACAAGCAAGACAGTGAGCTGACACAATGGACTGGTATGGTGAGCTGAAGCAACAAGATGACACAATGAGATGACACAACAAGGAAACAAAATGAGAGACACAACAAGCAGGAAGCAGAGGTTACTCAAGCCATTGGGTACCTCTCTTCCACATGGGAGGCCCTGGGTTTGGTTCCCAACGCCGCCTATAAAAGATGAGCATACAACAAACAGACAGTGAGTGCAAACAATGGGGGGGAGGGGCGCAGGGGGAAATAAATAAAATCTTTAAAAACACACACACATACAACAAAGCCCAACTGAAAATTGGAACCATCATGAATTCTAGTAATCAGAGGCTTTAACAGATGCAAAGGACTCTGGCGAACATCCAGGGCAATTCCCCTCTTTGTACAGACAGAGAAACAGAAGCTCAGAGACAAACTTTTTTGTCTCTTCAACTAGTCTAAAATGCAGGTCTTGGGACTAAGCATTTCACACTCTTCTCCCACCCCATGGCCTGTGGCCTCATCTTTCCCTTGGCCTTTTCTTTCACAGTACCTTCCACATATCTTAGCATCCAAGTAACTGGGAGTTCTGTCTATCAGTCATCTAATGACACAGCTAGTTTTTTTGCCAATGAAAATGATTTATTCATCCATATGCTCATTCAACAAACATCCAAGCATTGTGACTGTTAGGCCTGTGCTAAACCCTGAGGTCTCTACCCTTAGGGAACTTAACATCCATAGGGAGAAACAGGAGAGCAGAGAATGGTTTCCTAATAATACGTTAAGTGCAGCAAAAGAGGCATGCACAGGGGCCCCTGAGAGCGCAGAGAAGAGACTCCTATGAAACCAGAGTCAGATATGACTTGCAGTAATGTCATCCAAGTCAGAAGGATGAAGAAAATAAGGCAGGGAGTTAGGGCAGCAATGAAATTCATAAACACAAATCAACTTGATCAGTTTTGATGTTTTTTCTTTTTTTTTTTTCCAGTAGCCTTAAATGGACCAAATACAAAACAGAGCTCAGAGACCAATTAGCTTCATGTTTTTTTGAATAAATAAAATAAGCAGATTAGAGATTTTAAAAATACACAAAAATTAATCTTACCCTTCAACCAGGGAAAAATTAGTTTAGAAAAAGTTATGCTGCACCAAGCACAAAAGGTTTTCTGCAAATTTAGAATAGTTTCCTTTCAGAGAACTTATTTAGTGGCTGGATCTAATTCAATAAAAAGAGATGTCAAAGAGAAAATGAACTAACTAAATGGGCAAAAATAAAAAGATTGCCAGTCATTGCTGAAAGCAAAAAAGGATCTACAATGAACCAAAGCAGTAACTACTGAACTGATGAGAAAAGAAAACTGAGCATCTGCCCCTCTATGTGCCCAAGGTCTACCCTATTTAACAAAACCCTGGGCCACTTGAAGGTTCCACACCCTCTCGTTCCTCACTTAACACTGCCCACTTCTGGCCAGAATGTAAAGCAACCCCCATCCAGCATCTAATAAGTCCACTTGGACCTCTGCTGCCCTCCCGTGACTGGAAAGAAACCAGGTTTTATCATAAAGTCATCTGTAGTTTCCTCCCCAAAGCTCAAATGCACTCAGGCTTTATACAGCTCATTCTCCGTTACATGAAATGTTCGGTCCACTAGGTGGCAGTAGCGCATAAAGAATACCACTCCCTTACAGAGAGAATTTTCAAATACTGATGAACTTGAAAAGCTAATAGCAATTGAATGTTTGTAAACAGTATTGCCAGTCATAGCTAAAATGTTCTGCCCAGCCCTATAGGCCCCTTGCTCCTGCCAGGATTAAACACTATAAATTTTTAAAGACCTGTGGGACAACGGTCTACATTATGAGGTTTCAGCACAAGCATACGGCAAACAATCTCCGCCTGCTGTCAAGCCGGGCGGGTGGGTGGCGCTGAGCAGCTTTCCAAGGCCGGCTTTGTCCCTTTCAGTCAGTCTCACCTTTCCCTCTGATCCTGGGCCTCCACCATCAAGGACCCTGCTTCCCAAAATGTGGCCCATTTTGGGCCTTCTTTTCCTCATTTCTCTTTTTAGATAGGATGACATTTTTTTAAAAGAATTTCACACACGGAAAGACGAAATGGAATAATTACAGAAAGCATGTACATTTAAAAATATTCTAATCTACTGAGCTCCTGTGTCATATACTGTGTACTGGACATGTGCTGTGTCCAGCACTGACCATCAGATTTCAGGTGTGCAAGGATTCTTGGGGTTCAGAAATTCACTAGGAACATTTTTAGTTTTGTATTTTTATTTGTATAATAATCTAAAAAACATTATGAGTGGGCAGCGGCTGTAATCATTTGGGCTCCTGTCTACCACCTGGGAGGCCCTGGGTTTGCATCCTGGGGCCTCCTTGTGAAGGCAGGCTCGCCTGCCAGCACCGCAGAAAGCCGACTGACTCAGCAAGGTGACACAACAAAAAAGGGGAGATAAGAAAAAACACAGAAGAGCACACAGCGAATGGACAGAGAGAGCAGACAAGCAAGCCACGGGGGGCGGCAGGGGATAAATAAAAATAAAATAGAGACTGGGAAGAATGCACACAAATGGACACAGAGAGCAGACAGCAAGCAAAAAGCCACAAAAGGGGGGGAGATAAATTTTAAAAAACATTATGAGTATATGCATAATCACCTGGATAGCCGCCTACAACCAGTTCTACCTATAACTAACTGATAAACCAAAGGGACAGCGATTACCTTTACTGCCACCTTTGGACATGTTTTCAGGAGACCACAAAGTCTCAGGTATGTAAAAGTTTGGATTAATAGATGGAGGTTTTACTTTAATCCTGGCTGAAAAAACTTCCAGGAAGTTGCTCAATTCTTCTGAAAGGGAAGGAACCAAGACTATGAGGATCTCACAAGGAACTTATAATTAACTCTATAATACTTAATTTGTCCAAAACCTCTGGATATATGGCTGTTATATTATTCTCTGTACTTTTCTGTTTTTAAATTATTCATAATAAAAGCAAAGGAAGGAAAGTGAGGGGGAGTACAGAGATAAACGCATTTGACAAATACTATATAGTGAACAACTTTAGCAAAACTGGGGTATACAAGAAACTTGGTTTTTTTCAATTCAGACTACTAATTGTAAGATTTCTGGCTCTCTGAGCCTCAGTTCCTCATCTGTAAAATGATAACAGCAAGTCTATCCTCAATGGTTATTTTAAAATAAAATGAGGTACAGTCTTTAAAGCCTGGCACGTGGTGAGCACTCTATAGCCATTAATTTCTGCACTTGCCACTGTGTGTGTATGTGTTTAAATCAATGCCATTTTCTTTTGATCTGCCTTTTACAGAGTAGCTACAGGTTTTAAATGTCACCCCTAAACTCATACAAAATAAAATTGTACATGCTTATTCTTTTTATACTCAAGTTTCAATTTACTTGGCAAGTAGGGAGAATGTTCAATCTGTTCTATTTATTTGCTTTGTTCTCCTTCTGAGTTGATATAAATATTGAGAATTCATTTGGAAAGTGTTTTGGCACACTGTATATATTGCTGAGTTAGAAGCACATAAAAGGGGCAAATAAATGTATATTTAAAAACTGAGAGTGGGACAGTAAAGCATATGTCAAATGAAGAATCTCTGTGAAAATCCCTCTGGGCAATCCCCCAGAGAAAAGGATTTTTCTAAACATACTCTATAGAAAGATTTAATATTGCAATATGGGATTGGAATATTTTGCTGTACCTTGAGTCCATAATTCCCAACTGAACAGGTGGCCCTAAGCTGTTAATATGGTCTGCAGTTTGCAGTTTCTGCTGAGCCTTATTTTTGTCTCTGATTTTTGTCATAATTTTGAAATACTAAGTTCTCCACAGCAGATTCCTTCTCCAATCAAGACAACCCGAGGAAATAATTTTCCATGATTTGATATCTCCCTGAGCCTACAGATAATCCTTAAAATGTTTGCTCTGTACTCCTCCTAAGCATATACCATGACTCATCAAGAAAAAAAGGAGAATTTCAGAAATCTAGAATAAAGCAATCAGAAGACTTCTGATCTTTCTGGAGGGTTACTATCAGAGTCCAAGAGTTATAGTATTTGAAAGCTTAAGATTAATTCATGGTAAGTGGATGTGGCTCAAGTGATTGAGCTCCCATTTACTATATAGAATGGTACAGGATTTGATTCCCGGTACCTCCTGGTGAAGGCAAGCTGGCCCAGACAGCATGCTGGCCCACACAATGTGCTGGCCCCCGCAGGAATGCTGGCCCACAGGGCAAGCTGGCCCAAGCGCAGTGTTGACCCACACAGAGCACTAGAGTGCTCGCCCACATGGAGTGCTGGCCCATGCAGTGAGCTGGCCCGAGCGGAGTGCTGGCCTGTGTACAAGCTGGCCTACGCAGAGAGCTGGTGCAGCAAGATGACACAACAAAAAGAGACAGAGAGGAGAGACAATAAGAGATGCAGCAGACCAGGCAGCTGAGGTGGCACAAGAGACTGAGCACCTCTCTCCTACTCCAGAAGGTCCCAGGATCAGTTCTCAGTGTCACCTAAGGAGAAGACAAGCACACACAGGAAAGAGACACAGAGAGCAGACAGTGAGCACAAAATGAGGGGGTAAGGGGAATAAATACATACATACATACATAAAATTTTTTTAAAGAAAAGGTTAATTCATGTCAGAAGCTGAAATATTGTAATCATCTTGTCATTGTATATACCTTGCATGAGGTTGCTCCAACTCTTGTGTTAAAGATTTCTGCTGATTAGTGCAAAAATGATAGCTTTCCCAGCAGTGATGGAGACGGGCTGGTCCTAGGGTATTTATTCTTCCCCAATAATGAAGGCATTTCCTAAGATGCTCCTTTCTACCATCCAGTAAGAGAAACATTAAATTTTTATAGTGCAAAGAGTAGTACACTCATTCATCGGTAAGCTGGGTGGGTTATTAGAAGGAGCACTGGGTCAAGAGTACTACTGGACTAAGGCACTCCTTGGTAACTGCGTAGCTATATGGCCTGGACCTCTTTGAGCCTGTTTTCTCATATATAGACACACAGTTGTAAGTCACCCCTTTTCTTCTTAGTGCATTAGGATTCTATGAAGGTGCTGTGGTAGAGGCAGGGGGTAGGGGATACGGGAGGGGAGGATGTCCCACACATCAAGGGGAGGCCAAGCAAAAGGGGTTTTCCAATATCCATCAAACAAAACCGCTCCAGCTGCTCATCTATTTGTTTTATATACTGGAATTCTAAGTAAAAGTTTGGAAATAAAGAGCTCTACTGTTAAAAAAAAAAAAAAAAGAAAAAAAAAAGGAGGGGTGGGAGTTTGATATTTAAAATCTTCTTCCAAGTTAATCCAGCTAGGATCAACCTCTGTTAGGGGGATCTCCACTAACCTGCTCTCTAGTAGCAAAACTATTTTAAAAAAAAAACAAAAAACCCCAACCAACCTTTACAACAGGAGGTTCTTAACCTTTTTTGTTCCACAGACCCCTTTGCCAGTCAGGTGAAAACCTTACTAAGTCCACACTATACTGTGTATTATTTAATAAACATATCAAACCCACACCAACATGTCCCCATAAGAATAATGTTTTTCTGAATTTCAATTCAAGCTCACAGACCCCTTGTTAAGAATCTTGCTGTAAATCTCTAGAAATGATAAGGGCAAAAAGTAAATAAAGAAACATCTATCTGTGAACCAATGTATATGAGGTGCAGAGGTGCCCAAAGATGTACTTACCAAATCCAATGGATGTGTCATGATGATGGGAACGAGTGTTGTTGGGGGGGGGGGGGAAAGGGGGGGGTGGGGTTGAATGGGACCTCACATATATATTTTTAATGTAATATTATTACAAAGTCAATAAAAAATAAAAAAATTAAAAAAAAAAAAAAAAAAAAAAAAAGAAACATCTATCAAGAATATCTATGAAAATGTGTTAAGAAAGGAGAGAGGCTGTGGTATCTGAACCGATACTGCTCCCTCCCATCTAGCGAGGTGGAGACCACTCCAGCGGGCCGCAGCCAAGGACATGGCTCCCTCTCCCTTCAGCACCCAAGGAAGGACCTTCTTCCAGGGAGAAGCAATCCATCAGCATTTCTCACCCTTCCTCCAGTTACCTGTCTCTGAGGCTAAAACCTGGGCAAATGCAGTTTGCCATCTTCTTCCCAGCCCCCATTGGTAGACCAGAGACCTGGGCACTATACTGAGAGTACTGGGGCCCTGACCTCTTTAGGTCCAACCCGTGAGGCGGTGGCTCCACACTAGGGGAAGCAAGTCTAGATGATCCTGGGTTGCTGCCACCACCCACCAAGTGCTCAGCTCCCAGGACAGTATCATTCAGAGAGAAGTTTAGCATTATCTCCAACCCCAACCCCAGAGCCCTGCCTAAGATTTTGCCTGGGGAGAGAAAAAGGCCATAAATCAGATAGCTGTCTTCAAGAACTGACTTCACTTGTAACAAGAGAATGAAGTTCAACTCAAGAACACTAAAGGTTGTGGTAAAAGGCAAGTAGGAAGAGATTCAAAACATAAATAGGGGGAAGCGGACTTGGCCCAATGGATAGGGCATCTGTCTACCACATGGGAGGTCCATGGTTCAAACCCCAGGCCTCCCTGACCCGTGTGGAGCTGGCCCACGTGCAGTGCTGATGCGCGCAAGGAGTGCCGTGCCATACAGGGGTGTCCCCACATAGGGGAGCCCCCCACACAAGGAGTACGCCCTGTAAGGAGAGCCACCCAGGGTGAAAGAAAGTGCAGCCTGCCCAGGAATGGCACTGCACACACGGAGAGCTGACAACAAGATGACACAACAAAAAGACACACAGATTCCCGTGCCGCTGACAACAACAGAAGCGGACAAAGAAGAACACGCAGCAAATAAGACACAGAGAACAGACAACGGGGGGGGGGGGGGAGGGTGAATAAATTAAATAAATAAATAAATAAATAAATTTTTTTTTAAAAAACATAGATAGGCTAAATTGGGGAGCAGATGTAGTTCAAGTGGTTGAGTGCCTGCTTCCCAAGTATAAGGTCCCGGGTTCAATCCCTGGTACATCCTAAAAAAAAAACTAAAAAAAAAAAAAACATGCTAAACTACAGGTTGGCTAGTTTACAGGAAAGAACAGGAGGAGTAAGACAGCAGGGAGGCACCCTCCTGGGGTTAGAACACAAATCAAGTGACCTCATAAACTAGTCCTTTAAAAATGCCAGAATCTGATTGTACTAGTTTGTAGAGCAATTTATGCTCAAGACATTGTGGAAAACAATAGAGCAATTAACTTGATGTGGTCAGGGACAGAGGAAAAGACCTCAACTAGCCCCACTGTCATCCCAGGGGGATGACAGGCATACCCAAAAGTACATCATCAGAGGATGAACCTAAGGTAGGAAGGGATAAACTTCACTGAGACAATCCAGTCAATCGCTAAGCAAATAACCACAACAACCCCTGGAAGGGAAGAGAACCAGTACCCAGAGTGGCTATGATATATCTAAAATATCCAGTTGTGATGGTTAGGTTAACATGTCAACCCAGCCAGGTAACTTGTGTCCACTTTTGGCCAAGCAAGCACGAGGCTAAGTGTAATATAAGGACATTTATGGGCTTTAGTCATCAGTGAGTTTACTGCATAGATGGCTGATTATATCTGCAATCAACCTGGAAGACTGCCATCAGCAATGAATGACGTGTTTTTATCTAATCAGTTGAATGCCTTAAAAGGGGAAGTGATTCCAGCATTCAGAGAAAATTTGCCAGCTCATCTTTGGACAGCCAAAGTCTCCCAGATACTCATCAAGGACCTTCACTGGACTTTCATGGAAGCCCCTGGTTTGTAGCCTCCCTGTGGAACCTGGACTTGTGCATCCCCAGTCACATGAGAGAATCTTATAAATCTCATACTATTTACAGATATCTTGTGTTGATTCTGTGTCCCAAAAGAACCCTGACTAATACACCTGTTTTCAACAAAAAATTACAAGGCATGCAAAGAAACAGTTATCTATGACCCATAAACTAGAAAAAACAGCGAGCACCAGAAACTGCCTGAGAGTAAGTTAATCCAAGTTTCCACTTATTTCTACTTTAGGACACATATTAGCAAATAGCCAGTTATTCATTCAACATATACTGGATGCCTAGTGGGTTAAAGGCACTATGCTAAGAACTACGGGGACTATGACTCAGCATTTCTAGTCATCTGAGATCAAAGTCAGGAAAAAATTGTACTAAATCTTAAGGAAAAACCGACAGTTTACTTCTGCAAGATCTCTGAATTGTTTTTGTGGAGTTATTGCAGAAATAATGCTTTAGCTGCAGACAAACACTCATTTTCTGTTATATTAATGATTTGCAGAACAGTGAGAAGACAAAACAACGACCAGAAGCAGAGGTAACCTGATGAATCATTATGATATTAATGCATATTTTGCAGAACATTAGAAAATTCTGCCAACATCCCATCAGCAATATGAGAACTCTGGCAACCATGGTCAAAAACAGCCCCATTCAATATCTCTTCCTAAAATCAACACTATGGGACAAGGACTATGATTAAAACTTACATTTTTGTCTCCTACTCCTCAATTGAGTAAATGGGAACGATTCAGCCAACAAAATTCATGACAACAAGATGTAAGATGGTGCTGGCAAAGAGAAAATCAGCAAAGGCACGCTCCGGGGAGATTCCTTGGAAATCCGCTTTGTTCTGTGGGTTGATCTGTATTCTCAGACAAACTGTGTAAGAAGCAAAATACAAAAATGATCATAATTATAAAACAAATATGATTGCTAATGAACACACACATACCCTGTAACCAAACGATTCTACTCTTTGGTAGACACCTAACAGAAATGAATAGTTATACAGAAGACATGTTCAGGAATGTTCATAGCAGCTTTACTCATGATAGCCCCAAACTGGAAACAAGCTGCATGTATATCAACAATAAAATGGATAAACGAATAGTGCATGTGCCTACAACAGAGCACTATACAGCAATGAAAAAGAAAAGCCTTCTGCTTGCTATACTCACATAGATGAATTTCATAAATGCAGGAGTTTCTTTTTCATGGTAGTTCTGTTCTATATAGGCAACTTGAACAGTTAAAGTGAAAAATGAACTACTGCTCCTAGGGGAAGCACAGGATTAGGTTCCTGGAAGCCTCTGGTCATCTCTTCATCAATCAATCAATCGATCCATAACCTTGTTTTATATGACTGTTTATTTAAAGACACATTATTTAATACATATAGCTGATTCATTAACATTGAATTCACAGCCACTAGCACAATAACTCATGCCTGAACAAAGCTTATCTAAAACACACATGTTCTCCCTAAGACATAGTGCAGCCTTCTTGCACTTAGGAATAGTAGGCATCACTGCACCACCACATTTGAGGCCATTTTAAACAGCGAAATCAACAATAAGCACAACATATGTGAAAAACATGGTACTAAATATACTGAAAAAGGACACTTCCTTACAAGGAGTTGAAACAAGAAGGCAAAGCATTGCCGTGTTCAACCTCAGCTGACATGTGCATTTGGCAACTCAAATTTTCACCCTCTGCACCCAGGCCCAGGAATGACTGTAAAAGTACGAGTTCTGATTTTCGGGTTACAAATAAATTTGAGTAGGCAATTCACACTACCAAATCCATGAATAATGAGAATCAACTGTATGATGTTGAGCAACACAATCCAGACATAAAAAGCACACCCTATGATTCAATTTATATAACACTTAAACGAGGCAAAACCAATCTATATGGTAATAGAATTCAAGTTAATGGTTTTTATCTTTTACGGGGGGAGCGGTCCCTGGGCGGGGGAGAAAGGAGGCTTCTGGGGTGCTGGTAATGTTCTCTCTTGATCTGAGAGGTGGTTAGATGAATGAATTAAAAAATCTGTCAAGCTGTACACTTAAGCTTTGTTTTCTTAACTGTTTGCTAAAGGGAAAAAATGTGACTGCTCAAAGTTAGGCTAAACACCAGAGACTTACTCAAAGAAGAAGAAAAAAAAAACACTAAAACCCTCAGACCTTCATCTCCTTATTTAAATTTTTAATTATACCTACATGGGGATGTAGTCCATGTAGGTATACAGGTAGTACAAAGATGATAGGCTGAATGAAAATGTGAATTATTTTCTAATAGAATACATGTAATAATAGGTAGCAGAGAGGTATAAATATGCTCATCCTTGAGAACCTCATAAACTATCTTTTATCTCAAAGTTCTAGCAGTTGCCCATTTATTTCAAAAAAAGGCAAGAGATCTCACTCTTGACCGAGAATGCTCCACTGCCACATTCTATAGCCTTGAAGATAAATTAGCAAGTCACCACTTGACACAAAAAGGAAACGCCAGGAATGCATATATCCAAAGTAACGTTTTGCCTGTGATAAATTAGTTTACTACTTAAGAAAACCCAAATCTACTTCAGGTTAGCATCCATTTCATTACCAAGAAAAGGCAAAGAACTGAGTTCTAACCCAAACATCAGAAAACTATCAGACTAGTTCTCTAGAGTCCATCACCATGGCAACAGAGTTTTCATTTTGCTTAAGTAGATAAACACTTTGGAAGCACTGCTGATCTTTTTAGGCATCTGGACCCTTCAAAAAATGAAAGACACTGACAGAAGCAAGGACACCCAATTAAAGTCCTGCTCAGGTAGAGAGCACAGGCTGGTACATCCATTTGGGAAAGCAACTAGCAATTATTTATTAATATTTAAAATGGTTTTAACCTTTTGACTACAGAATTTCTCTTATTGAACAAAGACATTTAACAGGATGTTTAAGTTGAAAAAACAAAATATTCTGCATATCATCAAGGGGATTCCTTAAATAAATTACCCTACAGACATTCATTGAAATCCTATGCAGTTATTTAAAAGAATGAGGTTAATCTCTATACAATAATAGAAGAGATATTTAATATATATTAAATGGGAAAAAAAGGAATTATTCCATTCCATATTTTTAAAAATATTATATATTTTATATCTTATTTTGTTATTAGTTTTAGTTTGGAATGTAGGGGGAAAAAAAAATAAGAAATAGATCTAAACTATTAACAGTGTTTACTAGGGTAAGGGATTGAGGATAGAGTAGTATTTCAGGAAATATAAAAATATAAGAGGACATTCATTTCATTATACAAAAGACACGAAAAATGCCACAGTGAAGTGATGAATTAATGTGCTATCATTATCATGACCACAGTAACCCAAGGTCTTTCAATGACAACATAAGCACCAAGAATCCCACAGAGATTGAAAGGACCTTGGAAGGCATAAGACTAAATAAACCCCATTTGATGCATAAAATTCCTAAAAGGGGAGGATCTTGTGCTGGGGCAGGCTATATGAATCACCTGGGAAGCTTTCCAAAGTATATTCACCACCTACAGAATCTGATAAGCCACCTTTGGGTGGAGAAAGAGAGAATTACAAACCTTCCAGTGCCTATGTTACTGATCCGGGTGTGTCATATCCCTCTGTTGCCCTGGGATACAGAAAAGTCAAGAATAATTGCTGAAAAAGTTTCTGCACAAATGAACAGTCTCTCCCTGAGCACTTGCAAAGATGGAAATTTACTACTTCCTGAGATAGCCCATTCTGTTTTAGCAGTTCTAATTGAATCTATTTCCTTAAATGTTCATTCAGCAAAATATTTACTGAGCACCTACTATGTGCCATGCTTTGTTCCAAGTACTGGGAATATGGCACAGAGCAAGATGCACAAGATTCTAGCTTCCAGGAACTCATACTCCTATGGAGAGAAATGTATGTCGAATAATAAACAAGGAAATATCAGGTAGTAACATATGCAATGAAAAACAGGGTGCCAGGAAGTGAATGAGGAAGTTACCTTTGATTTGGTGATCATGGAAGGTCTCTGTAAAAAAGGTGCTATTTAAGACTAATATCTGAATGATGTGGAGCCAACCATATAAAGATCTTGGGATAGAATATTCTAGGTAGCAGAGCAGTCTACATAAAACAAGAAGGTCAGAGCAACCAACCTATAGTGATAACGAGCAAGAGGGAGGCAAGGGGACAGCAGACTTGGCCCGGTGGTTAGGGCGTCCGTCTACCACATGGGAGGTCCGTGGTTCAAACCCCGGGCCTCCTTGACCCGTGTGCAGCTGGCCCATGCGCAGTGCTAGTGCATGCGGGGAGTGCCCTGCCACGCAGGGGTGTCCCCGGCATAGGGAAGCCCCACGCGCAGGGGGTACGCCCCGTAGGGAGAGCCGCCCAGCGTGAAAGAAAGTGCAGCCTGCCCAGGAATGGTGCCGTGCACATGGAGAGCTGACACAGCAAGATGATGCAACAAAAGGAAACATAGATTCCCGTGCCACTCAAAACAGAAGCGGACAGGGAGGATGCAGCAAATGGACACAGAGAACAGACAAACAGGGTGGGGGGGAAGGGGAGAGAAATAAATAATAAATAAATCTTTAAAAAAAAAAAAGAGGGAGGCAAGGGGCAAATTCTGTGGGGTTTTGTAAGTCTAAGAAAGCATTTGGATTTAGTTCTAAGTGCAATGGAACATTTCAGGGTTTGGGGGAGAGAAGTAAAATGATGATTTACATTTTTTTAAGGTTGCTAGAACTGCAACATGAAGAATGTTTTACAGGTTAAAGAAGCAAAGGAACCACTTAGGAGCCAAACATTTCAGGGTAATGGCATAAAAATGGACAGAAGTAAAGAGATATAGGTTAGATTTTGGAGCAGACAGGGCTTACTGATGAAATGAATGTGGGAGATAAGCAAAATCAAGGGATCAGGAAAACCTAAATTTTTTTCTTTCAGTAATTTAACCAATGGTGATACCATATACTGACTAATGAAAGGCAGGTGGCTGGGCAGGAGGGTTCAATTCGGGACATGTTACATTGACAGTGGTTTTAGATATCAAGTGGAGATGTCAAACTGTCAAGTGGTTAACTAATCTAGAATTTGGGGACCAAATTTTAGAATAGTTATATTCTAAAATATAACTATGTGCAGATGTAGATATAAAGGCATTATTTAAAGTCACCCATGGAAAGAAAGGCAGAGAACTGAAAGGGTCTGGAACCAGGCCCTAGAACAGAAAAGCACAAGCACAAACAGTAAGAAGGAACAACCAAGGGAGCATATATGGCTCAGGCTGTTGGGTGCCTTTCTCCCACATGGGAGGACCTGAGTTTGGTTCCTGGTGCCTCCTAGAGAAGAAACAAACAGACAACAAGCAGGCAGACGAGGGAGACATGGGGGGAGGGGAATAAATAAACTGTTTTAAAATTTTTTTTAAAAGAACAACCAGGAGAGTATTATATCACAAAAGCTTAGAGAAGAACGTATTCCACACAGAAGGACAGAGTCAACTGTGTTCAATGCTAAGTGGTCAGGCAGGGTGAGGTAAAAGATGATCGTTACATTTGGCCAGATGGCAACAATAGTTTTAGGGAATTGATAAGGAGAGACCACCAACAAGAGGGACTTAAGGAATGACTGGAAAGTGAGAAAATGCAAACTACAACTAGACTATTCTTTAAAGAAACCTTGTTGATGAAGGAGAAGAAATAGGATCGTAGCTGGAGGGGTACCTGAGGTCAAAGGAATTTGTTGTTTGTTTTTTTTTATTGGATGATATCTGAGCATGTTTGTACAATAACAGGAATGATTCAGTAGAGAGAAAGAACTTACAGATGCTGAATCAAAGATAATTGCAGGACCTGAGTCCTTGAGAAATGAAGAGAAGACTGGATCCCTGCACAAGTGAAGGAGCTGGCCTTTGACAGGAAGGGACTTATCATCCACCAAAAGAGGAAATAAGTCAAAGAGTATGGGTAGGGGCAGATAGGTTGCTGACTCAGTAGTGGGAATATGAAGGGATGCTTGTTTACTTCCATTTTTTAAATGAAAGAATAAACTAAGAACATCAACTGAGAAAAGAGAAAACGGAAATACAGGCTAGAATGAGAAGTTATGAAACATATATTGGGAATGCAAACATATTAGGAAAGTATTGTAAGACTAGTGGACAGGGCTGAGTGCCCATTTGAGATTTGTGCTCCGATCCTGGCCATTACTTTTCATCAGCGCACTACACACATATTTACCAGTCTATATCTCCCACTGGATTATAAATTCCATATTATATGTATGTTTCACAGCTGAATACCCACAACTGTGGCAGAGAACCTGGCACATAATTGCTCAGTACTTCTTAAATTGTTACATACATGCACACAATTTAACATATACAGTGTTAAGCAATGAAGATGCAGAGATGAAAAGACAACCCTTAGGTAGCTCACCTACCAGAGAGAAGACAGACATGCAAACAAATACAGCATAATATGAAAGTGCCATTTCACATGCATACACACAAGGTGAAGCAGAAATACAGGAGAAAAAGGACCTAAATTTGCTGGAAGTCAGGGAAGACTTACCAAAGGGAAGGAGAACTAGAGCTGAGAAGTCCAAAAAAATGAAGGAATTTTCCAGGTAATTAAGCAAAGGTAAACTATGGTGTATTCAGATAATAACTAGTAGCTCAATAGTGCTAGACCATAAAATACAGAAGGGGCAGACATCTCTCCAGAGATGAAGCTGGAGATATCAATGGGGACAAATCACCAAGAACCTGTAGGCCAAGGGAAAAAAATTAATTTTACTTTGGGAAACAGACAAATTACACATAGGGAGTGACATAATCAGATTTGCAAATCAAATCAAGCCTGCAAACACAGAAGATGGCTGGAAGGAAAGCGATTAGAGGCTGGGAGACCAGTGAGGGGAATTAACAGTAGTCTAGATGAGAAATGGTGAGAACCTAAGATACTGAGGGTAAAGATGTAGCAGTGGATATGAAAGATATCTAGAAACAAGATTTATCAAAGGCAAGGGTGGCAAACATCCAATTCCTTGGAAAGCAGTTATGGGAGATAATATTAGGAGGCAAAAAACTGATGAATAACTCCAAAAGAAATGCCAGGACCCAGTCCACACAGCCTAATAGCTGCCACAACAGAGAAAACAAAAACACTCCCAGATTAGGCCACCTTGCCTTTCAAAATCAAATCTCTTCTGGATTTGTAAAGTAGGGGAAACAAAACTATTTTTTTTAAAAGCCAAAATTGTTTCATACAGACGAGAACAGAGTAGACCAAAATTAGGAAATGACTTAAAAATCTATTTCAAGATCAAAGGCTTATTTTAAGAAGGATAGTTTTACCCTTCCTAAATAGCACTTTAAACAGCAGAAAGAAGGGAGTGGATGTGGCTCATGCAGTTACACGCCCACCACCTCCCACATGGGAGGTCCCAGGTTCGGTTTCCAGAGCCTCCCAACAAAACAAACAACAAGCAAAATAAACAAAAAAAAAAAACTCAGGGAAGCCAATGTGACTCAGAGGCTGAGCACCAGCTTCCCACATATGAGGTCCCGGGTTCAGTCCTGAAACCACTCCCCCCCAAAAAAAAAAGCAGCAGAAAGAGATTTTCAGTCAGGTAAAAAAGGACAGTCAAATTAGAAGGGCTACCAACACTAGAATGTTACTTTAAATAAGAGACAGATGTCCTCCTCTAGAGATATCTAACTATAAGATAGTCAGCTGCTGAGGATCTTTGAAATTTTTCTGGAAGAAGAAAAATACCTACTTTTGAAGCCCCTTGAAAGCCTACTATAATGTTCTCTATTGATCCAAAAACCTTTCAAAGGCAATTTTCTACCTCTAGTTCCTTCCTGAAACCATGGGCAAATCTGCCAGTCATGGGAAGCGGATGTGGCTCGACAGATAGAGCGTCCGCCTACCATATAGGAGGTCCAAGGGTTCGATACCCAGGGCCTCCTGGCTCGTGCAGTGAGCTGGCCCATGCACAGTGCTACTGTGCACAAGTAGTGCCCACCCATGCAGGGATGTCCCCACGTAAGGGTGCACCCCATGCAAGGAATGGCCCCTGCGCAAGGAGAGCCACGCCATGCAAAACTGCAGTCCACCCTAGGAGAGGTACAATACACACAAAAAGCTGGCATAGCAAGAAGATGCAATAAAAAGAGGCACTGATCCCCAATGCTGCCTGATGAGAATACAAGCTGACACAGAAGAACACATAGCAAATGGACACAGAGAGCAGACAATGGGGCGAGGGAGGGAGAGAAAGAAAGAAATCTTAAAAAAAAAAAACTCCCAGTTATGAGGAAAAAAAAGACAACATACCATGTTAATAATATCAGACCTAAATAACACCAGGCATTTTAAAAGTGGGGTATTATTCTAAATTGGTTTAAAGAGTACTGATCAATTTCCAAAGAGAACATGCTAATTAACACATGCAGGCATATGGAATGGAAGAGAAGAGACTGCCAAAAGGATATAAGAATGCAGACTTAAAGAACTTTTCCTTCCAATTCATCCTACATGCTTATACTAGTTTTAAGTTTTCCTAACTCAAAAATGAAACAAACAAACAAAAAAACCCTCAGATGCTTTCCTATACCTACAAGATGAAGCCTAAACTCTTCGTCCTGGCATTCAGAGCTCTATCATAGGATCTAATCAACTCGTCAACATATTCTCCTACAATTCATCTCCAGGCAAAATGACATCCTCCCTTCCCTTCCAAAAGGAAACACACTACATGTAAGTTAGAAACCACAGCACCATAAATAGGTACAAGGCTTCCTTTCCCAACAATCAAAACAAACGGTAAGTATCCAGGATGTCACTAACATGGCAACGTAAGACAGCCCCTGGAAAAGTCTCCCCTCATAATTAACTACTAAAAGAATAAATCGCACTTGCTTAGAATGCTGGAGTACGATAGAGACTGGAGAAGATTCCACAAATACTGAATCAAAGAAAAAGAAACACCACAAGTAAGTAGGAGATTTATGTCCCAGACCCACGAGTTTGGACCCTTCCTCCTCTACCTGGCCCACACAGCTTGAGAGTCCACAGAGGCAGTACAGCCCAGGCCCCTCCTGCCATGGACCCAGACTACAGAGCCACTCACAACTCTATAGTTAAAACCCCACACAGGGAAGCAGATCTGGCTCAACTGATAGAGCGTTCGCCTACCACATGGGAGGTACAGGGTACAAACCCAGGGCCTCCTGACCAGTGTGGTGAGCTGGTCTACCACAGTGCTGAAGCACACAAGGAGTGCCACGCCATGCAGGGGTGTCCCCCACATAAGGGAGCCCCATGCGCAAGGAGTGTGCCCTGCAAGGAGAGCCGCCCCGTGCAAAAAAAGTGCAGCCTGCCCAGTAGTGGTGCCACACACACAGAGAGCTGATGCAGCAAGATGACGCAATAAGAAGAGACACAGATTTCCAGTGCCACTGACACGGGTGCAGGCGGACACAGAAGAACACACAGTGAATGACACAGACAGCAGACAATGTGGGTGAGGGAGGAAGGGAAGAGAAATAAATTTTTAAAAATAAACCTTATTAAAAATAAAAAATAAAAACTCCACACATATCCAGCCATAGGTGCCCAAGTGCACAAGTGCCCCCAGGCAAAACAAAAAACAAAGAAAAAGACCACCATGGCAGAACTTTAGCAAGAGGTGCACACTCAATCCAGTGTGTTTGCCAGACCACCTACACACAAAACAGACCTTTCTGGATTGGCCCTATCTGGTGCCCTGGGACAGGATACACTAATGGGGAAAACATCAGAGGCAGAAAAGCCTCATGAGAAAAAAAAAGGGGAACAGGGGCAGTGACTGAATTGCTGTAAGACAGAGTAGATCCCAGAACTGAAAAGTATGGTAAAAAGGGGACAGTAAGCAACAGGACAATGGAGGGGAATTACAGTGACAGAATTGTGAGTTGAAACCAGCACCCTCCCCCACACTAAAGACACTTTAGAATGCTCAGGCCTCTGGGTCTGCAGCTACAAAGGGGACTCCAGGGATCTACCAACCCAGAAAGGGGAGAGAAAGGGACACAGCCTAAGGCAGACTCAGCTTTTGACCCACAAAGTTGGTCTGCTGTGTCCCATGAGTCCTTCCAGGTCAGGTGCGCCCATGCCATTCTTGGCCTTGGGAGCCCACAAGGGGCTACAGAGATCAGACCCTCCCAATCTCCGTCTGTATTACCCCAGAAGAGGGAGGGGGCTGCCAGAGAAAGCAGGACAACTGTCTCTGAGAAAGTTGGAATTACAAGGCTCTTAGCCTCCAGGCAGGAACCTCTACCACATTGATCTTGTCTGTGTTTCAACAAATACACTCCCAGCAGGCAATGAACTGAGAGGGCTGCCAAAGTGCACCATCTGCTGGCAGACAAGGAAGTACATGTGAGAAAATTAAAAACAAGAGTTTTTTCCCAGCCTTTATAGCCTCCCTCCCCAAGCAACTGGGAAGCAGGTGTGCAACCAATTACTGGATCCAGAGCCCTGTTTTGAGCAACTAGCAGGGACGATCCTAATGATCTAGATAGAGGCAAGAATCAAAAAGCAGCAACAAAACAGCTTCCCATCACTAAATCCCTACAAAAGAGAAAGATATTAAACATCTCAGTCAATTACATCCTAATCAGAGGCCTAGACATCAGCAAAAAATTATGAGCCATAATAAGAAAATGGAAGACACAGCCCAAGAAAAGAAATATATCAAAACTCCAGAGGAGCAGGATTTGAGAAAACTAATTAATGAGATGTAAACAAATTTCTAGAATCAAATTAATGAGTTGCAAGATAATATGGCTAAAGAAATAAAGGACATCAAGAAGACACTGAAGGAAGTGGACTTGGCCCAGTGGTTAGGGCGTCCGTTTACCACATGGGAGGTCTGCGGTTCAAACCCCAGGCCTCCTTGACCCAGGTGGAGCTGGCCCACGCGCAGTGCTGATGCGCGCAAGGAGTGCCCTGCCAAGCAGGAGTGTCCCCTGCATAGGGGAGCCCCACCTGCAAGGAGTTTGCCCCATAAGGACAGCCACCCAGCGCGAAAGAAAGTGCAGCCTGCCCAAGAATGGCGCCGCACACACGGAGAGCTGACACAACAAGATGACACAACAAAAAGAAACACAGATTCCCATGCCGTGGACAACAACAGAAGCCGACAAAGAACACACAGCAAACAGACACAGAGAACAGACAACTGAGGCAGGGAGAGAAGGGGAGAGAAATAAATAAATCAATCTTTATTTAAAAAAAAAAAAAAGGAAGACATTGAGAGAGCACAAAGAATTTGAAATTCTGAACAGAAAAATAACAAAGCTCATCACATACAAGGGATGCCCACTAAGACTACTGCTGATTCCTCTTCAGAAACTATGAAGGCAAGAAGATAGTGGTATGATACAATTAGATGCTGAAGGAGAAAAAGTGCCAGTCGAGAATTAGGATACTGGAAGAGAAAAAACTGCCAGTTAAGAATTCTTTATCCAGCAAAATTGTCCTTCAAATATGAAGGTGAGTATAAAATATTCACAAACAAGTAGAAACTAAGAGAGCTTGCAAAAAAGAATCTACCTTTGCAGGAAATATTAAAGGAAGACTTAGAACCTGAAATAAAAAGACAGGAGAGAGAGGCCTAGAGGAGAACACAGAAGATATAATAGAGAAAGGATAACCAAAAGAATAAAAAGACAGACAAAAATACATGACAGGGAAGCGGCTGTGGCTCAATCAGTTGGACTCCTGTCTACCAAATGGAGGCCCTGGGTTCTCCTCCTGGGGCCTCCTTGTAAAGGCAAGCTCACCTGCAAGCTGCGGAGAGCTGCCTGGCCTGCAGACGCCACAGAGTGCCACCTGGCCTGCAAGTGCTGTGGAGAGCCGACTCAGCAAGGTGACACAACAAAAAAGGGAGACAAGCAAAAACACAGAAGAGTGTGCAGCGAATGGACATAGAGAGCAGACAGCAAGCAAGCCACAAGGGGGTAGGGGAAATTTAAAAAATAAAAAAAATAAATATATGACATATGAAAACTAAATAAAATGGTAGAAGTAAATAATGCATTTACAGTAATAACATTGAATGTGAATGGACTAAACTCCCCAATCAAAAGACACAGGCTGAGAGAATGGATAAAAAAACATGAGCCATCTATATCCTGCTTATAAGAAACTCACCTTAGGCCCAGGAATAAAAACCAGCTTCCAAACGAAAGGCTGGAAAAAAATACTCCACGCAACTAGTAACCAAAAAAGAGGAGAAGTAGCTAAACTAATATCAGACAAAAGAGACTTAAATACAAAAAAGCTATAAGAGATACAGACAACCATTATATATTAATAAAAGGGACAACCCACCAGCAAGATATAACAGCCACAAATATCTATGCACCTGACCAGGGAACCCTAAAATACATGAGACAAACTCTGGCAAAACTGAAGGGAGAAACAGACATCTCTACAATAATCATTGGAGATACAACACCCCATTCACATCATTAGACAAAACAACTAGAGAGAGAAGATCAACAAGGAAACAGAGAAAATGAACAATATGATAAATGAGAAGTTAGAGCTAGCAGACATATACAGAACTTTGCATCCAAAGTCAGCAAGTTATACATTCTTCTCAAGTGCCATGGATCTTTCTCCAGGAAGTGTTAGGACACGTGAGGCCACAACTCAACTCTCAATAAGTATAAAAAGAATGAAATTATACAAAGCACCTTCTCAGATCATAATGGAATGAAACGAAATCAATTACAGACAGGAAAAAAGTAAATTTGCAAATATATGGAGGATGAACAACATACTCCTCAATAATCAGTGGGTTGAAGAAATTACAAGTGAAATCAGTAAATACATTGAGACAAATGAAAATGAGAACACAGCTTATCAAAACTTAATGGGATACAGCGAAGGCAGTCTTGAGAGGGATATTTATAGCCCTTAACACCAATAATAAAATAGAAGAGCTAAACTCAAAGATTTAACTCAACCACTAGAGAAACTAAAAAAGAACAGCTAATCAATCCCAAAACAAGAAGAAGGAAAGAAATAGTAAGATTAGAGCAGAAATAAATGAAATTGAGAACAAAAAATCAATAGAGAAAATCAACAAAACCAAAATCTGGTTCTTTGAGAAGACTGATAAAATTGACAAACCCCTAGCTAGACAAAAAAAGAAAAAGAGAAAAGATGAAAATAAATACAATCTGAAATGAAAGCGGGGGGAGTTATGACTGACCCAAAGAAAGAAAAAGGATCAAAGAGGATATTATGAGAAACTGTATGCCAACAAACTAGACAACCCAGATGAAATGGAAATATTCCTAGAAATGCACAAACAACCTACACTGCCAAAACAAGAAATACAAGGACTTAACAAACCAATCACAGTTAAAGGAACTGAATCCATCATCAAAAATCTCCCAGCAAAGAAAAGTCCAGGACCAGGTGGCTTCACAGGTAAATTCTACCAAGTATTTCGAAAAGAATTAACACCAATCCTGTTGGGAAAATTACCCAACACATTTTATGAAGCCAACATCATCCTAATACGAAAGCTAGATAAAGATACTACAAGAAAAGAAAATTAAGGACCAACCTCTATAATGAACATAGATGGAAAAATTCTCAACAAAAACATTTGCAAATCAAATCCAGCAGCATATCAAAAGACTTATCCTTCACAACCAAGTGGGACTAATTCCTGGTATGCAAGGCTAGTTCAACATAAGAAAATCAATCAATGTAATACACACTAACAAACTAACAGGGAAAAAAAATGACATAATCATCTCAATCTATGCAGAAAAGGCATTTGACAAAATCCAACACCCTTTCTTGATAATAACACTTCAAAAGACAGGAAAATAAAAAAAAAAATACCTCAAACTGATAAAAGGCATATTGGAAACCCCACAGCCAACATTGTACTCAATGCAAAAAGGCTGAAAGCTTTTCCTCTAAGATCCAAACAAGACAAGGATGCCCACTGTCACCACTGTTACTCATTATTGCACTAGAAGTTCTGGCAATTAGGCAAGGAAAAAAAATTAAAGGCATCCAAATAAGAAAAGAGGAAGTAAAACTCTCACTGTTTGCAGATGACATGATCCTGTATTTAGAAAATTCTGAAGTATTCACAACAAAACTACCTGAGCTAATAAATGAGTTCAGCAAAGTGGCAGGATACAAAGTCAACACAAAAAAATCAGTAATGTTTTTGTACACTAGTACTGAAAAATCTGAGAAGGAAATCAAGGGGAAAATTCCATTTACAATAGCAAAAAAAATGACTCAAATACCTAGGAAATAATTTAAGCAAAGAAGTACAAAACTTATATGCAGAAAATTACAAATAATGCTAAAATAAATTTTAAAACACCTAAACAAATGGAAAGACATTCTGTGTTCATGGATTGGAAGAATAAGTACCAAGAAGATGTCAATCTTACCCAAACTGATTTATAGATTCAATGCAATACAAATCAAAATTTCAGCAGCCTACTTTACATAGTTAGAAAAGGCAATTACCAAAGGCATTTGGAAAAGAAAGTGCACCCAAATAGTCAAAAGCAATCTGAAAAAAAAAAGAGCTACCTGGAAGGAATTTCTCTGCCTGACCATGAAACATATTACAAAGATACAGTGGTCAAAACAGCACGGTACTGGCCTAAAGACAAACACATTGATCAGTGGAAAAGCATCGAGAGTCCAGAAATAAACCTTCATCTCTACAACCAACTGGCTTTTGACAAATCTACCGAGTCCATGTTAGTAGGACAAGAACAGTCTCCTCAACAGATAGTCCTGGGAGAACTGGATATTCATAACATAAAGAATGAAAGAGGACCCCTATCTCACTCCCTATATGAGAATCAACTCAAAATGGAACAAAGACCTAACTATAAAAACCAGGACCATAAAACTACTAGAAGAAAATGTAGGGAAACATCTTCAAAGCCTTGTAATAAGTGGTGGTTTCTTGGACCTTACATCAAAAGCACACACAACAAAAGAAAAAATAGATAAATAGGTCTCCTCAAGGGAAGCGGACTTCCAGGGAGGACTTCCAGGGATCGAGTGTCCACATACCACATGGGAGGTCCGCAGTTCAAACCCCAGGCCTCCTTGACCCGCGTGGAGCTGGCCCATGCGCATTGCTGACGTGCGCAAGGAGTGCCATGCCACGTGGGTGTGTCCCCCACATAGGGAAGCCCCACGCGCAAGGAGTGCACCCCATAAGAAGAGCCGCCCAGCACAAAAGAAAGTTCAGCCTGCCCAAGAATGGCACCGCATGCATGGAGAGCTAACACAACAAGATAATGAAAGAAAAAGAAACACAGATTCCCGTGCCACTGACAACAACAGAAGCGGACAAAGAACACGCAGCAAATGGACAAAGAGAACAGACAACTGGGGTGGGGAAGGGGAGAGAAATATATTTAAAAAAATAAAAGGAAAAAAAGAAAAAAAAATAGGGTCTTCTCAAAATTAAACACTTTTGCACCTAAAAGGACTTTTGTCAAAAGGGTTGGAGCAGTATGCTATAGCTATGAATTCCAAAAATGAGATACTGGATTTTATTTGTAATCTGGTCTATTACTGGGCATGATTGAAGTATGATTAGGGCTTTGATTGGGCCACATCATTAGGGCATTGAGTCCCCACCCCTTGATGGAGAAGGGAATCACAGATAAAAGGCATGGCAAAGGACAGAGTTGGAGCTTTTGATGCAGGGTTTTTGATGCTGGAGTTTGATGCTAAAGCCTTAAGCTGGAGCCCCAGGAAGTAACCTCACAGAGGAAAGAGAAGCCAACCTCAGGAAGAGAAGAACCCTGAACCCAGGAAGAAGTAAGCCTGGGAAGGAAAGACCCTTGAACCCAGAGAGAAGCAAAACCCTGGAAAGGAAGAACCCAGGAAGCCTGAACTCTTGCAGCTGTTGGCAGCCATCTTGCTTCAACACATGAAAACAGACTTTGGTGAGGGAAGTAACTTACACTTTATGGCCTGATAACTGTAAGCGCCTACCCCAAATAAATGCCCTTTATAAAAACCAACCAATTTCTGGTATTTTGCATCAGCACCCCTTTGGTTGACTAACACAACAGTGAAAAGGCAGCCAACTCGATGGGAGAAAATATTTGGAAATTACATGTCCTATAAGGGTTTAATATTCAGGATATATAAAGAGATGTTACAACTCAACAATAAAAAGACAAACAACCCATTAAAAAAAAAAGGCAAAAGACGTGAATAGACATTTGTCCAAAGAAGAAATGCAAATGGCAAAGAGAGACATGAAAAAATACTCAATATTACTAATGATTAGGGAAATGCAAATCAAAACTACAATAAGATATCATTTCACACCTATCAGAATGGCCACTCTTAAAAAGACAGAGAACTACACATGCTGGAATGGATGTGGAGAAATAGGAACACTTATTCACTGTTGGTGGGAATGCAGAGCAGTAAAGCCACTGTGGAGAAATTATTTGGCAGTTCCTAAGGAAGATGAATATAGATTTGCCGCGTGACCCTGCAATTCCACTACTGGGTAAATACCCAGAAGAACTGAGAGCAGTGACATGAACAGACATCTGCATACCAATGTTCATAGTGGCATTATTCACAATTGCCAAAAGTTGGAAATAACCCAGAAGACCATCAAAGCAATGAATGGGTAAACAAACTGTGGTGTATTTACACAATGGAATATTATGTAGCTGTAATAAGAAATGAAGTCGTAAAGCATATGACAACATGGATGAACCTGGAGGACATTATATTGAGCGAAGTAAGCCAGACACAAAAGGCCAAATACTGTATGACTGCATTACTATGAACTAAATATACTGTATAACAAATTGTGTGATTAAAAAAAATAAAAAATGTATATGTACCCAGTATATTTAATTGAGAAATGTAGTTTTTATTCAACTGTGTTTTAGTTTTTTTTAAATTATTGTATATATTTTCAATAATTAAATGTACGAAGTGAAGTTTAAAAAAAGGGGGGGTGGGTTGACAATAAGTGAGGCAGAGAATTTAAATAAATCATAGGAGCCAGGGAGAAAGTTCTACACAAAAGCAAACAGAACAGATCAAGATTCCCAGAGAAGGAACAAAGGACAGGAAGGTTTCTCTGGGAGGTAAAATAATTGCACACAAAAGGGCAATCTTAAAAATTATTCTGATATGGGGACCTCATATTGTTTTAATGTAGTAATAAAAAAATAAAGACAAAAAAAAATTTTTTTAATTATTCTGCATATCCAGGGCAAGAATTTGGTTAAAAAGTGCTGAGAAAACCTCAACAGTTAGAGACAGGCTAATCTAAAGATCATGTATAACTTGGACCAAGCATCAAAGAAGAGCCTTAATAGAAAGCCAGCCACAATAAAACCCTAGGTAAAAAAGGAGAAACTTACCTGCAGAGTTAACACATCAAAATAATCAAATGGCCAGACATCAGAAAAAAATTACAAGCCATACTAATATACAGGAAAATATGGCTCAGTCAAGGGAACAAAATAAAACTTCAGAGGAATAAGGTATGGATTAGAGTGGGAAAAAAAAAAACCTTCAGAGGAGATAAAGAATTTGAAAGAACTAATCAAAGAAGTTCAAGCAAATCTCCTAAATCAAATGAAGATGAATAAGGGGAATATGGATAGAAATAAACTAATGATAGATACAGAGTTAAAGGATATTAAGAAAACAATGTGTGAGCATAAAGAATTCAAGGATTTAAAAATAACAGAAATTATGGGGATGAGAGGCACAATGATGAAGATTAAAAATACACTAGAGGTATACGACAGCAGATTTGAAGAGGCAGAACAAAGAATCAGCAAACTAGAAGATAGTACAATGGAACTCATACAGTCAGAAGAACAGATAGAGAAAATAAGAGAAAAAATTGAGCAGTTTCTCAGGGATTTGAGTGACAGAATGAAGCAAACAAACATATGCATCAAAGGTGTCCCAGAAGAAGAGAAAGGGAAAAGGGCAGAAAGAATATTTGAAGAAATAATGGTTGATAATTTCCCAACTCTTATGAAAGACATAAATATATACGGTCCAAGAAACACAACATACTCCAAACAGAATAAACCCTAATAGACCTACTCCAAGACACATACTAATTAAAATGTCAAATGCCGAAGATATAGAAAGAATTCTGAAAACACCAAGGGAAAAACAAGTTGTCACATACAAGGGATCCTTAATAAGACTAAGTGCCAATTTCTCATTAGAAACCATGGAGGTGAGAACACAGTGGTATAACATATTTAAGGCTCTGAAAGAGAAAAACTACCAGCCAAAAATTCTTATCTGGCAAAACTATCCTTCAAAAATGAGTTTAAAGTATTCACAGATGACCAGAAACTACAAGAGTACATTGAAAGGCGTGCCTTACCCAATGGATGGGGCGTCCACCTACCACATGGGAGGTCCAAGGTTCAAACCCAGGGCCTCCTGACCCATGTGATGAGCTGGCCATGGGCAGTGCTGATGCGCACAAGGAGTGCTGTGTCATGCAGGGGTGTCCCCGATGTAGGGGAGCTCCATGCACAAGGAGTGCACCTCGTGAGGAGAGCTGCCCAGCAGGAAAAAAGTGCAGCCTGCCCAGGAATGGCGCCATACACACAGAGAGCTGACGCAGCAAGGTGACACAACAAAACGAGACACAGATTCCGGGTGCCGCTGACAAGAACACAAGCAGACAAAAAAGAACACACGGTGAATGGACACAGAGCAGACAACTGTGGGGGAGGGGAGAGGTGGGAAAGGGGAGAGAAATAAATAAATCTTTAATAATCTTTAAAAAAAAGGCCTGCCTCACAAGAACTGCTAGGGAGTTCTTCAGACTGAAAGGAGAGGGTGGCTTGGAGTAGTCTGAAGAAGGTATTCAGTGAAGTTCTAAAAAGACAAATGCAAAACCCAATACTATGGTATCCTCAATATATAATTCCACTCTTTAATTCCTTTACGAGTCAGATTACAATTGAACAAGTAAAAAGCTGTAAGTCCTGTTAAGAGACATGTAAAATATAAGAGGTAATGTATAAAACAGGCTGCAATAAAAGAAAAGACAGAAAAAAAAAGATAGGATGAATGTGGCAGTTTGAGATTACTTCATAAATCCCAAAAAGAGAAAGATTATGTTTGTAAACTAATCTATTCCTCTGGGTGTGATATCCTTTGATTGCATTAGATTCAGCTGAGACGGGCTTTGATAAGATTACCTGCTAAGATTAGGGTTTTTTTCAGGCACTGAAGGACAAATATTACATGAACTCACTAATGTGAATTAAGCAAATCGAGCAGATTCAGAGAGCTAGCGTCTGAAAGATAGGTTAACAGGAAACAGAAAGGGAGAAGGTTGTAAGCCAAGGCCCATACAGGCGGGAAATTTTTTAAGGTGGAAGTGAGCAGTTGTGCAGTTAAGGGATATGTCAGGGGTGGAATGATACTATTGGGTTGGATGGTGCAACTTTGGGGGGGGAGGGGGAGTCTGGACCATCCATGGAACTGTGGGGAGGGCTGGGGGAGGGAACAGGTGAACACGGAGGACTGGCAAGTATATGGTTGAAACTAAAATGGCTGGGAAAGCTCTTTTGGCAATATGGCAAGGAAGGGTTACTGGTTTAGGGTATTGGATGGGGGGGACATTTGGGACAGGGCATACCTGGGGCAGTTTTCTAGAGAATGTTCAAGTGATCATTCTGTCATAGTGTGTTTTATCAGTGGGTGGAGACCCACATAATGAATGGGAAGGAGTTAAACTCTCATCATGGGGGGGGGCCCAATATATTCTCAAACAAAGGGGTGGGTGTCTCTAGAGAGCATGGGCAGTTCCTAATAGTGGAAGAAAGACCAGTTTGTCGAGCCCTCAGTATTGTTGCAAGTAACTATGAATCTTGTCCTTCAAGGAGTGAAGCCTGGTAGTTGCTGTGGGCCCTGAGGGGAAGAGGAAGGAGGAATAAAGTAGATGGAAGAGGAGATATTTAGGGAACAATGTAAGTGTTCTGCATGACCAATATAGGCCATGCTGAATTTCATCAAAAACTTATAAAAGTATATTGTCTAGAGTGTAAACCATTGACTACGGTTAGTGGCTATGTTTCAATATTTGTACGTCAAGTTGTAACAAATATATCATCCATATATAAATTATACAGGAAGGGGGAAAAGGGAGAATGTTGGGTATATGGGAGTCCCCTGTGTTCTATATGTGACTTTACTATGACCTAAAACTTCTTTGAAGACAAAATGAAACAAGACAGACACTGGGGAAGAAATGGAAGAAAATGTCATTGTACATACAGAACAAAAGATATTACAGTGATGACAGGCAAAACATGAAAAAAAAAATTTTAATATCACAATTTTTAAATTTTAGTTTTAGGTTTTCTAAATTATTATGTATTTTATTTCTTATGTTTAAGTTTAATATTATTATTTCATTTTCCTACTAATTGTATTTGGCATTACTCTTGGCTTCATTTTTGAAGAAGTTTTGGATCACAGAAGGTTACAACTATGGCAGGGGAAGATCACTGGAGTAGGGTGTCAGTGATGGAAGATATATGGGAGGAAGTTCACCTAGGAATATACTTATAAGGCATATAAATGTGTTCAAATATTGAAGAGTCATTGTCACAGTGGGTGGAGATTCACACAATAACCAGCAAATATTGAATTCCTATCTGGGGAGCTCTGCCACATTCTCTAATGGAACAGCAACAATCCCCCAAATGCAGAGACAATGACTAGTGAAGGATGGTCCACTGATGGGCCCTTGGTATTGATGACTATGCTTATAAGCCTTTGCTCTTGAAATTGCAACTTAGCCTAGTGCTGTAGGGTACCTAAGAGTTACCTCTGAGAGCCTCCATGTTGCTCAAATATGGTCTCTCCCTAAGCCAAATTCAGCATATAAATGCATTACCTTCCCCCCAGTGAGAGACATGACTCCCGAGGACGAGCCTCCCTGGCACCAGGGGATTACTACCAAGCACCAACTAGCAATGCAACTGGAAAAAGACCTTGATTAAAAGGGGGAAAGGTAAAGACAAATGAGTTTATATGGCTAAGAGTCTTCAAAGTGAGTTGGGAGGTCATCCCAGAGAAAACGCTAATGTATGTCTCAGCAGAATCTCATAGACTGCCAAAGTAGATACTACCCCAAATAGTGGGGCTCCTGAGGGCTCTGGAGACACCCAGGTCCCACAGTCATGGCAGATAGCTCTGGAGTCTGGTGCCCTGTCAGTGGACCCTACTTTGGAGTTTGTGCTCCTAAGTGTGACTTCTCTACACATGCCTCTTCTTGTCCCGTTTATATGAACCAATAGTTGGTGTTGGAATTAGTAGGCATATATCCAAGAGACTTGACTCTTTGGGCCATCACTGGGCCAGCTGGGCGCTGAACCTCAATGGAGTTTCAACACCTACTCTCCAGTTCATAGGACTGACCTAGGACAACTAACAAGGAGGTGATGATGGACAACCACCGTACCAAGGAACCAAGAGAGTCTACAACTGCAAGTAAGAGAGTCCTATCCATCAGTCATATGGGATTGAGGCCCCTCTCAATCAGAGGTGGAGTGGGCATTACCATCCCAGAATCCTCAGGATTGGGGAATAAAATATAGACTAGAGTAGACTTACTGGTATTCTACTATAGGTTTACTGTGAGTCTAGCAATGGAAGAAATTATATCATTGATATGAAGACAGTGGCCACTGGAGTTGCTGAAGGCAGGGAGAAGGAAAAAGAGGTGTAACATGGGGGCACTTTCCAGGCTTGGAATTGTCCTGAATGACAATGCAACAACAGAAACAGGCCTTTATATATCCTGTCATAACCGTGAGTGGAAGAGAATGTAAACTGCAATGTCAACTATAATCCATGCTTAGTGGCAATGATCCAAATGTATTCACCAAATTGCAATGAATGTACCATACTAATGAAAGAAGTTGTTAATGTGGGGAAGGGTAGGAGGTATGGGAAGTGTGTAAATTTCTGTGTGTAACATTTCGTATAATCTAAGTATCTTTAAAAAAAAAATTAAACATATATTTTAAAAAATATATTAGGACTTTTTGATTTGATTACATTAGAGGGTGTGACTCAGGTTGAGTCCCCGCCCCCTTGCTGGGTCTGATATAAAGGGATACTCACCCAAGAAGACACACAGGAAGAGAGCGCTCAGTCATTTCTGATCAAGCCATGTGACAAAAGAAGGCAGCTCAAAGAGCTGAAATCCTGCTGAGAGATGAGTCATTTTGCCTGATATCTTACAGCTGAGATTAGAAAGAACAGCAAAGACTGATAGAGGGAGCCCTATGCCAGCCTGCAGCTGAAATCGGGAAGAAGCTGGGCCCATGGAGCCTCAAAAGGAAGAGGAAGCCCAGAGGAGAATGCAGAAACCAGCCAGAGATCAGTGACCATCTTACTTCAACACACGGCAACTAACTTTGGTGAGAAAGCAACCTTGAGCTAGACTTTTTAGGGCCTTGTAACATGTAAGCTTTTACCCCAAATAAATACCCTTTATAAAAGCCAATCAATTTCTGGTATTTTGCATCAGCAGGCCTTTGGCAGACTAATACAACATATAAAACCAAAGGACAAAATGGCTGAAGTACTAATTTTACAGTAATAACACTGAATGTTAATGGATTATACTACCCAATTAAAAAATGAACTCTGGCAGAACGAATTTTTTAAAAAGCATGATCTAATATATGTTGTTTACATTAGACCCAAAGACACAAATAGTTTGAAAGGGAAAGGCTGGAAAAACATATACCATGCAAAAAGTAACCAAAAAAGAACTGGGGTTGCTATACTAATATCAGACAAAATAAGACTGCAGAGCAGTAAAATAAACAAAATAGCTGTTACAAGAGACAAAGGATACTATATATTAATAAAAGGGTCAATCCACCATGCAGAAATAACAATCATAAATATTTATGTTCCTAACCCTGGAGCTCCAAAATACATGAGGTTAACACTGGCAAAACCTTTCAGAAAGAGACACTTCTACAGTAATTGTTGGAGGCTGCAATACACCACTCTTATCAATAGATAGAATATCTAGACAGAAGATCAATAAGGAAATAAAGAACTTGAATAATACAATAAACCAAGTAAACCTAACAGCATAAACAGAACAATGTACCCCAAAACAGCAGAATATAAATTCTTCCTCAAGTGCACATGGATTATTCTCCAGGATAGAACACATACTGGATCACAAAACATCTCAATAAAATTTGCAAGCAGGTGGAAAGAAATAGCAAAGATGAGAGCAGAAATAAAAGAAATACAAAACCAACAAAACAAAAGCTGATTCTTTGAAAAGATCAGTAAAATTGAAAAAACTTTAGATAGACAAAGAAATAAGGAGAGAAGATGCAAATACATAAAACCAGAAATGAGAGGGAGAGCATTATTATTGACTCCACAGAAATAAAAAGGATCATAAGAGGATACTATGAAAACAATATGCCAAGAAATTAGACAACTTAGATGAAACAAACAAATTCGTAGAAACATACAACCAACACTGACTCCAGAGGAACTAGAAGATCTCAGCAGACCAATTACAAGTAAAGAGATTGAATCAGTCATCAAAAAACTCCCAAAAAAGAAAAGTACAGGACCAGATGGCTTGGCAGGGGAATTCCACCAAACATACAAAAAAGAATTAATACCAATGCTGCTCAAACTCTTCCAGAAAATTGAAAAGGAGGGAACACGACCTAATCATGAGGCTAACATTACTCTACTACCAAAGCCTGATAAAGATGTTACAAAAAAAGAAAATTACAGACCAAGTTTCCTATAAATAAAGATGAAAAAATCCTCAACAAAATACCAGCAAGAGCACATTAAAAGAATTATATACTATGATCAAGTGGAATTTATCCCAGGTATGCAAAGATGCTGCACACCCCAAGGTATGCAGGTATTATTTGGTATATACTCAATTAACATACCATATTAACAAAATGAAGGGGAAAAAATACATAATCATCTCAGTTGACAAAGAAAAGGCATTTGACAAAATTCAGCATCCTTTCTTGATAAAAACACTTAGAAAAATAGGAACAGAAGGAAATTTCCTCAATATGATAAAAGGCATATATGAATAACCTATAGCTAACATCATACCCAGTGGTGAAAGACTGGAAGCTTTCCCCTTAAGTTAACGAACAAGGCAAAGATGCCCACTGTCACCACTGTTATTCAACATTGTTCATGTTCTAGCCAGAGCAAACGGGCAAGAAAAAGGAACAAAAGGCATCGAAATTGGAAAGGCAGAAGTAAATCTTTCACTATTTGCAGATGACATGATTCTATATACAGAAAGTCCTGAAAAATCTACAACAAGCTACTAGAGCTAATAAATGAATCCAGAAAAGTGGCAGGGTACAAGATCAACACACAAAAATCAATAGTGTTTCTAGACACTAGTAATGAGCAATCTGAGGAGGAAATCAAGAAAAAAATTCCTTTTACAATAGCAACTAAAAGAATCAAAAAATTAGGAATAAATGTAACCAAGGACGTAAAGAACTTATACATGGAAAACTATAAAACTTTGCTAAAAGAAATCAAAGATGGTCTAAATAAATCAAGGGCATTCCATGTTCATGAGTTGGAAGACTAAATATTAAAACATCAATTCTACCCAAATTCTACCCAGATTCAATGCAATCTCAATCAAAATTCCAACAGCCATCTTTGCCAAAATTGAAAAGGCAATTGCCAAATTTATTTGGAAGGGAAAGTCCACCCAAACAGCCAAAAGCATTCTAAAAAAACAAGAGCAGTATGGGAGGACTTTCACTGCCTGATCTTGAAACATATTACAAAGCTACAGTGGTCAAAACATTATGGTACTGGCATAAAGAGGAATATATTGATCAATAGAATAGAATTGAGAGTCCAGAAATAAGCTCTCACCTCTGCAGCCAAATGGTTTGCAACAAACCTACCAAATTCATGTTAACAGGACAAAACAGTCTCTTCAAATAATGGTGCTGAAAAAACTGGATATTTGTAACCAAAAGAATGAAAGAGGACGCCTCTCTCTGTCCCTACACAAGAATTAACTCAAAATGGACTAAAGACCTAAATATAAAAGCCAAGACCATAAAACTACTAGAAGAAAAAGTAGGGAAACATCTTCAAGATCTTGGGATTGGTGGTAGTTTCTCAGACTTTACAACCATGGCATGAGCAACAAAAGGAAAAACAGATAAATGGGAACTCCTCAAAATTAAACATTTTTTCATCTCAAAGGAGTCTGTCAAAAGGGTGAAAAGGCAGCTGACACATGGGAGAAATATCTGGAAACCAAATATCCAATAAGGGTTTAATAACCATAATACATAAAGAGATTATACCAGTCAACAATAAAAAGACAAACAACCCAATTAAAAAATAGGCAAAAGATTTGAATAGACATTTGTCCAAAGAAATAAAAATAGTGAAAAACCACAAGAAAAAACGTTCAACATCACAATATAATGTTTGTAACTAGCAATGCTATTATATGGGTATAACAGTAGTTGAAAGGGAAAGTCTATGGTCATGTATATTACTAGAAGGAAAGATAAAAAAAAGTAAATGGGACTGTAGAGAATAACAAAACCTCATGTGAAAGATGAATATGGGTAATAGTGCACGTGTAAGACTGTTTCTCTTTGAAACTGTACAAATGTATGTTAATGTTACAAAATGCTATTAGGCAAAATATATATATGCCAAGTAAAAGAAACCAAACACAAAATACTACATATGGTATGATTCCATTTACATAAAATGTAAATATAAATCTATTTATAAAGATGAAATTGTGTAGGGCTGGGAAAGGATAGAGGGATTGCAAGGTGATGCTAAGGTGTATGGAGTTTTTCTGTTTGGAGTAATGAAAATTGTTCTAAAATTTTTTGTGGCAATGAAAGCTTAACACTATGATTATACTAAAAACCACTGATTGTACATTTTGGATGGACTATAAATACCTCAATAAAACTTCTTAAAACACAGGTGGGAAAAGGATCTGGCTCAACTGATAGAGCATCCACCTACCATATAGGACGTCTAGGAGTCAAACCTAGGGCCTCCTGACCCGTGCAGTGAGCTGGCCCATGCACAGTGCTGACACACAGTTCTGCCACGCAGGGGTGTCCCCCACATAGGGGAGCCCCACATGCAAGGAGTGTGCCCCTCAAGGAGAGCTGCCCTGCACGAAAAATGCACAGCCTGCCCAGGAGTGGTGATGCACACATGGAGAGCTGATGCAGCAAAAAGAGATGCAGATTCCCAGTGCCACTGACAAGAATGCAAGCAGACACAGAAGAACACACAGCGAATGGACACAGAGAGCAGACAACAGAGGTTGGGGGGGTTGGGGGAAGGGGAGAGAAATAAATAAAAAATAAATCTTTAAAAAAATAAAAAAATAAAACACAGGTAATAAAATTTGAGCTTATATTGAATCTGACAAATTAAATTCTACAGTATTTAGAATATTATGTAAGAAATATCAACCGAGGAGAAAAAAGAATAAAAGCAGATGCTCCCGGCAAAGGGAGAACTATATATGCAAGTAAGTCTATAATGTTCAGTGCATTTAAAAATCCTACAGAAAATGCAATTAACTTGCTTGGGTGAAGGGCTTTTCCTTTGGGGATAGGAAAAGGTGGTAAAGGGGGACAGGAACTCAAAGGCATATGCAGAATGGTATAATCAATTGATATATTTTTAATTCCCCACCCCTCTCTTGTGGCCTGCTTGCTGTCTCCTTTCTGTGTCCATGTGCTGCACACTCTTCTGTTTTCACTTGTCTCCCTTTTAGTTGCGTCACCTCGCTGAGTTGGCTCTCCAAGGCACTTGCGGCACTCATGGTGCTTACGAGCAGGCAGCTCTCCGCAGCATGCAGGCAAGCCTGCCTTCACCAAGGAGGCCCCAGGACACGAACCCAGGGCCTCCGATATGGTAGACGGGAGCCCAACTGATTGAGCCACAGCCGCTTCCTTAGCCAACTGATTTTTGATAAGACAGCCAAGTCTTATCAACTGGGAAAGAAGAGTCTCTTCAACAAAGTTTTCGGGAAAATTGGATATATCTATATGTAAAAGAATGAAGGAGGGCCCCTATCTCATACCACATATAAAAATGGATCAAAGGCCTGAATATATAAGAACCAAGATTATAAAACTCCTAGAGGAAATCATAGGGAACCATCTTCAGGATCTTGTGCTAATCAATAGTTTCTTGGAATTTACACCCAAAGCACAATCAACAAAAGAAAAAAATAGATAAATGGGAGACATCACCAAAATAAAGAATGTTTATTCCTCAATGGGCTTTATCATGAAAGTAGAAAGACAACACTCAATGGGAAAAATATTTGGAAACCACATATCCAATAAGGATTGAATATCCAGAATATATAAATAAATCCTACAACTCAAAAATAAAAATTCTCACAATCTAATTTTAAAAATAGTTAAAAGACTTGAATAGTCATTTCTCATTTCTCCAAAGAGGATATACAAATGGCTTAAAAGTACATTAAAAGCTCTTATGGAAGAGTTTGGCAGTTCTTCAGAAAGCTAAGTAGTAGAATTACCCAGCAATCCTACTACTAGGTATATACTCCCAAACACTGAAAGCAAGGAGTAAATAGATATTTGCACACCAATGTTCACAGTAATATTATACATCATTGCCAAAAGATGAAGCAACCCAAGTATACATCAGTCAGTAAATGGATAAACAAAATGTGGTATATACATACAAAGGAATATTATTCAGCATTAAAAGGGAATGAAATTCCTGTTCATGTGACAACATGGATGAACCTCGAAGACATCATGTTGAATGAAATAAGCCAGACACAAAAGGACAAAACTTATCTCACTGATATGAAAGAATGAGAATAAGCAAACTCAAAGAATCAGAATCTAGACGGTAGGTTACTAGGGGTTGCACTGGGGTTAGAGAACAGGAAGTTAACATGGAATTTTTATTTGGCTTGATTGTAAAGTGTTGGAAATGGATGGTGGTGATAGTCACACAATATTCTGAATATTAATTAACAACACTGAATTATATATGTCACTAGTTAAAAGTGGAAATTTTAGGTCACAGATATTACTAGAATAAAATTTTTTTTTTTTTTGGAAAAGCATGTTAGCATTTAATGAACCTCCCCCCATAAGGCTTCAAGCCACCAGGACACAGGCTCCCCCCACACCCTTAATCTTCTCCTCAGCTCTTCTGCTGAAGAATTTGGCCTTCACGATGACAGGCTATTTTGGAAGCTTTCCCTTCCCCAGAACTTTTTAGTAACCCGATTGTACCACATCAATGATGGGAGCAGCTCCAGTCTTCTTTCTGGCAGCATTTACCCATGTCTGCTTACTGACCAAGGTCCACAGTTTATCAGTTATTAGTGGGACATAAGCTCTGATTCCTCCTCAAGTTACAATGTCTCATACCAACCTTCCCAAAATAACCCAGGGGACTAGGAAGAGAAGGCAACCACCTTCATAACCCTCCCCCAACATTGTGAAGCTATGTTTGTCATCTTTATAGTCTTTATCTGTCCCCATTAGAATGTAAGCTGTTCACTGGTGTAGAGTTACAAAGTGGTCACTAGACTTTAAAAAGGTACCAAACAAAGGAAAACCCAGCCCTATTTCACAGGACCAAGGTAAATCGCAGATCAGTTCAGAATTCAAACCACTTGATAACATTCTATGGAAACTCAGCACAGTCCTACAACAGACTGTATAGGTCAATCTGATAACTTGTCACTGATCTGGTGACTGACTATGCCATGAGGGTCACAGCCAGTGAATAAGGTCAGCAGTTACTCTTCGAGGACTCTAGCACACTAAGACAACAGCCAATACCCAAGCGTGACTCTAGCCTCGATCCTAGAATAAAAATTAAAAGAAAAAACATAATACTGTGTAAGAGTGAACCCTATTGTAAATGATGGACTATATTCAATAGTACTATTAAGATTTCATGAACTGTAACAAATGAGCCACACTAATGCAAGGTGTTAATATTAGGGTGGTATATAAGGAAAAAAAAAAGTATATATATATATACATACATATATACCCTAATGTAAACTATGGACTATTGTTAACAGTACAATTATAAGTCTTTCATTCACTTGTAACAAAGATACCATACTAATGCAAAATGTTAACAATGGGGGTGGGAAATGGGAACTCTGTGTTTTCTGTAAGATTTTTCTGTAAACCTAAAACTTTTCTAATAAAAAAATATTTATAAATAAAGCATTTACCAAAGAAAAAGACAAGAATTTAGATTTAAAATTCCCCATAAAATCTGCCTCCACGGCAATGGGAGCCGAAACAGGGACCTCCCATGTGGTAAGTGGGAGCTCAATCACTTGAGCCACATCCAATTCACTGATTGTTATTCCTTGTGATCTGTGGATTCATGTCTTTTATCAGTTTGCAAAGTCCTTGCCCATTATCTGTTTGAATATAAGCTTTCCTCCATTCTTTCTATTTTCCTGAGACTCTGAATAAATTTAAATGAGAAAACTGCAAAAAAAACAAAAACAAAACAAAAAAAATCTGCCTCCAGTTGATGATCTGGTCTAAGAAATGGCAGAAGATGGAGGATTTAAGGTCAGTGCTACGGAGAGAAATGCAAATAATACCCTTCTGTGGCAGTTATGAATTGTCATGAGTCCTTTCTCTTCCTTTCATTTCCACTTTCATTTTCTGTCCCAAATGCCTGCTATCTAACTCTACACTGACCCCATTATTAATGTGTCCTTTCATTAGATATTCTCTTCAATGACAAATAACCTAGTTCCCCTTGGGGAGAATGGTAGGAAGTCTGCCAATTCAATTTTACCCACAGCAGCCTCAAAAACAGGAGTTGGCATTAGCAAAAGGCATCTGTTCAAAAAAATAGGCTTTATCACATCAATCTACAACTTAGACCACACCCACTCTTCTGCAAATTACTTCATATGGCCCTGAAATGTCATTCCTAACCCTAGAGGCTTATGGAGCCAGGTGACTTCAAATGGAAGTTTCTTTCCTTTTTTTTTTTTTTTTTTTGTTGTTGTTTTTTGTTTGTTTTTAGGAGGTACCAAGGATTAAACCTGGGACCTCATATGTGCAAAGCAGGTGCTCAAACACTGCACTATACCGGCTCCACTCTCCATTTTAAATCAACTTTCAGGCCCTCCCTGTTCCTACTCTCCCAGAGATCGAAGACAAAAACATTAAAATTTATCAGAGGTTCTCAAGATTCTTTCTCCTGCCTGCCTAATAAAATTCAACACAGTGGGTTGGATGAGTGTTTGCAGTTAAGAGGCTGGTGTGTTTGGTTACCTATCAACTCCTGAAGGCCAGGATCCTGCCACAGAGAACCAGATGTTGGTCCTCTAGGGCAAAACTCCAAGATCATAATTAAATATCCAATCCAAAAGTTAACTCTGAAATTCCAGATCAGGCTAGCACACAAGTCATTAAGTCCTAAGAAGGTGGGAAGAGGGCAGAAATATCTCTGGAATGAGTTTGAACTAGGTTCAAGCATTCTACAGATCTGCAACTTTAAGCAGAGAATCACTATATATGAAGCCTCCAGACAAGTCTAAAGCTCTATTTTCGTATGTCTGTGTCCCAATTAGACTGTACTCTTTGAGTACAAGCAACACACCCCTAATCTATCTTCAACAGCTTTTAACATAATAACTTGTAGTAGACTAAAATTCAGTTGATGGCCACCCTGATCAAAAAAAACTCTGAATTCTGGCATGTTCTCTATAAGTCAGGAAGCAGGGGATACCAATGATTGCAAAAGCACATATAGTGGCCATCTATAAATTAGACTAGCTTACACCCCTTGGGCCAAGCCTGGATTCTATTCCCTGAATCCCTGTTGGGCAGGAAGGGTTAGATTTTGGCAAAAATTTATGGGGACAGTCAATTTTCATTAAATATGGAAGATTACAAGATATCAAATGCTCAGAGAAGGAAAAAAATAAAGCTAAAATACAATTATGTAAATAAAAATTGAGTTCAGGATGGTAAATTAACAATTTCATCAACAAGCAATAAATAGGAGAAACTAAAAACCAAGACTGCAGGCAAAGAAAGACTGCAGGGAAGCAGATTTGGCCCAACGGATAGGTCATCTGCCTACCACATGGGAGGTCCAAGGTTCAAACCCAGGGCCACCTGACCTGTGTGATGAGCTGGCCCATGCGCAGTGCTGATGCACGCAAGGAGTGCCGTGCCACGCAGGGGTGCCCCCCGCATAGAGGAGTCCCATGCACAAGGAGTGCGCCCCATAAGGAGAGCCATCCAGCACGAAAAAAGTGCAGCCGGCCCAGGAATGGCTCCACACACACAAAGAGCTGACGCAGCAAGATGACGCAACAAAGCGAGACAGATTTTGGGTGCCACTGACAAGAATCCAAGTGGACACGAACACGCAGCGAATGGACACAGAGAGCAGACAACTTGGGGGGGAGGGGAAAAATTTTTTTAAATTATATATATATAAAAAAAGACTGCACTTTACACTGTCCACTGAAACGTCTCCCTGGAAGTTACAGTGGTTAGGCCAAGGAGAGGTGGATTTTTCATTTAAAAAGACCAGCAACTTATGAGAGTTGGAATGGGGTTTTCCTTGGTTCAATATGAAATGGAGATCACCAGAATGAATAGCAACATAAAAGTGGCTTTTATAGAGATTTGATTCCAGCTCCTAGGCAGCTGTGTGGCATAGACATGTAACAGCCTTTCTGGACCTCATATTTTTCCATTCATAGAAAGAAGATAATGAAGGCAACTGAAGGCTCTTCTCGTAACTTCACGGAGCGGTGGTCTGATAATAATATAGAATACTTATAAGAAAAAAAGCAGTGCACCAAAGTAACACATTATTATTAAGATTACTTATACAATCATTACCCGCCAGAAAAAAAGCAGTGCACCAAAGTAACACATTATTATTAAGATTACTTATACAATCATTACCCGCCAAGATGAAGCTCCCCACACAGGAGATGAAGCCCGAGAGGAAAGAGTTGAAGGGGAAGGTCCCCACGAGGAGACAATAACCGAACTGCAGCGCCCCGGTAAGCAGTATATACAGGAGATACGCGTCCAGCAACTTCAGGCGCTGCGGAGTGGAGCTCAAATACTCCTCTAAGAACCGTGAGATCACCGACACTACCGATGCCGACATAACTACACGCTCGTTACTACAATCCGCACTCCAGCAAGTTTCAACGAAGCCTACCACCACGCCGGAAGTAAGGTTTTCGCATGCGTACGGCAGTCGACTAGCTCCACCTCTTCCCCGGCACGCCAATTTGCGCAGGCGTATTAGCAGGTCAAGGCGCGTAACAATTAAAGCGCCGATGCAAAATTCATCTCCCGACAGCACCTACCGCCAGAAAAAGCTAATGCGCCTGCGCAGTGAGTTTGTCCCGGGACTGAGACGTGTACTCTTTTTGTCCTATTTCCGTCAGGTAGGTCACGCCCACAGTTGCTCTGGCAACAAGATACTGTAGTAGGAAGAGAGGGAAGGGTTTTACTGCGGACACCGCTACTGCACGAGGGTTCCGGCTTTCTTTGGTCCTCTCGTGTCTTCAAGATTAACTGGATCTGTTTGACCCAATATCTGGCCCTCTTGCTGTTCGGTAAAGGCCCTAATTCTGTTAGGGGCGCTAACTGCAGATGCCTGTCATGGAACATTGGAGCAAGTCTGGGGGTGGCGGGAGCTTGACCCTTAGAGTGCTTACGGATAAGCACTCTAAGCCCGCAGGTATTCTCATTCATTCATTCCTTCATTCAGCTAAGTTGTAGGTACTCTCAAATGAATCAGATACAGTCGCCGCCTTCAAAGACCCCTGATGCAAGGAGCAGAAGGAAAGGACCGATTATTTTCGTTCATAGAGTATATGATCAAGTTCATTAGCCCTCTGCCCCCAAACTGTCATCTGGAACCAGGTGTAAATCCCAGGACGTCAGCGTGAAAAGCCCGCACGAGCGTGCGTGGTCCAACCTCTACCCGCTCCGCCTCATATTGCAAAGAAAACTGAAGGTTTGAAGTTTTTTATTTTAACAAGTGGGGTTGACTATTTAATTTTAGCGTTTTGACTGAAAAAAGAAAATCCCTGCCTTAACTTCTGGCTTCCTCTGCCTTTTTAATTCCACAAGAAATTTATTTCACCTCCCAGCCCTAGTTCATCTTACCTTTCAGCTGCAAGTCTTCCTGCACCTAACGGTTTGTTTTCAGATTTTTAACGACTTTGAAGTATCCAAGGTACTGGAGTAAAATTCCTAAAACAGTAAAAGTGACCAACGTGATCCTTCATTTTCACTTTTTATTTGTGTTAAGATTGGAAACCTACATCAGCATCAACACATGTGCTGATTATCTATAGCGAGCAAAGCTTTGTTTAGTTCCTGCAAAGAAGAGATGAAGAGATATATTCTTTTTCACAACCGAGGATATTTGAGCCACTTTGTGAACCTAAGTTCAGGGGCCGAGGCTAGGCTAACTGTGGCAACCAGACTAGATCCTATTTCAATGTAATTTGACAGAAAACGTCACTTTGACGAGTTGAATTTTTCTCCCTGCCTCATCAGCAAGTGTAAGGGAAACTTCCTCACCAAGATTCAGCCTCAGACTTTTCAGGCTAAAACTGATGCTTTTAATCTTCAGGTGTGGATTCCTCAGGGGGTTTCTACTCTGTCAGCTAGTCTCCTTCCAGCAGTTTCTTCCTAATATTTTGCCTGCCTTTGATGCATGTCAGCCATCATCATTAGCATCTCCACAGGAACTGCTGCAGGGAGAAAGCAGAAGAGATGAAAATTCATCCTTTTCTGAGACTTGTAAAATCACACCAGTATAATGAACTAAAGCTTTTCTAAACCACTTAAAACAGCAAGAATAAGTTTTGTTCTGTGTGCAGTTTATGATTCTATAATTGTTGAAACATTTTTATTGACCTGTTAATAGGAAATTGCTAATATTAGTGTTGCTTTAAATTAATTTAAATGGGAATATTCATATAATATATGTAAAAATTCATGTCCAGAGCATTGGATGAGAGCACAGGCTCTAGAGTTGGATAACCCAGGGTTCAAACCTTGTTTCTGCTGTTTACTAGTTGCCTAGTCCAGGACCAGTTATTTAGTCTGGCAGCCTCATTTTCCTTTTCTGTAAAATGGAAGTAACAATACCTGGATCCGTGGGATGTTGTGATGATTAAATGAGATACGTTAAGCACTAAACACTTAGTACAGTGCTTGGCACAGAGTAAATGTTCAGTAAACTTTTCTGTTATTAACTATGAATAATCTGACAATTAACTATGTCTGCTTCACCTAATTCTCTGAATAATTAAAAGTTGGTCAAATCAAAGAGACCCAATATTTTCAACATACAAAAGATGGCACTGGAGAGACTGCAACTCAGATGACTCTCAAAAGGCAAACCAAATTTATAAGCTGAAGCTAAAGTCAGAGTAGACCTTAGAGGGGTCTACTTAAGGTCAAATGCCATGATTTTAAACTATTTGTGTCTCTCTACAGTAAATTACTTTTTTTTCTTAGGAGTTTCCAGGAATTGAATCCAAGACCCTCGTACATGGGAAACCACTGAGCTACATCCACTTCCCTAGTAAATGACATTTTTATCAAAATAAATAGTGTTAGAGTAGAAAAGGACTCTTCTAAAGAGAATCTCTGCATGAGTAAAAAGACTCTTTTCCGTCTCCTTTTCCTTGTGTTTTTACTTTCTCTTTAAGATTCTCCCCTTTTGCTTCTCTCTGCTACTATTGCATGTAACAGCCCCACCTTTTCAACTTTGGCCCCAATGTGACCCAAAGTTTGTTCTCTAATGGAACAAATAAAGCAAGTTGATATTTTCAGAAGAAATGTTCAAAAGGCACCAATTGCAAACAGGACAAAACCAAGTTTCTAAAACTTCATATACCTGATCCAAGTCCTAGACAAACAGCAAATACTTTCAATTAACCTACATATCCCTTCATCCTAACATAACTGTCCTTCTAGTCCCTGATGGAGTGGAACAAGTTTGCAGTCTCCTTTGTCTAATTTCCTTCCTTCCTAACTCTTTGGCAGTCTCACAAAGTGACCCCCTCAGTACTATGTTGCACCTTCCTGGAACTCAAGAGTCTACCATACTTTTCTTTCCCAGGACAGAAAACCCTTCACATTATGGAGCTAAAATCATCACTACTTGAGGAACACTATCTAGGAGAATTTTCTGCAATTGTCTTTGCACTCTGCAGTACAGTAGCGACTAGCCACAGGTAACTGCTGAGCACTTTTGAAATGTAGCTAGTGTGAATGAAGAACTTACATTTAATTTTTATTGATTTAAATCTAAGTAGGTACATGTGCTAGTGGTTATCATATTTTACAGAGCACCTTTAAAGTTTTTCCACTAAGTTGCTATGTCTAGTCTAAGGTCGCACCTTGGCCATAGTTCAAAGGGCAGTGAATGACACCCATTTGAAACCAAAGAATGATCTACCCTAGGTGGTATTAGGAACCCTGTGCTTTATACATGATTTTTCTATAAATGCATAACTTCTTTTTTAAAAAAAAAAGTGCTCTATTCCTGCGAGGCTTTTGCTATCAGTTTATCAGCTCCACCTACTTACAGAATATTTAACAATGACTTAGAGGGACAGGAAAGAGGGTTTGTCAAATTTAGTTTCCACCCATAAAGACTTTAATACTTTAATCATGCATAAAATCAGCACGCATGTTGGAGGTAAAAGTAGGTGTATTCATTCATGTTTGTACATAGTGTGTCTTGTCTTGAAGATAAGGAGAAAAAAAAATCTTACATTTTCTCCCCAGAGACCTGCCTGGAGCAGGCATAGAGAGTCCTCTCCAGTCTGTATAATGCTAGTAGATCCAGCCCAGTCCTGAGGTATTCCAGCTCTGGGATCTTACAACTTTGGTTATTAAAGGCATTTTCCATATATTCAAGTTCCCCAATTCCAAGTAACTTCTGTACTAGAAGCCAAATAGAAATTCTTCTCTGCATTGCCTCCTGAGATGTGGTCTATGGAGCTCTGACACTAGTTCTGGCCCTGTCATCCTTGCCTCAAAAAGTTCCATACCTTATAGGTTTTCCAAAAAAGTAAATTTTGTTGTCTTGTCTCAGAGTGATGTTAGCCTGCAATTTCCTATATGGTACAATTTAGAATATAGCTCCCAAAGCCCTGAAACTATTGTAGTACTTAGCATATCATTTTATAGGTAATTGTTGACACATCTGTCTCCTCACTAGATTTTTCATCCATTCATATATCTGATAGTGCGGGGAAGTAGATGTGGCTCAAGAAATTGGGCATCCACCTACCACATGGGAGGTCCTGGGTTGGGTTCCCTGTACCTCCTAAAGAATACGAACAAGACGGAGAGCTGATACAAAAAGATGTTGCAATGAAGAGACTCAATGAGGAAACACAAAAGACACAACAAGCAGGGAGCAGAGGTGGTTCAAGTGATTGGACACTACCCTTCCTGGGAGGTCCTGGGTTCAGTTTCCAGTGCCTCCTAAAAAAGACGAACAAGACAGCAAGCTGACACAACAAGATTTTGCAATGAGGAGACTCAATGAGGAAACACAACGAGATATAACAAGCAGAGAGCAGAGGTGGCTCAAGTGATTGGGCACCTCCCTCCTACACGGGAGGTCCCAAGTTCAGTTCTCAGTGCCTCCTAAAAAAAAGATTAGCACACAACTAACAAGACACAGAGAGCAGATAGTGAGCACAAACAATGAGGGGAGAAGGGGATAAATAAAACAAACATTAAAAAAAAATAGTGAGTGCCTGCCTACTCCCTGCTACACCCTATTCTAGGTGCTGGGAGCAAAGCTGAGAATGATAGACAAGATCCCTGGTCTTATGAAATTTACTCTAGTGGAAGAAAACTAATAACACATAAGCAGGGGAAGTGGACCTGGCCCAGTGGTTAGGGCATCCATCTACCACATGGGAGGTCCGCAGTTCAAACCCCAGGCCTCCTTGACCCATATGCAGCTGGCCCATGCGCAGTGCTGATGCCTGCAAGGAGTGCCCTGCCACACAGGGGTGCCCCCCGCGTAGGGGAGCCCCACACACAAAGAGTGCACCCCATAAGGAGAGCCACCCAGTGTGAAAGAAAGTGCAGCCTGCCCAGGAATGGTGCTGCACACATGGAGAGCTGGCACAACAAGATGATGCAAGAAAAAGAAACAGATTCCCATGCTGCTGACAACAACAGAAGCAGACATGACAACAACAGAAGCGGACAAAGACACGCAGCAAATAGACACAGAGAACAGACAACTGGGGTGGGGGGAAGGGGAGAGAAATATATTTTTAAAAATAACACATAAACAAATAATCAAGATAACTTCAGATACTGTTAAGTGTAATTGTAACCAATATAAATTGACAAATATGTTTTAGCCCACTAAATTGTATTTCAGGCCCTTAATAACCCTCTCATATATTTTAATATAGCCTTGATGCATGTTAAAATTTTAAAATAGCCAGAAGCCAAAATCTATGACTCAAACTAAAACCCAGATGCCTTGTTTCTTTAATGCTGATAGTATGTTTTGTAAACTGCATAATCTTTGCCTTGTAACTGAATAGTAACTAAATAACTTTTAACTGCTCCCCTGGTTATATCCCCTTATCTTGTTTTGCAACCCTGAAGTCTGATACTCCTGTGCATAGCCCTCAATGTTTATTAATGAAGTAATGTAAGTCAGCGCAGAACTGACCAAGCCAGGTCTAATGAGTTATCCCACCTGGTGTGAGCAATAGCCTAAAACTTAAACTTCAAGTGAACTAAGCATGTAATCAATCTGCGCATACTCAGAAATTAGACTATCTCTAACTCCGTCATCTCAAAAGGTCGCTTTGAGACACATGAGTCACATGAGTCAGCATGAGGCCCATCTGCTATGGTCCCCACTATCCCACAGTTTTCTGCCCCTCAGCTATCACAACCCCACCTCCCTTTGATCAATCCCATAAAAACCCTAGGCAGGGAAGCGGACTTGGCCCAATGGATGGGGCGTCGACCTACCACATGGGAGTTCCGCGGTTCAAACCCCGGGCCTCCTTGACCCGCTTGGAGCTGGCCCATGTGCAGTACTGATGCGCACAAGGAGTGCCATGCTACGCAAGGGTGTCCCCTATGTAGGGGAGCCCCATGCGCAAGGAGTGCACCCCGTAAAGAGAGCTACCCAGCGAGAAAGAAAGTGCAGCCTGCCCAGGAATGGTGCCACACACACGGAGAGCTGACACAACAAGATGAAGCAACAAAAAGAGATGCGGATTCCCAGTGCCGCTGATAAGGATAGAAGCGGTCACAGAAGAACACACAGGGAATGGACACAGCAACTGGGGAGGGGGGGCGGGAGAAGGGGAGAGAAATAAATAAAATTTTAAAAATTAAAAAAAATCCCTAGGCACTACTAACTAGAGAAGAGATCTGAGGGACTGCCCTCCTGTCTTCATGAAGCTAGCCTTCACAGAATAATATTGCTCTACTCAAAATCCTGATGTCACTTAATTGACACCGATGGGGCAAGGACTTACTTTTGAGCTGCAACACTATAAAGAAAATAAAGTAAGATGTTGTGATAGAGTGCCTGGGGTGTTTTTAGACCCTGTGGTCAAGAAAGGTCTCAGAAGAGGTGAGGTTTGAGCGGAACTCTGAATACTCCAGAGCAGCTTATTTCTTTCCTTTTGATAATTGTAGTCTAACACAATGCTTACTTTGAATAATTATTTGATGATAAAAACTGCGAAACAATATAAACATTTTTGTATTGTTATAAATGTTTATCTGGATTATTCAGGTTAATCCTCACAAGAAGTCACAAGACAGAAAGAAATTAAGAGACACTAAAAAACTTGCCAAAGAGCTTGCAATGGATAAGAAGCAAAGCCAAGATTGACCTTAACCCAGATCTCTGACCCCAGAACTATACTCCTAATTAACCAATGAGTCTCAACGAGCACCAGCATCTGAAGTGCTTCCCAAAAAGGCCATTTTTTCTATATCAAGCTAAACCAAGTGAATTAGAATCTCAGAGAGTAGGGGTTGGAAATGTGAATCTTTAACGAGTCTTCCAGATGATTCTTATGCACACTGAAATTTAGGACCACTTTGCTTTGCTGAAAAATGAATGAGAGACCATTCTACTATTTGTAGTGCTTTGCCCCACATCTTGCAAATTCCTGGGCCCTTAAGCTCTACAAATGCCAGTTCTCTCAAACTTTAAGCCCTAATAATGATAATCAGATCTGCTTAACACTGTGTTACAAGAAAGAAGAAATCTCAGAATCTCCTGGGTCCTGCAGGAAGGCTAAAGAAAATGCACTTTTGGCAAAAAGTACTATGCTGCTAGCATTCTCCCGCCCAGCCACTACTCTAAGCTCCAGTCTGGTTTTAATTTTTTTTTTTAAGATTTATTTCATTTTTTAATTTCTCCCCATCCCCTTGTTTTTCACTTGCTGTGTCTGTTCATCTTATTCATTTCTTTAGGAGGCACCTGGAGCCAAACCCAGGACCTCTGATGTGGGAGGGAGGTGCCTAATGCTAGAGCCACATCTGTTCCCTGCTTTGTTGTATCTTTCATTCTTGTTTTTTATCCCCACATCTTTTGTTGTGTCATCTTGATGAGCCTGCCTATAGTGCCAACTCGCTGTCTTCTTTAGGAGACACCAGAAACCTCTGCTCCCTGCTTTGTTGCATCTCTCATTATGTTTTCCTTCTTGTGTCTCTTGTTGTGTCAGCTTGCCATGCCTGCCTGTCACACCAGCTCTTTGTCTTCTTTAGGAGGTACCAGGATCTGAACCAGCGACCTCCCATCTGGTAGGCAGAAGCCCAGTCTCCTGAGCCACATCTGTTTCCCCTCGTTTTAACCTTTTAATCAATGAGACAACCTGAAATTTCACAGCTCCAGGGACATCAGGCTCAGTTAAGCAGTTCAGGTAAGTTCTGGAGCCAACTTCAGGATTTGGCTCCTCTGCTGAACAAGCCTGAAACGTGCTCAGAAGACCTGAGCTAAGCTAGACAATCACCCAATGCTCCCACACGCCATTTCAGTTACTAGTCCTTCAACCCTCCTCCCCAGCCCTAGGGGTGGGTCCTCTGAACTGAGGGAGAACCTGGGATCATATTTTCCTTGGGAGCTAGGTTAAATCCAGACATTCCCGGAGCAGAGGAATGCCCATTTTGGCAGGTAACTGTCCCTTACGGTTAGGGTTATCAGACAAAATATAGGTTCCCTAATTATGTCCCAAATATTGCGTGGGACATACAGATACTAAAAAGTTATTCGTGGTTTAAATTCAAATTTAACTGTATTTTTATTTGCTAAATCTGGCAACCTACTTGGGGCATTCTTCCACTGGTGCCATGGGCTCCACAAACATATTAGGCATCTGATTAGAAGTAACACCAAGGGAGGACTTGAGGTTGGAGAGGGTTGTGAAGGGGCTGTAGAAGCCCAAAGAGCGTGCGCAAGTGCGCGGGGTAGTTTATCACTTTTCAGTTGTGAGACTTGAGGGCTGACAGAGCTCCTGAGAGGGACTGAGTTGTTTCAGTACTGTCTGCCTCTCTGGACCCCCAGAGCGTGTCCTATTTTGTGAAACCCTCAGACATCTCTGCCTGGACCCAGGCCAGTAATCGATCACGTAGCAAAAATAGCCCGCCCTCGCTCAAACCCCCTAGCGGCTCTCGCGCCCCAGGCCCTGTGCGCTCGCGGCGCGCGCTCCCGGGGTTCAGAGCCCGAGCCCCGCCCCCGGCCGCGGGGCGCTGGCCACGCCCCACTTTGTTAGCCGAGCTTTCCTGGGTCAGCTGGTGCTGGCGTCAGCGGAGGGATGGGCTGGCTCGGCGCGACCCGGCAGGGCTTGTTTGCTATGGCCGATGATCTGGAGCAGCAGTGAGTTAATCCTGTCTCTTTCTCTCTCTCTCTCTCCCTCTGGGCCGTGATCCTGGCACTGTCTGTGGCTGAGGAACAGTTTTAGACACCTGCCCGCCTTTCCTTTCCAGGTCGGCTTCAGGGGAGGGCCGGGGTCGCGTTTGCTCGCTTTGCTTTTGCCCCGCGGAGGCGGCGGCAGATCCGCCTGCCCGCCGCTCGGTGGTCCTGACCTTCCCGTAGGCTTCGCGCTTGCTCCGTGTTCGCCGCTAGTCGCTGTGCTCGGTGTTAGCCTTGGTGGTAACGCTGCCGTCCCCCGGAGGCAAGCTGGTGGGACGCAGGTGCGGGGTAGCAGCACGTGCTGGTCTTAACTTGACCGAGGACCGAAGTCCCCCGTGTGGGAAGCTTCCCTCCCGCAGGCCGGGCGGGAGGAGGCGCGGGGAGAAGCGGAGAGAGGTCGCCGCCGCGCAGGCACTGTCTGGAGTGGTGGGTTTGCAAGTTTCTTTAGCTCTCGCCTCGAGACCCTTAGACCCTTCCGATCCTAGTTGACGATGGTTTTAATCATAACAATATTTCTAATGCAGTGGTTTGCAAATTAGAGCTGTTGGGGTTTGTTACCACTGTCTCACGGTCATCAAGTTTGGGATGCCACCTGTAGGTGGTGTGACTAGCAGTACCAGGCCGGTAAGAGAAAGGAAAAGTTGCTTCGAGAATGACTCAGCTCCCAGCCAAGCAGTTGGTTTCACAGGGACAGGATCCCATGGTCTCCCTTTTCAGAGTTTCAGAATTGGCAGCTGTAAAGTTCATTAATTTTATGATGGTAATCGATAGCTTCCACTGTTCAGAGGAACTGCCCAAGAGAGTGATGCTGTCCGAAATGACTTTTCCAAGGGGAAATTTACAATGCCTAAAATGACTCAGGGAAACATAGAATATTAGAGCTGGAAGAGACGCCGGTTGTTCAGCTCCTTTTCACAAATGAAGCTGGTGCCCACGGAAGTCGGGAGGACTCTCCAGCACAGTAGGTTTCTGCTTTACCCCCAGCAGGACAGAAGAGCCCTGGAGGGAAGAGAACACTGTGGCCAGGCTAAGTTCTTGGCTAAGTGGTTTCTCCGCTCCTTGCCTCAAGTTCCCGCCCTCTCCCTTACTTCCCCAATAGTATTGAGCAGATACGGCATGCCAAGGACTATTCCCAGTGCTTTACTTGTAAAATTTTTGCTATGAGAAGAGAGGTAAATATAACACTCCCCTGAAGACTGCCTGCTAAGCCGCTCAGTGTGCTGTTGCAGGGACATTACTCCTCCACTCTGCTTCTGGTATACAAGACAATGTGGGCTCCAGGTATTATGGTTTGACTTGTCACAGCCTCTGTGATGTGGAGAGGAAGTTTATCTCTTACTGGCATAATTCTGTGATCTTGGCCTCCATGCTCCACACCTACAAGGAGTTCCTATACAGTATGAAAAGGGATCTTAGTCACCCCTAGGTCAAATTACTTGAGACTAACAACTCTCATCTGGCTAAAGCTACTGATGTATTCCTCTCAGCCTCAACCCAAGTATTTTATATATATATATATATTTGTGCTAGACATTATTCTATAGGTTTCAAATGCATTAACTCATTTAATCTTTATAAAAACGCTATGAGATAGATACTATTATTATCTCCCTTTCAAAGATGAGGAAACTGTGGCATGGAAAAGCTAAATAACATGCCCAAAGTCAGGTTACTGGTATAGGGCAATGGGGGGATCAAGACTCTGGTCTTCTGGCTTTAGATCTTGGCCCCTAATGACCTCCTGAGCCTTATGCTAATTCAGAGATACTCACTGTTGCAAGGTTGCATAGGTTATATGCTAAATATGTGGTATAGACAAATATTCCAGGGGTTCCAGCAGGGTGAAATCACTGTGCGGGAGTATTGGGAGTATCCGGTATGTCTTCATTGCTTGAACTGGGCTCTGAAGGGGAGAGGAAAGTAGAAGGGTGCGGGTATTCCAGACATCAGGACCTGGGTCTGCAAAAGTGTGGAGACAGGAATAGGATCACTTTTAACTCATCGCCACTTTAGTTATGGGTAGGAATAACAAAAGAAAAAGCTGAAGAGGTGAGCTAAAGTTGGCCTTTAAAGAGTTTGGAATGTATTCTGGAGCACAGCTGGGTTATTACTGGAGTGTTCTGAGCTGGCTTTATAGGGACCTGTGAACACTGGCCCAGTCAAGGCAGGGTATTTGGTGGGGAACGAGGGGAAACTCCCTGAGTGCATGCTGGGCATCTTGATACATCATTTGAAGCACAGAATTTTTTATTAAGATGGGTTCTTAGAAATCATCTAGTCCAGCCCCTGTTTTACACTTGAGCACAACAATGCAAAAGAGGCTATACAACTAGTTAGAGAAAAAGCCAGGTCTAGAACCCAGATTTCAAATTCTGCTTCTCAGTACCTCTTGCCTGGACCTCCCAGCCCCCTCTTGTCAAAGTCAGACATGAACACTCAAAGTATATAACCACATTTTCACTCATGTGTCTCTTTTCTGAAAGGAAGTGTGATAAGGGCAGACGAAGGCTTTAAGGTAGTCACAATGCTTGGCCCTTCCTGTAGCTAATGGTCTCTGTCTTGTAACCCTATTTGCCAAGCCAGAGTTCAAGAAAAGAGAGATATCATGTGGGATAGGAAGGGAATAATAAAAACTGTCATTTATTTATTGAGTGTCTAATTTGTGCTAGACAATCTACCAGGTCCCTTACATATCTAGATGTTCAAAAAGAGGTCCTTTAATGGGCCAAAGCCATTCTGCCCATAAATGATGGTACTGTGATTCAGATCCAGGTGTTTTTTGTTTCAAAGCTGTTGCTTTTAACCTCTGTTCTGCAATGATTTGAAGTCCCTGGGTGAAAGTGGGATGGATTATCTTATCTCTATTACTGCATCTCATACGAGGTGGGGCCTAGGTAAGCATTCTGTTCATTTTACCATCTGGAAAGCAAGGCCAGAAATAACTTATCTCCCATCAGCAAACCACAGCAGGAGGGGACACAGGTCTCTGCCTCCTGCTTCCTACCTACCCCATCTCGTGGTTCAGGGTTGGATTGATTACCTGAGAGCCCACCTGGGCACTGGTGTAGTGCTCTCTGCACCGCCAGGGCTTGAAGGTGGGCATACACAGGCCCCACTGGCCTGCCAAAGGGGCAGGTGGCATAGGGATTTGTCTGCCCTGCCCTAAAAGAACAGCTAGTCCTAGGAATGGCAAGGGATAAATGAAACCTTAGTTAAAAGTTGGTTACTTTTTTCTGTTTAATCTCCTTGGACATAAATTATGATAACCAGTAACAAAGGGGGGCTGTGAAGCACAAATGAGATAATAAATGCAAAAGAGCTTTGTAAACCATCAAGTGTTGTACACACGATGGTTTGAGTATCTATTGAAACAAGGGGCATCTTGTTATAAATAACCTTTTGCCAAAAGAGTAACAAACAGGCTATCAGACAGCTAGGGAATTGCTGACCCTGCCATAGCGGGCAGGTCCCCTGAGACTGGGGATCTCTGCACCCTGCTCTTTTGTAACTGTCAGCAAGGCTGAGTGCATCAGTGTTTCCTTTCTACAATTGCCCATCAGTGTCTCTATGTCTCCTTCTTCCAGGCCTCAAGGCTGGCTGAGTAGCTGGCTGCCCACTTGGCGCCCCACTTCTATGTCTCAGTTGAAGAATGTGGAAGCCAAGATCCTCCAGTGTAAGTAGAAGGGACAGCTTGTCCTACCTCCCTTAGAAGGCCCAAGTAGGATGCAGGATCTTCCCAGACCTTGGTACACTGAGCTAGCTGATTCCTGGTTAACAGTGGTTGGAGTGAGAGAAGGGAATGTCCGTGATTTGGGAAAAGGGATTCATACAGAGGACATTGTGTTCTATGATAGTAGTTCCTCGACTTCTCCCTCACTAGCCATCATGCAACTTCCTGCCACATGCAATCACTTTCACGTCAAAGCCCATACCAACTTTTAACACACACAAATATACATTTCTCTCCCTCCTTCCTTCTCATCCTTTCATCCTCTCATCCTCTCTTCCTCCTTCTCTCATCTCTCTTCTTCCAAACATGAGCTCATTTCTTAGATTTACCACCTGAGGACCACCAACCCTATATCCTCTAATACTACAATTCTCTGTGCTCTGTCCAGTTAGGTCCCACCCTTGGTCTGGTCACCACAATGGTTTGGGATTCCCACAGACCAGCTCTCATGGGCAGTGTTATATAGAAGCCAGACATCCCATGAGCTGCATCGATCATTGACTCAAACAAGACCTTTGGGCCATGCTTCCCCATATTTCCCCATATGATCTCCTCCAACCCAGCACCCCACCTGTGGCTACCTAATACCTTTTGGGTATGAGTAAGTCCAGCCACAGAACAGCCATAGCTTTCCAACCTCTCCCTGGGATCCAGGCCGTTTCATCCATACAGCTCTGTGATGTGACTGCCATCATGGCCAGCAAAGCGAGCTGTCCCCACAGCTGCCAGTTTATCTTCTTTTCCCCTCCTGCCCCACTTCATTCTCTAAGAGGAATAAGTCAGCGGCTTAGTCCACGCCTATTACCATCTATCTCCAGTCAGAAGCTACTGATCCAGATACCCTCAATGAGAAAAGTTCTGTCCATCTGTCAAGACTTAAGCACCCAAGTGATGGGTACAGGAGCTCTGTGGGGTCAGTGGTTTACTGCTCCGGGGCCCAAAAGTAGCTGAGCAAACAGCCTCAAGGAATAAGAGGGCCCCTCATCATCTAAAGACTGGACGACCAGCAAACTGTGCTTGGAGTCAAACTCTTTAGGATGTGTGGTTAGAGGCTGTGGAAAGGAGTGAGGGAGATTAAGAAAGTTTGGGAATGGAAAGAGAAATCTGAAGAGTGGAGTCCCAACAAAATGATATCGACATGCCCTGGAATTCCTCCCTCCTCAGGTCTCCAGAACAAGTTCCTGGCCCGATATGTGTCCCTCCCAAACCAGAACAAGATCTGGACGGTGACTGTGAGCCCTGAGCTAAAGGACCGCACCCCCCTGGTGATGGTGCATGGCTTCGGGGGCGGCGTGGGCCTCTGGGTCCTCAACATGGATTCCCTGAGTGCTCGCCGCACACTGCACACCTTCGACCTGCTTGGCTTCGGGCGAAGCTCAAGGCCAACATTCCCGAGGGACCCAGAGGGGGCCGAGGATGAGTTTGTGACCTCGATAGAGACATGGCGGGAAACCATGGGCATACCCAGCATGATCCTCCTGGGACACAGTTTAGGAGGGTTCCTGGCCACTTCTTATTCTATTAAGTACCCTGACAGGTAAGGAGATGCCACCCCGTCCCTCACAATGTAACTGTCAGTATTGGTTTCTGATAGTTCCTTCCAAGGTGATTTAAGGGTCATGGTAGCACCAACCTAATACAACTTGTCTTCCCCTTTCTTTCCACCTTTAATGTAGAGTTAAGCACCTCATCCTGGTGGACCCATGGGGCTTTCCTCTCCGACCAACTGACCCCAATGAGATCCGTGCACCCCCAACCTGGGTCAAGGCCATGGCCTCAGTCCTGGGGCGTTCCAATCCATTGGCTGTTCTTCGAGTAGCTGGGCCCTGGGGTGAGTAGCCTACAGATGAAGAAACTAGCTCCTTAAACTAAGGCCCCTTCTAGAAGCTCCAACTACTTCTGGATGTCCCCCATTCTCACTTATTCGTAAAAAGTGGGAATGGATCCAGCATTGTTATTTAAAGCTATTCATCTTGACCAGATATCTTTTTTTTTTTAAGACTTATTTTTCTATCCTCCCCACCCTTCCCCCAGAGTCTGTTCTCTGTGTCCATTTGCTGTGCATTCTTCTGTGCCTGCTTGTCTTCTCTCTAGGCGGTACTGGGAATGGATCCTAGAACCTTCCAGAGTGGAAGAGGGGTGCTCAATCTCTTGCACCACCTCAGCTTCCTGGTCTGCTATGTCACTTATGTCTCTCCTCTGTGTCTCTCTTTGTTGCATCATCTTGCTGTGTCAGTTTTCGGCTCAGGCCAGCTCTTGGCTCAGGCCAGGTCGCCACATGTGCCAGCTTGCCTTCACCAGGAGGCCCCAGGAATCGAACCTTGGACCTCGCATATGGTAGATGGGAGCCCAGTTGCTTGAGCCACATCTGCTTCCCTGAACCAGATATCTTTATTTGAGGTTTCCTTAGTCTGCATGGAAAAAGCTTTCCTATACAAGGGACAGATGGAGCAGAAATACTGCCCCATGTCTTGGCTAGACCCCCAGAGAGAAGAAGGGGTTGTGAGGTGACTCCTCCTCTGCTACGCTCTAATGCTACATGTGTGAGTTTTTATACCAGCAGTTTGCTGATCCAGCCCCAGTAACCATCACTGGATCTCATCTAGCACCTCCAGCCGGGCGGGGTCAGAACACAGGCGTGCAAAACAACCCACAGCAGCAGGCGAGCCCCTCTCAACCATACCCCACTCCAGGCAGGCACCACGTCTTCATCCACTCTGTGTCACCTTGCACTTAGTGACTGTCAGTAAATTGTGTTGATGAAAGAGGGGAGCCAGGGGGTTGGGAATGGAGCCAGCCTGTGGTAGTATTGGTGACCCCAGCCTTCTGACCACACACTGTCAGCACCTGTCCCTTCCTAAAGTTTTCACTTGATCAAATGAAAAGCAGATTCCATTTATGGAAGATTGGTGAGCCCTCTCTTGTACTGATGGCTTATTCTTATATAGTCACGTTCAATAATCAAATTAGGCTATTATTAGCTGCTAACTGCCAAATAAGAGTATCCCTCTAGGCCCTTAAAGAGAAACAATATAGCTCTGAATAAAAGAGAAAAGTGAACATTTGAGTAGAAGTTAAGAGGAATTTGGAGCTAAAGGGAGGATAGCAAGAGACACAGGTGCCAAAGAAAGAGTAGGCAGGGAGCTGACCTCAGAGTTCCCAGTGCTGTGGAATCTAATAGACTGTATAATTCTTTTCCAGAGAGATGCCTGCTCTGACCTCTCTCCCCTTTTCTGACCATGCATTTGGTAGTCTGAGTTACTGTGTTTGGGGTGGTTGGCTGGCAGCCATGGAGGAGTGTGCAAGCAGGGTGAGGAGGGGGTACCAGGGCCACGGGACCATCAATATACATCTCAAGCCTCTTCTTGCCTCTCTCTCCCCCTTCTCACCAGCAGAGAGAAAGCCGAAAGAGAGAGCAATCCAAAATTGACAACGAGACCCAATTTTTACAATCTATTTGGGTGCCCTACTGCTGTTGTGTTCACCATAAAGAAAGGTGAAAGAAACAGTGTCCTGAGTCAGAGATGCCTGTGTTGTGAAGTTCAGCTCTTCACTCGTATCCTGTTACCCGCCTGAAAATGAGAGGGCTCTTGAGAGGTGGTCTAGTTTCATCTCCTACCTTCAGAAGATAAAAAGGCCCCAAGGGTGTCAGGGGGAAAAAGCACATAGCTCAGGCAGTAACAGAAAAGTAACTGAACCATGGACTCCCATGAGGTTTGTAATCCTTGGAATTAAAGATCCTGGACTTCAATGAACTGAATATAATCTGGGCCCTCAGTGATGTTAGACTGTTTCTAAATTCTTGGCAACCAAGTAACTCTTGCCATTTGTAGCCATCTGGAGTTTCCCGATAGAATCTCACACTCTTTCTGCCACTATAATTTAAATATAAAAAGAACGTAGATCCCTTAGGAGGAATGCTGTTTGGTAAAAGGTATTAAAACCATACACAGGCACAAGAGTCTTGTTTTCCCAACCCAGGCTGGCCACTGTTTTTCTGTCCCCTCCCCAGGGCCTGGCCTGGTGCAGCGATTCCGGCCGGACTTCAAGCGCAAATTTGCAGATTTCTTTGAAGATGATACCATATCGGAGTACATCTACCACTGCAACGCACAGAATCCCAGGTGAGGGCCGCGCCCAGGGAGCCAGTTCAAAATGGAGAGGTGCCAGCTGCCAGGAAGCTCAGGAACTGTCTCCGGACCATTCTGCCCTTTATTCCTTCTTCCACAAAGCCCTGACTCAGTTGGGGGAGCACAAAGTTCCCCTGGGGTAAGCATAATGGAAGTGAAGGTAATAGAATAATTAAACCTGCTGCTGTCTCTAAAGGACGATCTTTACTCTTCCCAAGAGACAGGCATGTGGCCTGATCGGCAAGAGTCTGGAAAATTAAAAAACATCTTTTTTTTTTAATTGAAAAAGTAATGTGAACATGGTATTTTTAAAAGGCAAAAAAAGAAAAGGAAAGAGAAAGAGAGAAAAAAAAAAGAATGAAGGAGAAGAAAGAAAATTAAAGTGCATAAAACGTTATAAGTTTCTCCTGCCCCAGGCCTACAGTTCCCAAATTTCCTTGTTATTTCGTGTTTAAGCTATCTCATAACATTCCTTCACAGAATATTTTTGTACACATGCTATTGCACATACCTGTAACTATACCTACAGAATATCCTCCTAAAAGTAGAATTGCTCAGTGAACGAGTAAGGCTTTTAAAATTTAATTATGGGTCCTCTGAAAATAACATTATTGAGACAGGAATTCCTTCCATATATTTTGGAGATTTGGGGGTGTCCCCAGTATCTTGAGGCATTCTTATCTATGACTACTCTGATCTGCAGTCTTGGCAACACTCACAGCCAGGGCAGGGTCCGAGAGGTAATCTTCTCCGATGGCAGAGCCATCGGTAAATACCATGAGGCTACGTTGCTGGCACCACCTCTGGAGGCCTCACCCCAGGCTATTGGGTGGCATCCCAGGAGAGCTGAGGTCACTGGTGGCAGCAACCTTGCCCTCCTTATTCCAGGCTTGTCCATGTCTCCTATTGAAGCCCACTGAGAAGAAGGAAGGGATTAGCATTCCGGCAGTACTGTCTGAGCATTAGCCACCAACCCAGACAGCTTTTTAAATGTCTAACCAACATTCCACACGAGCGTTGCCAATTAGAGGGCCCTGGTTTAGCAGTAGAACAGAGACCCTCAACAGTGCATTTAGGCAGTCCCAACCCTAGTCCTTTCCTCAAACCTTTCCCCAGACCCCAACCCTAGTTCCATCCAGAAGATTCTTCCAGGCATTATATATACTCCCACAGTATATATAATCTTGCAACTCATGGAGGAAGCAAAGATGATATTAGTGATAACCAGCTCCCTCTCCTCCAAATACCACCACTCAATTGTACAGTCTCCTGAGTTTTTATGCGTTGTAACCCTGGCAAGCTCACAGGCACTCACATTCCCTTGGAAAACATGAAATTTGGCCATGAGAAAAATATTTAGGGGTACCTACCAGTTATGCCTAAACTTAGGGACTTTGTGTATAGTTTCCTTTTCCTCACAAATATCTTTCAGAGTAGAGGTATAGTTATCTCCAATTTGTAGATGAGAGAATTAAGGTACATGACTTGCCAAGAAAACATAGTCAGGATTTGAATTTATATCTGACTCCAAAGTCCATGACTTTTATGCTGTGCTGCTGTGTCTTAAGGAAAAACTCTCAGTTTCTGGTGGCCTGAGCAGAACTCAGTCTCCCCCATTCCCCCCCTCCACCTCCAGGGCTGTGAAGGAGACCAGGGGGTACAACTACACTAGCCCAGAAAGCTGGTCTCTGTCAGATGCCACATGATATGGTCTCAGTTGGTTCTACCTGAAGAAGTGCACAGAGAGTAAAGTAGATTAAATTGGCATGAGTTGCTTCTCAGCACAAACCACTGCCTGCTGCCCCTTGCACTCCGGGGGTCCTCATAAGACTGCTTTTTAATTTCAGAGTATCTTCAGGAAGCCCTTTTCACTTAGTTCTCTAGTACTCACTCTTCACCTCAAATGGCTTCCTCAAAGAAACTTTGCTTGACCCTCTCCCTCCACCCCTGGCCAGGTCCCCTGGCTTGTGTTCTCATATCACTCTACTGCTTTTTCAAAATTTCGGGGAGTTTTTAAGTTAAATAATTGTATAATTATTTAATGCCTACCTCCCTAAAACACAAGCTGAAATGAGAGTTCCAGGAGGGCAGGTGCTACATCTGTCCTATGCAGATATCCTGAGCACCCTGCCCAAGGCATGACACAAATATTTGTAGGGTAAATGACCCATCCCATTATTGGAAAATTCTTATTGCCAATAATTGCTAATTGTTTGTTTTGTTTTGTTTTTGAGGTGTCAGGGCTTGGGAATTGAGCCCAAAACCTCGTATGTGGGAAGCCAGCACTCAACCGCTGAGCTACACTAGCTCCACTGCCATTGGGTTTTTCATGAGCATGTCTCTCCTAACTCTTCTGTGATATGAGAACTCTAGAGATGAAGTCATTCATCAACTAATCTTACTGATTTCAATTGAGTCCAGTCCTGACTTTGAGAGGAATATAAAGATAACGATTATACTACCTCAGCCTCTGATGATACATTTCATGCTGTGGGGTTTAGTCTGCTAATTGCCTCAACCCTGTTTTTCTTCTTTCAGTGGTGAGACGGCATTCAAAGCCATGATGGAGTCCTTCGGCTGGGCCCGGCGCCCCATGTTGGAGCGAATTCACTTGATTCGAAAAGAGGTCCCCATCACCATGATCTATGGGGCCAACACCTGGATAGATACCAGCACAGGAAAAAAGGTGAAGATGCAGCGGCCGGATTCCTATGTCCGGGACTTGGTACGTTGGGCCACCCAAGGAGTGGGACTTAGAGTGAATTGAATGCCAGTGCAATTTGACTGACTGTCAGTATGGATGAGTAGAGAGGAGAAAGGGTGATCAAAGACTCAGGAGAAAGAGGAATGGATTGAGATACGGCAATGGGTTTGAAAGAGCTGGTTTTCTTTGTAATATTAGAGTCCGGGGCTTCTGAGTTCCCAAAAAGCAGGTTCTTGTCCAGAAGCCATGCTGCCTCACCAAGCCGTGTAATCTGCCCCCAAAACCAGAGCAATGAACACTAGAGTGAAGAGCCACAAATATTCCCAGCATACTTCTGCCTACCTTTTTTTCTTAACCCCCTCCACCCTCATTTGCCAATGAGTGTGCTTAATTGGGCTGGATGCCACCATGGGCCCTGGGTTACTGGACCTTCTGATGAGATAAGTAGAACAGTGGCGGGGCTAACAGGGAAGGAAAGATAGAGTGAATGGCCATAGAAATAGAATGGGATTTTGGGATTCCTTGGCTCCCACAGGAAGTGCCAAGTTCTGGGAGAAAGGTAGACTATTGTTTCTGACAAGAGCTGATGGGTAGCAGGTAAGTGCAAGAGTTCTAAGGAGGAAAAAAAAAAACTGGTGTGACAGCTTTTAGTCCCCTGAATAAAAGCCATCCCACCCCGGTGGATTCCTTTCTCCACAGGAGATTGAGGGTGCCTCACACCATGTCTATGCCGACCAGCCACATATCTTCAATGCTGTCGTGGAAGAGATCTGTGATTCAGTTGATTGAGCTGCCATCCCTAGAGGAAGAGGAGAAAGCCAGAGAGTCGCACTTGCCTCCCTGTCTGCTTTACTCACCCCCTCTATCCTTTCCTCACCAACTAACATGTGCCAGCCAGGCAGAGTCTTGGGCTGTCCCCATGGCAGGACCACAGTGAAAAAAGAACACTCCGGAGCCCATGCTGAGTACTGGAGGCAGAAGCCACAGAGGCCTTGCATACCCCACCCTAGGAAAGAACATCAAGAATATAAAGGGTTGCCCAGTGCTACCCATTCTCTCCATGCCAAGTGTTCCCAGATGGTGGTTGTAAAGGGATCACATCAAGCTGTATTCCCTCCCTGTGCCAAAGGGAGGGCAGCCTTTCTTCCCCTGGGCAAAGGAGAGGCTCCCAGCAGCCTTTCTCAGTTCTGGGTATTTGTCGGGGTAGATTCCATACAAGAACATATTCTTCCTATATCAACCCCTCCCTACCCCCTGGCCCATCCCATGTTAGTTCCATTCAGGATCTGGCTGGGATCAGTTCCCATTTAACTGCCAAGAGCAGGTCCTGGAGCTCCCTTGACCTACAACATCTCCTTTATGACCTGAATAGCCCTCATTGACAGATGAGGAAATAGACCAGGGATAGGACATGGCTAGCCCATGGATACACAGCTCTGTGTAATGCAAGTTCTGACAGAGTTAAGGCCAGAACGCAGGCCTGCTAATGTCCAGTGTTCACTGCAGACTCCATTTGCTAAGGTTCAAGGCAGGCACTGTTGCCATGTGGCTGGTCCTGGTCACTGGCCAAGGATAAGTCCAGTCCCAGCCCCACTGTGCAGGACTTCTGTTGTCCTGCCCTGTGTCTCACCTCCAGCTGCCTAAGCTGGGGACACCCAAGTGCTTCTTCCGTTGACCTGTCTCCCTCCCACCTGGGAGGCCCCTGCATCTCCCTCTGTGCCTTGGGCCCTGAAGCCCCACATGTAGTAAAGAGTAAGGGTAGCCCCTGGTGGCGAGGGGGTGGGAAAGGCCCTTCAGCTCAAGACCACATTGGGATGCCTCCTTCCCCACTAGTATCCAGGGTGTTTCTTCTACCTTGTGGTAGAGCTGAGGCCCATCTTGAGCCCCTGCCCACAGTCCAGCAGTTCCCTCTCCTCATGAGCCACAGGATAGTTCTCACTGCCTGACCTTCCATCTCTGCCATCCGTCCCCATGGTCTCCAGCTCATCCCCTCCTCCAACCTACCCATCTCGGCCTAGTTGCAGGTGCCCCTCTGAGGTTCTGGGAAGTTGGCTGGGCCAGGCCCCTAGAATCAGGGCAGCTCCTATCTGCTCCCTCACTTTGTAAAGCCAACCCTTTCACCAGTCTAGTATTAACTCCTGGTGCTTTGTACTACTGGTCCAGCTACCTTGGGCTCCTTTTCTATATTAATAAAGAAATGAGTAAAAACCGCTGGCAATGATATTTAATATTGCTCTGGCAAAAGTGCTAAGGGTGGTACTGAATTCATAACAGCTTATATGAGTCCTGCGAGGTATCTGCCTCCCCCACACATGCAGTTCTTGCCCTCTAGACCCAGCTCAGACTCCAGGTCAACATAGGCAGGGCCTTCATACACCATCTCAGCCAAACCCCTCATGATGAATGAGGAATTAAGGTCCTCTGGATGGGCCCAGCCCAAATGCACAGGAGGAGAATTAGGCAGAGTGGGGTTCTCCCCACTACCCATCTAATAGTTCTATCTTCCCAAGCTTGCTTCAAGTGAACCTTCACATGTTGCTCCATACAGCTGATTCTCTGGATCTCAGCTCAAATATTCTTTATTCAGGGAAGCCTTCCCTTGATCCCACAGAATAGACTTGGACCCTCTGTTCTGTGTTGCTGTGGTATGCCGTGCTGCCCCTTTTGTAAAACTCATAAGTGTGTAGTTACTTGTTTAATGTCTATCTTTCCTCCCAGACCATACGCTATTGCAGTGGTCTAGGTGAGAAATACTAGTCACTTGAACTCAGCTAGTGAAGACAGAGGAAAAAGATGCAAGAGATGCTTTGGAGGTAAAATCAAAAGGACTTGATTTTGACACTGACTGAAGCTACTACCCTTTTGGAGAATGAGCAGAGTAAGGCAGTAATTAACCAAATCTGCTTGCATAACAAAACAACCTGGGGGATATTTCTTAAAATATAGGTTTCTCAGGCTGTATTCCTAAGGATTTGATTCAGATGGAATCTGACCATGAACTCTATTTTAAACACAGTCCCTAGGGGATTCTGATGTATCTCCTGCAGCCACTGATCTAAGGGACCTCACAACTTTGACACTTGACAGGTGGAGAACCGTGTCCTTGAAAGTTCATCCTTCTTGTACCAGAGTCACTTTTCTTGGGAAGCTGTACAATGTACTGGTCTGGTTTTCCCAAATCAGGCCCAGCACAAACACATTCCTCAGGAGCAGCTGCACGAACAGTCTGAGGAAGGTCACCCAGAGTGCCTTGTTTACACTATCAGGCCCACATGCATGCATGTACACGTGCCAACACACACAACACATCATCTGACTTATGCATTCTTGCATTCCCAGGGCTGGGGCCAAGAAATCAGTGTACATAACACCTAATTGACACCATTCCTGGGAAATTCTAAGGATGTGTGGTGACAGTTCAAGCCATAAACTCAGGCCCCTCAAAGGTCTAGCAATTTACAAGGAGAGATTCCTCAGCTAGATGTAAAAGACTATGGCTCAACTTCAGATCTGGGAGGTGCTAAACTGATCAGTGACTACCAGGAAATGTGCTATGTTTAACTTCCTGCTTGGGATAAACACCACAACCTATGCTAAAACTGTCTGGTTTAATTGCCATGGGATGGTGACACCTTAATGATGTCTCTCCATTCTGACATACCACTCTGTAAGCCCTCAACTGCAATTCATAACCAGATAAAAAATAATCCTATTAGCTCATAACAAACACAATGTCCAAAGAATGGTGCAAAACTTTATTTTTCTCATCATGTGACCTTTCAGTCTATACAGAGTCCTTGAATAAGGGTCCGGAGGGTCCCTTCACTCTCGTCTCCCTCCATATTCTCTCTTCCCCAGGGTCCTGGTCCATCTTGCAGAAGCAAAGCATGACACTTGAATTTTGAGGGTCAGTCCCAATCTCATCCTGGTGAAACATCTCAAGACAAACCATCTCTTTTAATCTGTTGGTAATGTTGATTGTTTCTCATACCATAAGTTCAGCATTATTATTCTAGAAAAGTCCTTGTCTCCATCTTACCAAATATCATTCTTCAGTAGGGTTAAGGAGGAAAGACAATCCCAACCTAGCACATTTGCAAGGACAGAATATTAAGGATTCATTGATGCCAGCAGGTGCATAGAATCTGTTTTAGTTTGCCAAAGGCTGCCAATGCAAAAATACAAGAAATATGTTGACTTTTATAATGGGGATTTATCAAGGTAAAAGCTTACTGTTCTGAGGCTTTGAAAATGTCCACATCAAGATATCATCAAAGATACTTTCTCACCAAAGATCAGCCATTGGTTGGATACAGGACTCCTGCCAAGTGGCAAGGCAAAAATGGTGGCTTCTCACTTTGGGCCTGCTATGCTGATTCCAGCCTCTGGCCTCTCAGCCTCTCAGGTCTTCTCTGTCTCCCTGCAGTCCTCTTTCTCACATGGCAGGGTAAAAATGGTCGCTATCTTTCTCTGTATTTTTCTGCTTCCAGTTCTCAGTTTATATAAGACCTCACCAAGAGGGTGGAGACCTAGCCTGAGTCATGCTTCACTGATGTAGTCTAATCAAAAGCCCTAAAGCTATCTAATCAAATGTCTAATCAAAAGATCCCTTACCTGAATCTAATGCAATCAAAGGGCCCCACATCCACAGCAATGGATTAGTTCCAAGAACATGATTTTCTGGGATTCACAAAAGTACCTCAAACTCTCACAGAATATTTCTCCCAACCCAGGAAGATGAGACCCCATTTTATTGGTTGGTAACTTCTGCTAAAATGTTAGGAGGAGCCTTCTGCACCCTGGCCTTGCTAATGGTTAGGCACTCCTTCCTGGGGTGTATTCTGAGGCCTAATGTAGAGTCTGATAAAATTCAGCAGTCGTGTATTTTAGTTGATGCAAATGAGAACAAATTACACACCATAGACATATTAGTGACTAAAGATGAATTGAAGGGCATAGGGTCACCAGTGATATTGTCAGTTTGAAGAGTCTAAGAAACTAGACTAGTTTTTGGAAAAGAAACTAGAACAAGGCTGAGATAGAGACTCTACAAGAAAAGAAAATTACAGACCAATCTCTATAATGAACATACATGCAAAAATTCTCAACAAAATACTTGCACCTAAAATCAGACAGCATATGAAAAGACTTATATATCACGACCAAGTGGGATTTATTCCTGGTATGCAAAACTGGTTCAACATAAGAAAATCAATCGATGTAATATACCACATTAACAATTGAAGGGAAAAAAAAAAACACATGCTCTCTCAATCAATGCAGAAAAGGCATTCAACAAAATCTAGTGTTCTTTCTTGATAAAAACACTTCAAAAGATGAGAATAAAAGGAAAATTCCTTAATATAAAAGGCATATATGAAAAACCCATGGCCAACATCATACTCAATGGGGAAAGGTTGAAAGCTTTGAAGTCACCATTGTTATTCAACATTACTAGAAGTTCTAGCTAGAGCAATTAGACAAGTAAAAAAAAATAAAAGGCATCCAAACAGGAAAAGAGGAAGTAAAACTCTCACTATTTGTGAATGACATGATCCTATATTTAGAAAATTCTGAAATGTCTGCAACAAACCTACTTAAGCTAAAAAAAGTTCAGCAAAGTGGCAGGATACAAGATCAACACACAAAAATTAGAAATGTTTTTGTATACTAGTATTGAAAACTCTGGGGAGGCAATCAGGGAAAAAATTCCATTTACAATAACAAAAAGACTCAAATACCTAAGAATCAATTTAACCTAAGAAGTACAGGACCTATATGCAAAAAAATACAAAACAATGCTAAAAGAAGTCAAAGAAGACCTAAACAAATGGAAAGACATTCCATGTTCATGGATTGAAAGACTAAATATTGTGACACTGTCAATCCTACCCAAACTGATTTATAGATTCAATGCAACACCAGTCAAAATTCCAACAGCTTACCTTGCAGAAATAGAAAAGGCAATTACCAAATTCATTTGGAACAGAAAGTGTACCCAAATAGCCAAAAGTGTTCTAAAAAAGAAGAACAATGTGGGAGGAATTTCACTGCCTGACCTTGAAACATATTATAAAACTACAGTGTAAAAAAAGCATTGTATAGGCATAAAGACAGACATATCTATCAGTGGAATGGAATTGAGAATCCAGAAATAAACCCTTACCTCTATGACCAACTGGTTTTCAACAAACCTACCACAGCCATGTTAATGGGGCAAAACTGTCTCGTCAACAAATGGTGCAGGGAGAACTAGATATCCGTAACCCAAAGAAGGAAAGAGGACCGCTATCCTACTCCCTATTTAAGAATCAACTAAAAAAGTGGATCAAAGACAAATATAAAAGCCAGGACCATAAAACTACTATTTAAAAAAATGTTGGGAAACATCTTCAAGAGCTTGGGGTAGGTGGTGGTTTCTTGGACCTTACATCTAAAGCATGAGCAACAAAAGAAAAAATAGATAAATGGGACCTCCTCAAAATTAAGCACTTTCACACCTAAAAGGACTTTTTTCAAAGGCAGCCTTTTGGGAGAAAATATTTGGAAATCAAATATCCAATAAGGGTTTAATATCCATGATATATAGGGAGATGCTACAACTCAACAATAAAAAGACAAATGACCCAATTAAAAAATGGGCAAAAGACTTGAACAGACATTAGTCCAAAGAAGGAACATAAAAGGCAAAAAATCACATAAAAAATATTCATTGTCACTAGTGATTAAGGAAATGCAAATCAAAACTACAGTGAGATATCATTTCATACCTATTAGAATGTCTACTATTAAAAAGACAGAGAACTATTAATACAAGTGCTGGAGAGGATGCAGAGAGATAGAACACTTATTCACTGTTGGTGGGAATGTTGAATGGTACAGTCACTGTGGAGGAGTATTTGGCAGTTCCTAAAGAAGCTCTGGCCTCTCAGCCTCAATTACCAAAAGTTGTAAACAACCCAGGTGTCCATCAACTACTGAATGGATAAACAAACTGTGGTATATACACGTTAGACTATTATGCAGCTATAAGAAGAAATGAAGTCGTAAAGCATATGACAACATAGATGAGCCTGGAGGACATTACGTTGAATGAAGCAAGCCAAAAGCAAAAGGACAAATCCTGTATGATTGTGCTACTATGAACTAAATATATTGTGTAATCTCATGGGGTTAATAACTTGAAAATGGGTCACTAGAAAATAGAATGAGGATAGAGAATGGAAAGCCAAGGGTTAACTTGTGCAGAATTGGTAAAAAGGATGTGTGTTAATCTATGGAAATGAATAGAAAAGGTGAAAGCCCAACATAATGTCTGTAACTAGCAGTATTATTGTGTGGGTAGAAAAGGGGTTTAAAGGGAAAGTCTAAGGTCATGTATATTACTAAAGGGAAAGATAAAAAACATAACATGGAACTGTATAGCTTAGTAAAATCGCATGTGCAATATGAAAATGGGTAAAATTGCAAATATAAGACTGTTTTTCTTTGAAATTGAACAAATGTATGTTAACACTACAAGACGTTAATATCAGACATAAAATACATTATGCTAAGTGAAAGAAATCAGCCACAAAGTACTACATATGTATGATTCCATTTACATAAAATGTAAGTATAAATCAATATGTAAAGATGAAATTAGGCTAGTGGTTATGTAGGGTTGAGGAAAGACTGCTAAGTGTTGTGGGGTTTTTCTTTTCGGAGTAATGAAATAGTTCTAAAATTTTTTTGTGGTGATGAATGCATAAACATTGTGATTATACTAAAAGCCACTGATTTTACACTTTGGTTGATTGTATGGTATATGAATATGCCTCAATAAAACTGCTTAATAAATAAATAATTGTGCAAAAATAGAAATAACAACTATGTACAGCAGGCGAAGCATAGAGAGATCAAGAGGTGATGAGTTTTATGTTAGCTTGTTTTTCGTTTATTATTCTTATTAAAGTAATGAAAATACTCTGATCATGATTGAGGTGATGAAAGCACAACTATGAGATTATACCAAATACTATTGATTGTATGTACACTCTAGATGAATTGCATACTTTATTAATACGTATCAATAAAATTGATTTGTTTAAAAAAAAACAAGGTTGAAGAGTTGAGACATATTAGTGCCATTAGCTTAGAATTTAAGATACAAGATTTATGGGCCTCTAATAAATTGTGGGGTAACTAAGAAAAAAAACTGGGCATGAGGTGCTTCCTAAATTTTTCAAGAAAAGAGAAAAGTCTCCAAATAATCTGCAAAACCATTATAGCAGTAATTTCCTACACAGGTCTGCATGCTGGAGCTGTCCTATAACAAAGAATCTCTGGTAGATAGTAAAGAAACATTTTTCAATATTTTAAAATTCCAAACGTATGTCCTTTCTCATTTTTTTCAGTATTAAATATTATTTTATGAAAAGATGCTGATATTATAAGACAGTTTGGTTGTCATTTTTTGTTGTCAAACAATTACAGGGATTTTTTTCTTTGCATTTTAATTAATTTTAGTAAAATTCTAAAGTCTTGGAAGTGCTGCAACACAGATCATAGTGGGAAAGGAACATGAATTTTAGCATAAGAAGACAGAGCATATGGAATTCACAAGTGAAGGATGACTGGGAAAATAAAAGTTCTTTAGAGTAAGCAGATTTAACTAAAGGGACTCAACAGTAGCCATGTGTGTAAAAAAAAAAAAAAAAGGAATTATGAAATGGAAGGTGGAAGAATTAAGATGGGGATAAAAGAACAAACAGGAAAACAAAATCCAGAAGAGCTGTTACAGAACAGATATTAAGTGAAATGGGCATGGGTGATGCTTTCTTATTTCAGATTGCAAAACTGAAACAAGGCAAGACACACTGTTACCAGAGGTCTCCAAGCATTGGGATACCAGTTCTAAGTCTCCTTCTGCAAGAAGTACAGCATCCAGTAAATTCTTGTCCTAATGACAGTTTCAGTTACTCAAATGTCGAAGAAAGATGTGAGAACTACAAAGATTTCTGTGGTAGTTTGAGAGTTCACGTACATCAGAAAAATCATGTCCTTAGAGCAAATTCAATTCTGTGAGTGTGACCCTATTGTAGGTGGAACCTTTTGATTAAATTACTTCATTTAAGGGTCTTTGATTAGATTACTTCTGTGGGCCATGACCCAGGGTGAGTCTTAATCCTCTTACTGGAGTCTTTATAGACAGGATGAGTATGGAGAGACACACAGAGAAAAAAGACCCAGGAGCTCAAAGAGGAACCCATGAAAACTAAGAGATAAAGCCACAGATAGAGCAGCAGAAGCTGAAAGCAACTGAGCCAGAGGAGAAGGCAGAGCCCAGCAGGCTGTGACAGAGGAGTCTAGGATTGCCCGCAGTCGATCTTCAAGGAGAAAGCATTTCCTGAAGATGCCTTGATTAGGACACTCTTCTCAGCTTCAGAACTGTAAACTTGCAAGCCAATAAACTGCCGTTGTAAAAACCAACTCATTTCTGGTATTTTGCCTTGACAGCCTTTAGCAAACTAAAACAATGAGCGATAGAACAATTTGTTGAATGAGTGCAAGTGGAGGGAAGCTTGAGAGAATGAATTCAGAATAATCACAGAGAGCAGATGCTGGTCATGGTCAGATACAATGTTTATAGATTTTAAGAAGTCAGATTTTATAGTGTTCCAAGGAAAAATACCAGGGACACAAAATGTATCTCAAAAGAAACCTCAAAAATTCTCAAACATGAAGATCCAATAGTTTTATCTCAAAGAATCTTACTGAGGAAGAAAAGAAGAGGCTTCCTCAATCAGGAAACAGCTGTACAGGTTGTTTCTGACATGATCACACAATGAACAGAGATGAATGTCAGGTCTCTCACATTAAAAAATGAACCAGGGAAGCGGACTTGGCCCAGTGGATAGGGCATCCGTCTACCACATGGGAGGTCCATGGTTCAAACCCCGGGCCTCCTTGACCCGTGTGCAGCTGGCCCATGCGCAGAGCTGATGTGTGCAAGGAGTGCCGTGCCACGCAGGGGTGTCCCCCGTGTAGGGGAGCCCCACGCGCAAGGAGTGTGCCCCGTAAGGAGAGCCGCCCAGTGCGAAAGAAAGTACAGCCTGTCCAGGAATGGTGCCGCACACATGGAGGGTTGATGCAGCAAGATGACACAACAAAAAGAAACACAGATTCCCGTGCCACTGACAGCAACAGAAGCGGACAAGAGCACACAGCAAATGGACACAGAGAACAGACAATTGGGGGGGGGGGGTGGGTAAGGGGAGAGAAATAAATAAAATAAATCCTTAAAAAAAAAAATTAGAGGTGGAGTGGGCATCACCATCCCAAAATCCTCAGAACTGAGGAATAAAATATGGACTAGAGTAGACTTACTGGTATTCTACTGTAGACTTATTGTGATTATGACAATGGAAGAAATTATATCATTGATGTAGAGACAGTGGCCTCTGGAGGTGCTGAAGGCAGGTAGAGAGAAAAAGAGTTGTAATATGGGGGCATTTTTTGGACTTGGAATTGTCTTGAATGACATTGCAACAACAGATACGAGCCACTTTATATGCTGTCATAATACAGAATTGAATGAGAGTGTAAACTACAATATAAAGTATAATTCATAGTTAGTGACAATGCTCCAAATGTGGTCATCAATTGCAATGAATGCACTGCACTAATAAAAGTAGTTTCTAATGTGGGGAAAGATGGGAGGTGTGGGGAGTGGGGTATATGGGAATCCCTTATATTTTGTATGTAACATTTTGTGTAATCCTAGTATCTTTTAAGAAAATAAAAAATAAATTAAAAAAAAAAAAAAGAACCAAACAAGTAAAGTAAGGGGACTTTATATGAAAACGTTAAAGCAACTTAAAGGTTTAGTTGACTGGAAGCTCAGTTTGATGCAGTAAAGGAATGAGGTTGCCAAAAAAAGAAAATTTTAACGTTAATTATCATTCTTTGAAGGGAAGATCAGGGAATTCGATGACTCCACTGTACCCTGATCTGAGCACTGGGTTCAATTTTGAGAACACTTTTTCCTTTTGTTACATAAGCAAAATTTTTCATTCTAGGAAAATAAGAGAAATTTAAAGGACTTTTTAAAAAGCACACCCATAATTAGACTATGCAGAAATAACCATATTAAATATTTTGGAATATATCCTTTCAGACTAATATACACACATGCTCATACATATCTATCAGTATTTACTAATATATACATATTTATTAATATTTACAAATACATATAGAACTTGCTGAAAAGGTGCAGGTGGTGGAAAACTTGTACTTTATCAGAATTTACTCAAATAAGAGCATATTAAGAAAGTGCTGGGAAGCGGACTTGGCCCAATGGATAGGGTGTCCGCCTACCACATGGGAGGTCCGCAGTTCAAACCCTGGGCCTCCTTGACCCATGTGGAGCTGACCCATGAGCAGTGCTGATGTGCACAAGGAGTGCCGTGCCACGCAGGGGTGTCCCCTGCGTAGGGGAGTCCCAAGCGCAAGGAGTGCGCCCTGTAAGGAGAACCGCCCAGTGTGAAAGAAAGTGCAGCCTGCCCAGGAATGGTGCTGCACACATGGAGAGCTGACGCAACAAGATGACGCAACAAAAAGAAACACAGATTCCCATGCCGCTGACAACAACAGAAGCAGACAAAGAACACACATCAAGTGGACACAGAGAGCTGACAAGTGGGGGCGGGGGAAGGGGAGAGAAATAAATAAAAAACAAATCTTAAAAAAAAAATGCTTTACAAAATTTTCAGACTTTATCGTTTTAAGTCTCTTTCTACATCAATAAATACAGAACATATAGGAATGTTTCATTATTCATAATTGTTGCTTTGCATTCTATTGTGGGTATTTGTCATAATTTATTTCCCAATTCTCTATTATTAAATTTTAAAGTTGCTTCTGAATATTTTTGAATAATAAGCGATGCTATGATAAACACCTTCTACCTACCTTTTTGCCCACTTGACCAATGATTTCCTTCCTGTGGTTGAAATTGCAGGATTAGAAAGTAGTAAAATAGTCTGGCTTTTGATAGTCAATAAAAAGAGTTTTTACCAAACAATCGAAAAACCTAGCAGAAAAATATATATGTTTTATCCTTATGTACAGGCAAAAAGTATGAATAGGCAATTCACAGAAGAAGATAAAAAATGGCCAGTGAACTACGAAAAGATGCTTAACCTCTCTAGCAATAAAGGAAATACAGAACAATGCTGAGGTACTACTTTTCACAAACAGATTGACAAATTCTTCTCTCTTTTTTGCAGTACCAGGGCCAGAGATTAAACTCAGAACCTTGTATGTAGGAAGCCAGCGCTCAACCACTGAGCCACATCAGCTCCCTTCAATAGGATTTTGGTTTGTTTGCTTGGAGTTTTTGTTTTCAGTAGGCACTGGAACCGAACCCAGGTCCTCCCATGTGGGAAAAAGGTGTTTAACCACTTGAGACATATCTGTTCCCCTTGACAAAAACAAAAAAAACAAAAAAACTTAAATGTCAATGAAATCTAGATGTTAATGGTGAAGAAGATGGACATTTCCACACAATGCTGAGGTGAGAGGAAATTGTTAACACATTTTCAGGGATAATTTGGTAGAATTTACCAGACTTATCTACTGAAATTTAAAATGGGCATATGTTATAAGCGAGGTGTCCTAATAGTAGGATTTTATGTCAATAAATTTTAGCACCAATAATAAACTGCTAGAAATCTAAATTTCCATTGGTTTTAAAAGTGAGAACTAAAAATAGTCATTTGATAGGTATTGACATGGAAAGATGTTTAAAAATATCAAGGTGCAGACAATTCATATAATACCATCCCATTTTTGTTAAATAAAAGCTATAAGTGCATGTGAATAAATACGTATTAAGTAAAATAAAATATATACCTGCTTTGGGATTGTGAAGAGGGATCCCTTTCCAAGAAAGGCTTTTCCAGAAGACAAAAACAATTGACCTGCAGCGGCTTTCTGAGAAAATCTAACTGTGTTCTACAGAACAGCAGATAAACAACACCAGGCAATAAACCAGTTTCTGTCCAGGAGAGATAGCTTATCAGGATGGACAAGTAAACCATGCTAATCAGTGCATATTTGCTCCCCACTCTGTAAGAGTTCCTATGTAAAAGGAAAACTTAACAGCAGCCAATCAGAACATTGCCTTACTTGCGTCACATTTGCCCTATATAAGTTCTTCCTTTCTACCTCCTCAGGAATCTTCCTTCTACCTTCTGAATGGGACGCTGCCCAATTCATAAGTTGTTTGATAAAGCTGGGAGATTCTAAATAGCATGAAAAGTTTTTCTCTTAACAGTTTGTTCTGTAGGCATAAAAATATGTTTAATTAAGAAGGATTATTGCCGGAGAGTAAAATTGGCTGGTAGGACTTTCATGTTTTACCTTATATGCTCTGTAATGACTGAAATTTTACACTTTGCTTTGTATGTGGTCCAGCACAAACATATATCTGTACTGACAAAGTACATGAAAGCAAAGAGCATTGGGAGGACTGGGTTCCAGATGGCTGCAGAGGGCTGGGCTGTCTCAGGCACCTTTGGAGCAACCCAAAACAGGCCTCTGGGGTCAATCGGGAAGGTTAACTGAGGCCACAGGCAGATGGGGACCACAGATTCCGTAGGGAAAGGCAGCCGCGTCACAGACCAGAGAAGTCCTCTGGGACTCACCTTGACATGCTTCCCCAGTGCCTGGGCTCTCTTGGGACAGGTTCTAGCTTCTAAGGAAAGGCAAAAGCTACTTCCCATCAGGTCTTGGAACTGGGATAAGTGTAGAAATGCGAATCAGTACAGGCTAAGGCAAAGTTTTCAAGCAGATAAACTTACTCTGTGTTGCTTTTCATCCCTATATCTGAACCTTTTCCATTTCATGAGAGGCCCCTCTGGGATTTTAAGGCTTTTTCACATCCATTTCTTTTCAAACCTCCTATCTGCGGGTCTGAACTGCTTTATTGAAATGTGAATGACTGAACCCAAATCCAAGCTAAGATTTGCATTTTTAAAAAGGACTATTGCTAAACTGAACACATTCTCCCTTTATTCGTAAGTATTTGCTGAGTATATCTAGTGTGAGAAGCACAGATGTAGGTACCTGAGAGAAAAGAGGAGAGGACCTAAAAATTAACAACACCCAGTCTCTGCCCTCAAAAGTATTTTTTGTCCCTCAGGGTGGACAGACAAGCATACCCACACAAAAGATGACAAGGTCTAGGGGAAGTGTTTGCTGTTTGCTGAGAATGGGAGTGGGAATTTGGGAATATGTTAGCTGCTTGTAAATCCAAACCCAGAAACTTTTGATTTGTGGTTTAAAAGACTTCTTGGGTCTGGGACTAGGAGAAGACAACAGAAGGATCTATGACTCTTCAGATGTTTTAAGTGAAACATTTCCAGTAGAGGGAAACATCAGTTTGGAGGCCATCTCAGAGCCTACAGGGAAGCAGAGAGGCCTAACTTCCTGGATCTTTTGAGAACAGCTTCTTGCCCTCTGCTAATTTGACCCTAATCCTGCTCTGTCTCCTTAATCTCATGGAAGACAGGGCCTCAGAGTTTTAACTGCTTCGCCAAGTGTAGTGCAAGTGAGCTGTCTCTGTTACCAGGGTGCCCTGGAGAGATCCTACCAGCTAAATCTTGGGGCTTGGAGTTCACTTAAAGAAGCAGAGACCTGGGTAAATGCAGGACCTCCTCAGTTTCCATAGCTTCCTCACTTGGACCTACAAAACACCAACTAATCCCTGCTTACTTGTTACTAATGGGATCTGGTTGTCTGCTCTGGCAGGATTCTCAATCTGCTTAGAATTAGGGACCTTTATAAGGTTATAAGAACTAGAGACTGAATAAACAAAGGGAGAATGGCCAGACTGTTACCAGATGGCTCTGGTTTCTGGGCTTCTAGGTTCTTGGCTTATGCCACATGAAAGAATTTAAGGCCATACCATAGGGTAGGCAAGGGAGTAAAGCGTTTATTAAGAAAACAAGAGGTGCAATGGACACAACCAATCCAATGTCCACATAGAAGAGGTGGCATTGGATTGGGAAAAGTGGACATAATGGACAAAGGGTATGGGGAAAGGCAGGAAGAGATGAGAGGTGGAGGCGTCTTCGGGACATGGAGCTGCCCTGGATGGTGCTTCAGAGGTAATCACTGGACATTGTAAATCCTCACAGGGCCCACTTGATGGAATAGAGGAGAGTATGGGCCATGATGTGAACCAATGTATATGAGGTGCAGAGGTGCCCAAAGATGTACTTACCAAATCCAATGGATGTGTCATGATGATGGGAACGAGTGTTGTTGGGGGGGGGGGAGAGGGGGGGGTGGGGGGGTGGTGGTTGAATGGGACCTCACACATATATTTTTAATGTAATATTATTACAAAGTCAATAAAAAATAAAAAAATTAAGAAAAAAAAAAAAAAAGAAAACAAGAAAAGTATACTGTCCAAGGCATGGACTACAGGCCTACTGCAGAGTGAGTTGCACAGCTGGGCCCCAGGTCAAGCCTTTTTTAAAACCTTTTAAAAGGTTGCCCCACCTGCCATTTTTCAGGGGGCCAATGGTGAGGTCTTTGAGGATAACCAGGGCTTTCCCTCCCCTTCCAAATGAGATTCTCATGGCCAGGATCTCGCAGTGTCTTTCCAGCAGCCTTCCTCTCAGGAGGTTTCCCAGCGGGGTCTCACAGCCATGTTGTCTGCTAGGACAGTCACCTTCTCTCTTTCACTATACTAACCTGCCTCAACCTCCCCTTCAGAGGGATTACACCTTTTTTTTTTTTTTTTAAGATTTATTTATTTATTTCTCTCCCCCTCCCCCTCCCCCTCCCCCCCCCCCCCCCCCCCCGTTTGTCTGTTCTGTGTCTATTTGCTGTGTCTTCTTTGTCCACTTCTGTTGTTGTCAGCGGCACGGGAATTTGTGTTTCTTTTTGTTGCATCATCTTGTGTCAGCTCTCCGTGTGTGCGGCACCATTCCTGGGCAGGCTGCACTTTCTTTCACGCTGGGCGGCTCTCCTTACAGGGGCACTCCTTGCGCGTGGGGCTCCCCTACGCGGGGGACACCCCTGTGTGGCACGGCACTCCTTGCACACATCAGCATTGTGCATGGGCCAGCTCCACAAGGTCAAGGAGGCCCGGGGTTTGAACCATGGACCTCCCATGTGGTAGATGGACGCCCTAACCACTGGTCCAAGTCTGCCACCTGGGATTACACCTTTATTCTTAAGGGGTGCTGAAGGGCAATGGTCATTCTTCTGTAGCTACTTCCTGCTGTTTAGGGGGAGCAGGCCCTACCTGACAAGATGTAAAACCCTCTAGCTACTCTGTTGAAATTGAGGGAAGATGGGTCTGGCATGAAATCCAAATGGATGAAATCCCACATGACTAATAAGGCATTGATTTTGTACAAGCAAAATAAAGACAGTACTTAAGAGAGCTATTCCTTTATCTTATAGGCATGTTCATTAACTACTTAGATAATTTATCAGGACTTTTAGCATGCTCAATATCCCTCTGCATATGATCTAGAATAGAAAAGATATTATCATATTCATCAGTCACACAGGTACAGCACTTAATACAAGTTGATGCACAAGTTCCTCTTTGAGCTACAGTTAATAGCTCTAGGCTCCAGGCTGGCAATACCATACATATTATCTCTCCATGGGAACAGGCTATAATGCCAATTGTGTTTGTTTAAGTTCTACTTACATCACTCTGGTAGTCATTGCTCTAATTGGTATGTTCTTCACACAGTCAGCATGCTGCAGCACAGTTGATCTTAGAGAGAGATTAGGAAGGTAAGGCTCCAGTGTTTTACTGGCCTGGTGCACAGCATCCTTCAGCACTATGAAACAGAGCCAGTCTGGAGGCAAAGTCCATTGTACATCTGGGCATATTGAGTCATTGCTGGCTGCTGCAGGAGTCTGAAACTGCAACATACTTTCCATCCACTTCAGAAGCATGCTCAGAGATGTAGTAGATACTTTCATTGTTTCAGGGGTCAGTGAGCAACCTAGCCAATAACTCAAATGGAGAGGCACCATGCAGGGTATTTGGGCCTCACTCAAATACACAAGAGAGACAATTCTGAAGTCTATCTCTTTTAATCCTTATACACTTTCTAAACACTTGCATTGCAGTTTATAATATATCAAATGAACTTCATTATTTTAGTACTTGCTTTTTACTTCTATACCTTTACCATGCTGACATTAATTAACAAGTATTTTACTTTAGCAATACAGGAAAAACAGCCTTCTCTGCTATTTTATGAAAACCTAAGATTCCCAATGGAGTCAAGTTTATCTTTCCTCACCACCACTTTAATATGCAGATTGAGGTGGCCTCTGACAATTTTCCTGTTTTGAAGTGGTTTTTTGTTATTAATATCAATTTAGATTTCTAATTAATAATGGCTTAGTGGAATTAGCCATTTAAATACTTCAGTTTAGACAATATGTTTACAAACTTCTTATAATTAACCATAGCCATGTAGACTAGTTACTTTACCTTTAAATAAGCTTATTAAATTACAAATAGCAACCAATGAAATTTACTTTATCTTAATTTCATTAAACATGAACTTACAACTTTCATCACCTTAAAGATTTAATACATATAGTGTTAATTTATTTAGCTGGTTTCCTATAAATCTAGGGAGATAACATCCAAGCTAAATAAAATTGAAACATATATAGTTTATGCAAGGAGTGTTCTTTTTCCTTCCTATACACAAGTCTAAAACCTCTTTAATAAAATTCTTGAACTGTGAATAATCTTAAAAGCATACTGACTGCTTGCTTTGGAATATATTATAATTGTTTGATCTGTTTTAATTATAATTTAGAAAAGATCTTTCCATACTTTTCAAGGACTTTTCCTTTACTTACTGAAAATTGGTAATAGGATTATTAACCACCCTTATTTCAAGCTGCTAAAAGGTTTAAATTGGGAATTATCGGACAAATTGATTTTTTTTTTTCATTCCCCCCTCCCTCCATTGTCTGCTTTCTATGTCCATTCGCTGTGTGTTCTTTTGTGTTTGCTTGTATTTTCATTAGGCAGCTCCAGGAACCAATCCTGGGACCTTCCAGAGTGGGAGAGAAGCAATCATTCTCTTGCGCCACCTCAGCTCCCTGATCTGCTGCATCTCTTATTCTCTCTCCTCTGTGTCTCTTTTTGTTGCATCATCTTGCTGCACCAGCTCTCTGCGTGGGCCAGCACCCTGAACAGGCCAGCACTCCGCGTGGCCCAGCTCGCCACATGGGCAAGCTTGCCTTCACCAGGAGGCCCTGGACATCGAACTCTGGACCTGCTATATGGTAGATGGGAGCCCAATTGCTTGAGCCACATCTCCTTCCCCCAAACCGATTTAATTCCCCAGCCTAGAAGATATAGTTTTAATCTGCCACACCTAGGCTCTCCCCCATGACTCTTGCAAAGAGAAGGCCCTGGGACCTCAGTAGGTCAAAGAGCTTAGGAAAATCTTTTCCCCTTTCCCAATACTTTCTGTATTCAGATTTCCTTTTTCTTTTTTTAAAGATTTATTTATTTATTTATTTATTTCTCTCCCCCCCCCCCACCCCAGTTGTCTGTTCTCTGTGTCTATTTGCCATGTCTTCTTTGTCCACTTCTGTTGTTGTCAGTGGCACGGCAATCTGTGTTTCTTTTTGTTGCGTCATCTTGTTGTGTCAGCTCTCCATGTGTGCAGCACCATTCTTGGGCAGGCTGCACTTTCTTTCGCTCTGGGCGGCTCTCCTTACAGGATACTCTCCTTGCGCGTGGGGATCCCCTATGCAGGGAACACCCCTACGTGGCAGGGCACTCCTTGCTCGCATCAGCACTGTGTGTGGGCCAGTTCCACACAGGTCAAGGAGGCCAGGGGTTTAAACCACGGGCCTCCCATGTGGTAGATGGATGCCCTAACCACTGGGCCAAGTCTGCCACCTCAGATTTCTATATGACTTTTCCATCATACTTGGCCTCTTTTGGGCTCCAGAAATATTCATTCACATATATAATCATATATTTAATTTTTAACAATTTGAATAGAGCTCTTTTAAGAATTTTCATTTGTTAATTTGATTTTACCATCCTGATGTGTGAAGAAAAACACTGAGCAAATAGACAGATATAAATAGTTAGACAGTTACTTGTTATTTTCACTCTCTTAAAAAATAAGTTTAGGGGAAACGGACTTTGGCCCAGTGGTTAGGGCGTCCGTCTACCATATGGGAGGTCCGCGGTTCAAGCCCCGGGCCTCCTTGACCCGTGTGGAGCTGGCCCAAGCGCAGTGCTGATGCGCGCAAGGAGTGCCGTGCTACACAGGGGTGTCCCCCGCGTAGGGGAGCCCCACGCGCAAGGAGTGCACCCATAAGGAGAGCCGCCCAGCGCGAAGGAGGGAGCAGCCTGCTGAGGAATGGCGCCGCCCACACTTCCCGTGCCGCTGACGACAACAGAAGCGGACAAAGAAACAAGACACAGAAAACAGACAACCGGGGGAGGGGAATTAAATAAATAAAAATAAATCTTTAAAAAAAAAAAAATAAGTTTAACTGTAAAATAACATTTAAAAGATCTTTTTGAAGGCTATTTCTAATTACTCTAATTTGCACTGTGACCATGCAGTTCTGCAAAAGAATTTAATTCTTTTTAATTATTGGCTTATAACCAAATTCTTACCAATGCCTTAAAATACAATTTACAACATTTTCCTTTAATTCAGAGCTTTGCTTATTTCCCATTTTGACTTTGACAGACCTTGGATGAGAAACACTAATTCCAGTGTAAACTCACTGAGGTCATTGAAGTCTCAGGGAAACCTGGTTTTTCTCATGACTTGCTGCTTTGGGGAACATCAGTGCTCAAGGTGGGAGGCCCCTCTCCCCAGTCCTCGGGTGCTGGACTGGAAGAGTGGACTTCCAATTCTGAGGATAGAGAATTCTGCCAGGCAGCAATTTAGTCCAAATCTGTAGTCACAAGAGAAAGCAGGGTCATTAATACCAGTGGAAGGACAAGAGACAGAGGTGTCTTAAATTCACCTTCCCCTGAGCCATGGAGTGCAAAAACTGTCTTGAAACAACTATAACAAAGGCAAGGAGTGAGGCTAAACCTGAAATAACCATAAACAATGGCAGACTCAGTTTAGAGTTATCATCATAATAGCTGACGTCTAAGGGTGAAGTAAAGCTAGTAAGATAGTCACAAAATAACCATACTCAAAGGTAAGTTTAGTTTATAATAGCAAGCATAAGCAAAGGTATGGTTAGACCTGAAGTAACCATAAACAAAGGTAAATTAGTCTAAGATTATCATCACAGGAGTAGGTTCTAGGCTAAATCTACCCAGTTATAGCAATTTCAGATATTATCCTTCTGCTGTTTTATAATATAAAGGCATCTATATAATGATCTTCACTCTTAGTTAGAGTTTCTAGTAAGTTTTTACTTTAGAGAAATTTGGCAACTTGGTTTATAAATTAAGCAACTAAAACAATTTTATTAGTAACAACATTGCTAAATTTTACCACTTTTCTAGCAGGTGAATTTCTCTTACACATCAAATTCAATTGCAAGATAGTATTGATATTTAAAGACTCAATGTAAGGTTACCTTTCACTGTTATCCAAAATCTGATTTATGAGTTTCTAGGTATGAGCAGACTAACAAAGTTAAAGGAAGCACAGATTAGAACAGAAGAGAGAATTTTACACACTTAGCTTAGTTTAGGGAAAGGCCTGCCTGTAGAATAACCTGAAAGCAAAGCTTACAGTGTATGTTCATGGCAGAAACCTCATGCTGTACCTTTCAGCTTTGTTCCTCCAGGAAAATCCCTGAGCAGCTGCTAAGTACAGAACTAAGGGGTCCAGAAAGACATGTTCCCAACAAGACATGAATTGGGGCTGCATCCCATTAGTTACCCCCAGGCAAGTGCAAGGCTTTTACACTGGAAGGATTGGAGTATTACAAGGGAATAGGCAGGGAGCTAGGAATAGTCAAGAACCTTTTAATCTTAACTGATGGCAATTAAGGTTCCTTATTCTTCAGGGCAGAGGTTTAGTAAATGGCCTAGAACACGATCCCCCCCATTCACTCCCTTCATTAGGCCCTACCAAGGCTAGAGAGGTCTAGAGTGCAAGGAAGAAACCTCCCTTCCTCTCAGGAGGGTTCCAGGCAGGCTCTCAAGGCCATGTGTCTACCGGCCCAGCTACCTTCCTCCTTTCACTATCCTAAGCTGCTGCAAGACCATATATGAACATGAGAACTCTGACCCACAAACTCTGCAGCAACCAGAGAAGGAAAACAAACCACAAGCTCTGCATCAATTGGCCCAGGTGATCGGGATTTGGTTATGACTGCCAACTTCCTTATTCACCGGAGAAATCCAAGTATGCTCCCCAGATCAATCACATAAGATTGCCCCACTTCTAGTTAGTTCACCTCCAGCATCCCCACACCAACAATTTCCAAGCAGAGCATACCTGAATCTTCCTTTATTTTTTCCTTTCTCACTATAAAGCTTGTCCACTCCCATGCCTGCCTTCATCTGTCAAACATAATAAGTGATAGTAGTTCATTCCTTTGCTATAGCAAGCGCTAAACAAATACCCTTCGTTCTCTTCTAGGTGGTCTTTTTTATTTTTTTAAGATTTATTTTTTATTTATTTCTCTTCCCTTCCCCCTTCTCCCCCGCTCCCCCACCCCCATTGTCTGCTCTCTGTGTCCATTCGCTGTGTGTTCTTCTGTGTCTGCTTCTATTCTAGTCAGCAGCACCAGGAATCTATGTCTCTTTTTGTTGCGTCATCTTGCTGTCCATGTGAGTGTTGCCACTCCTGGGTGGGCTGTGCTTTTCTCGTGCAGGGCGGCTCTCCTTGCATGGGGGCTCCCCTACACAGGGGACACCCCTGCTTGGCAGGGCACTCCTTGCACCCATAAGCACTGCAAGTGGGCCAGCTCCACATGGGTCAGGAGGCCCTGGGTTTGAACACTGGACCCTCCCATGTAGTAGGTGGACACTCTGTCAGTTGAGCCAAATCTGCTTCCCTGAGTGGTCTTAATTACACAGAACTCCACATAGTTCTCATAGGTATGTATGTGTCTTTCTGACTATTTCCATTTGGAGCACAGGTGTTAATTCAGGGAAAGTGAATGCTGCAGTGCTAGAGGCCCAAGAGGACAGGAAACAAGATCTGGAGCTTCTGAAGACATCGAAAAGTTTGGCTTGCATGGATGTGAACCATAGGCCTAGATGCTGCTAGTCAAGCATTCGAGGCAGTGTTTGGATACCAAGACTTCAGACTAAGAGCTATTATATATTAAAAAGATATGGGAAGCAGAAGTGGCTCAGGTGACTGAACTCCCGCCTACCACACAGGAGGTCCTTAGTTTAGTTCCTGATGCCTCCTAAAGAAGACAGTGGGCTGGCATGATGGGCAGGGGCAGCAAGCTGACACAAAAAGATGATGCAACAAGAGACACAAGAAGAAAAACATAATGAGAGACACAACAAAGCAGGGAGCAGAGGTTCTGGTGCCTCTTAAAGAAAATGAGCAAGGTAATGAACTGACATGACAGGCAGGTGCAACAAGAGAGACAAGAAGAAAAAACAATGAGAGATACAACAAAGCAGGGAATGGAGGTGTCTCAAATGATTAGGCACCTCTGCCCCACATCAGAGGTCCTGGGTTCAGTTCTCAGGCCCTCCTAAAGACACAGCACACAGCAAAGTGTAAACAATGAAGGGGTGGGGAGAAATAAATTAATAAATCATATCTAAAAAAAAAAAAGATATACTTCCAGTTCAACAGAGCCAGAACAGGGGAAGGGATACATTTAGTGGAAAGAGAAAAAACTTTATAGTCAAGCTGCTTTTTTAAAAATATATATATATTTATTTTTATTTATTACTTTCCCCTTCCCCCCATTGTCTGCTGTGCCTATTCACTGTGTGTTCTTCTGTGTCCACTTGCATTATCTTGCAGTACTGGGAAACTGCGTCTCTTTTTTGTTGCATTATCTTGTTGCATCAGCTCTCCGTGTGTGTGGCACCACTCCTGGATGGGCTGTGCTTTTTTCACGTGGGACAGCCATCCTTGCAGGGAACATTCCTTGCACATGGGGGACCCCCACACAGGGACACTCTTGTGTGGCAGGGCACTCCTTGCGTGCAGCAGCAGTACACATGGGCCAGCTTACCACATGGGTCAGGAGGCCCTGGGGATTGAACCCTGGCCTCTCCATATGGTGGACAAATGCTCTATCAGTTGAGCCATATTCACTTCCCTCAAGGTGCTTTTTGGTCACAATAAATGAAGATCTTCTCAAACTAGTGCTATAAAAAGGGAGCTTTATTTATGGGTGCAGGCAACTTCTCCAGAGAAACAGAACCAACAGCATATACATAAGATTTATTTCTTTAGTATAGTAGGTTTATTATAAGGAATTGGCTCACATGACTGTGGGAGCTGGCAACAGGAATGCCATACAGCAGGTCAGAGGCCAGAAATTCAAGGAGTAGTGATGTTCAAGTCAGTAGTCTGAGTCTATATGGGCAACCAGAGAGGGATGGAAAGTGCGGTTTCAAGGCACAATTCCTTCTGAATCTTGACACTCCAACTGTTTGGATGAAGCCCACTCACATTGCTGAGGTCATCTACATAACATCACTGCTTGTACATGCTAATCTATAAACAAAATACCTCCACAGTAACAACTCGGCCAAAGTTTGAACAAATAACTGGATACCATAGCCTAGCCAAATTGACACATAAAATTAACCATCACAGCCCTTCACTCTGTCTCTCTACAGCTCGATGGGCTCTCCTATCTCTTTCTCTATTTTTCCTTTAGATATCAAGTCCATTCTCCTTGATGGGCAGACTGACTCCTTCCTCTCCTCATCATGGCCTTCAAAATGGCCATGGTAGTTCCTGAAGTCAGGGAGAGGGTAGAAGAGATGTGATGTGGAGGCATTATCTGGACTTGGAGTTGTCCTAAATGGTATTGCAGGGACAGATACTGGACTTTATATATCCTACCATAGCAACTGAATGTACTGGGGGAGACTGTAAACTACCATGTAAACTGTAATCCATGCAGTGCAGCAGTGCTCCAAAATGTATTTACCAAATGCAATGAATGTACCACGATGATGAAAGAGGTTGTTGTTGTAGGGGGCATATGGGGCCCTCTTATATATTTTAATGTAAGTTTTTTGTGATCTATGCATCTTTAAAAAAAAAAAAAGACAATTAAAAAAAAATGGCCACATCAGCCTCCAAGCCTGCTTGCACTTCTGGGGAGGTAACTTCACCATTTTCTGATACAGTATCTGTGTCTCTTAGATCAAATTCACAAATGAAGAGATATTTCTTTGTACAGGCCACACAAGTCACACACAGGTCACTGGCAGGGCAATGGATTCACCTTTGGTCAGATATCCATCCATAGACTAATTGTCTGGGATTGAGGGAACATGACCATGTCTTACACAAGGATGTGACCATTGTTTTGTCTTATGATCATGTTCTATTACAGAAAAGAATATTCTTAAATAATACAGAGACTATATACCCCCACCACAATCATTACAAATGTACACGAAGGGAAAACAATGATTAAAGGAGATGGCGGCAGATTGAAAAATAAAAAGGTTTTTACTAGAAAATTTCCTGGAAAATGTAGAAAGAGAGAAGGTTCATGTAGAAGGGACAAGGAAGGACTTGATAGCAAGATTATTTTCAGGATCAATGAGGAATTGAGGACCAATCGGTCAGCACTTCTAATAAGATTCAGGCTGCATAGCCCTCCAGGTAATTTTAATGTGGATGGGACTTAGAGATCATCAAGTCCAGTATTGTCACACTTCAGATGACAGCACTAAAGGCCAAAGAGGCCAGTGACACAGCTGTGGATGCAGAGTTTTTAGAAGCAAGGCCAAAGCGTTGTGCCTCTCCTGAAATCCAGTGTTCCTTCTAATGTAGGCTGCTCAGGATCACTTAGCTAGTTCATCTTTTGCTAAGGCAGGTGATCTCTTTCTAATACTGGGCTTTATAAAATGGATGCATAGAGGAGAAGAGGAAGAAGAATCAGTCCTTCCTCAGTGGTCTATATTGGAGGACAGTCTGCTCCACAGCACTGTCCTCAGCCTCTTTCCTAAAATGGTTTGAGCCCTGGCCCACACATCCCTAAGGACCCCCAACACCATGTCATTCCTCAGAGTATATATGAAGGGGTTGAGGAAAGGAGCCACCACACTGCTCAGTAATGAGGGGATCTTGTGGATTTCCAGATATTCCTTCTGTGACGGGGTCACATAGATAAACACAGTGATGCCACCGGAAATCACCACGATAGTCAGGTGGGAAGCACAGGTGTTGAAGGCCTTCTTCCTTCCACTCGCAGAAGGGATGCGCACTATGGTCAAGATGATGCACGTATAAGAATAGGCCACAATGACTATGCAGCAGAGGATGACTGTAGATGAAAGCATAAAATCCATCAGCTCAATGGCAGTGGTGTCTGCACAAGCCAGGGCCAGCAAGGGCCCACTGTCACAGAAGAAGTGGTTAATGATGTTGGAGCCACAGAAGGGCAGTTGGGAGATGAAGATGGTTGGAAAGAGGACAGATAGGAAGCCTCCCATCCAAGAGAATACAACCGTCCCAATACAGACCAAAGGTCTCATGATGGTGCTATACCGCAGTGGGTAGCAGATGGCAGCATAGCGGTCATAGGACATGACTGTTAGCAGGAGAAACTCCACAGTGCCCAGGAAGAAGTAGAAGTAGCACTGGGTGATGCACCCAGCAAAGGAGATGGTTTTATCCCCAGATGCTAAGTTGGCCAACACTTTTGGGGAAATGACTGAGGTGAAGAGGATGTCCAAGACTGAGAGGTTGCCCAGGAAGAAGTACATGGGGATGTGGAGGCGGGAGTAGGACAGCACAATGGAGATGATGAGCAGATTTCCCAGGAGGGTCAGCAGGAACATGGGCAAGAGCAGCACCAGGAACATCAGTTCCACCTCCCTGCTCAGGGGAAAGCCCAGCAAAATAAACTCTGCTGCCACTGCAGTACGATTCTCCATGGGCCTGTTGGGACGGGCTCAACTCCCCTAATGAAATAAAGGGAGAAAATACTTAGGAGAATATTCAACATACGAAAACCCATGGATGTCCATCAGGAAAATATGAAAGTGGAATGTGATTAATGGAAATTAGATATGTAATCCAAATTAAGGGTTTTAAATTATTTGCCCATCAAATTGGAAAATGTCTTTAAAAATTAAAATGTCGACTGTTAGCAAGAGTACTGAGTCCTACACTCTTACATTGTTCATACAAACTTGCTAAAAGATAATTTAGCATTTTCTACCAAAAACCTTTTTTTAATACATGCTTTTATTTTTAAAGAAGCTTTAGGTTACATAAATTTTACATAAAAAATATAGGGGATTTCCATATGCCCCACCCTTTCCCCCTCCTACACTTTCCCCCATTAACAAAATCTTTCATTAGTGTGGTACGTTTGTTACAATTGATGGACATATATTGAATTGCTATTAACCATAAACTACAGTTTACATTATACTTTATACTTTGCACTGCACAATTTTATAGGTTTTGACAAAATGTATAATGACCTGTATCCATCACTACAATGTCATGCTGGACAATTCCAATGTCCCAAAAATGCCCCATATTACACCTATTCTTCCCTGTTCCTCCTCTCAGAACCTCTGGTGGCCATTGCCTTTATATCAATGACTCAAGTTCTTCCATTGCTAGAATAATAATAAGTCTAGGAAAGTGGATGTGACTCGAATGGTTTAGCACCTGCTTCCCACATGGGAAGACCCAGGTTCGGTTCCCAGAGCCTCCTAAAATCAAAAACAAACAGCAAGCAAACAAATGAAAAAGAACCAATTCAGGGGAGCCAATGTGGCTCAATGGTTGAGTTCCCACTTAAGAGATCTCAGGTTTAATCCCCAGCCCTGGCACCTCAAAAAAAATTGTAAGTCCATTTTAGTACATAGTTGCATTCCCCCTTTATGTTTGTTCATTCCTCAGTCTTGAGGATTTGGGAATGGTGATACCCACTCTGTTTCTGATTAAGTGGAGGCTTAGATCCCTTGGGGCAGATGGATGGAAATGTCTTGCTTGCAGTTGTAGATACTCTCTGTTTTGGAGGATAGGTGTTGTCCATCATCATTCTTTTGTTAGTTACCCTGGGCAAATCCAATGAACTGGAGAGGAGGTGTTGCAACTCTGCTTAGATTCAGGGCTTAACTGGCATATGAACAGACTGAAGAAAGTCTCTGGGACATATATTTAATGAGTGTAGTGCTAATTATAGGTTCAAATAGAAGGGGCAGAAGAGTCATGTGTAGGGAAATTATAAATGATTCTAACTCTGTTATATTGAGGAGCATATATTCTAAAGTAATGCCCACTGACAGGGCACCAAATTCCTGAGATTGTCTGCCCTGCCTATAATGTTTAGATGTCCCTAGAGATCTCAAGAACCCTGCTGTTTGAGTCACTGTTTACTGTGGCAATGAGAGCCTGCTGAGATGTGCATAGGAGTAACCTCTGGAATGACCTCCAGACTCACTTTGAAATCCCTTAGTCCTAAAAACGCATTTGTATTTAATGTTTCCCCATTTTGGTCGAGGTCTTTTTCCAAATGCAGCGCTAGCTGGCATTGGGTAATAATCCCTCAGTGCTAGGGAGGCTCATCCCTAAGAGCCATGTACCATGCCAGGGACTATCGAAAACCTTAAAATGAAGCAAATTCTTTCACACAGAAATCCTACTTTTATCTTGAGGAAATAGTCATCGATATGTTAAAAAGATTTTGCCACAAGAATATTCACTACAGAATTCCTTATAATACTGAAAAATTGGCAACAAAGTAAATGTGCAAAAATGGGGATAGAGTAAATAAATTATGATACATTCAAAAATAATATTTCATGCATCTATTAAAACATATTTTACAATACTGATAAAATATTCACAAGGTATTGTTATTGTTTTTATAAAACAAGTTATAAACTAGTAGCATCATTATGATCCCATTTTGAGGGGGAAAATGTAAATCAGGAAAGGTCATAGTATAGCCAAGACATTGCTGAAGAACAAACCAGGGGAATTTTCACTGGCAGATATCAAGACTTATAAAACTAGAGTGATAATGGCAATATGGTATTGGCACAAATATAGACAAAATGACCAATGGAAAAAAATAGAGAGCCAAGAAAGTGACCCGCACAAATATGAAACAGTGTATATGCCAGAGGTGGAAAGAAGATGGAACACTGGCTTTCGTTATGAAAAACAAAATGAAATAGGATTTTCTACCTCACGTCAGACACTAATATCTAATCCAGATAGACAAAAAGGTTAAAGGTAGAAAACAAAACTTTTAAAACTTAAAAAATAATGGAAATTACTGTTTTTTAGCCTTGGGGCAGAAAGTATTTATTGAAGAAGAGAAAATTAGTGTTAAATAAAAAAGTAAAGATTTATAAATTAAGAAATTTTTAAAATCTGTTTATTAGAAGACCCCAAAAAGAAAGTTAAAGGTAAATCACAAAGGGTGAGAGTATATTTTAGACACAGAAAATGGACAAAATGTAGATTATCACATCTCAATAAGAAATAGGTCAGCAATACAATACAAAAATGTGCCAAACTCAGAAGCATTACTGTGAAATTAATTACATTGAAGAGGAAAGATACAAAAAGATGCTTGATCTTATTAGTAATTAGGGAGATGCAAATTAAGACAATAAGATACCATTTTATATCCATTATATTGACAAGAAAACAGAAATATATCAACAAGTATCAGAGAAGAAGTGGATCCATAAAAGTTCTCTTACATTGCTGGTGGGAATGTAAATTCATATGATTGGTTTGGAAAGTAATTTGTCATTACCTTTGAAAGGCGAACATTCATATATTCTCTCACACAATAACTTTATTCCTATGTAGAGAATGTTCACAGCAGCAAAAAAAGAAAAAAAAACAAGAGAAGAATATTTTTTCAAAAAGCAATGTCCAAAGACTCAAGAAAAAAATAAATTGTGTTATGATCACATAATGGGATTTTATACAAAATGAAATGAATGAACTACTGCTCAAAAATGAGGATGAATCTTAGAAACATTAGAAAAAGGTATCACTAGAGGACTACATATAATAAAATTTGAAAACTGCTGTTTAAAAGCAAGCAAAACTAAGTAATAAAGTATTTTATTAGGTATCATATACATACAATAGCATATAATTATAAAAGAAAGGGATATGAAAAGATCTTAACTTCATTAGTCATTAGGGAAATGCAAATAGAAACCACAATAAGATATCACTTCATGCCCACCACCAAAGCTATAATTTTTTTAAAAAGGAAAATAATAAGGGTGTGGAAAAATTGGAACCCCTGTGCATTGCTGGTGGGAATGTAAAATGGTTCAGCCGCTGTGGAAAACAATTTGGTGGTTCCTCAATAAGTTAAACATTGAATTGCCATATGACCTGGCAATCCACACCTAGGTTCATGCCCAAAAGAATTGAAAACCGGACCTCAGATACTTGAACATCCATGTTCATAGCAGCATATTCACAATAACAAAATAGTGGAAGCAACCCAAGTGTCCATTGACAGATGAATGGATAGAAAAAAATGTGGTATATACATAAAGAGGAATGACATTCTGAATATAGTAAAACATGGATGAACTTTGAAAACATCGTGTTGAGTGAAATAAGCTGCAAAAGGATTATAATTATATGATTTTAGTATGTGCAATTACTAGAATAAGCTAATTCATAGAGACATGAAGTTTATTAGAAGTTACCAGGGGCCAGGGAGGGCAGGAATGTAGAGTTATTGTTTAATAAGTAGTACAGAAATTCTATCTGGAATGATGAAGAAGTTTGGAAACAGATAAGGTAATAATGTGATAGTTGAACAACATTGTGAATGTAATCAATGCCACTGAATTGTACACTTAAAAAGGGATAAATTAGAAATTTTATGTTAATATATTTTGCCACAATAATCTATTTTTAAAAAGGAAGGAATAATAAATGCAAAGTTCAGAACAGGGTTTCCTTCCAGGGTGGGGAAGCAGGAGATGCTTCATTATATTATAACACCCTGTCATTATATTTTTTAAAAATGTATGTCATTTGTATATATAGTTAGAGTCAGCCTAAAAGAAAAAAGATATATATAATTATAATTTGACTGTGGTTTCGTGGGGTGAGGGGAATAACGTACGTGAACAATCTCAGGGTCTGCGATTGCTCAAAGTCTCTGAAGACAAATAGGAAAGTGCCTACTCTTGAACAGCTCTATCTTAAAGAGATGAGATGAAACCTGAGTTCAGGGATATCACAGAAAGCTGAGGAAAATTGAAGGAGAGCAAAGTTTCTTTCGTACTATTATTTTGGACAGCAAACCAAATGCCAAGGAAATGTGTAGATTCCAGGATCAAGGTCATATGGGACTCAGGAAAATAGGAGAATTTGTTCAGGTCCGGATAGAAGGGGCAACATCCTAACTAGGGACGAAGAAATCTGTCAATTGGACTAGAGTCAAAGAATAAACTAGTAAGGAAAGAGGACTTCACAAATCCTCAAGATCAAATTAACCTCTGCCTCTTAACTGAGTCAGAGTTCTGTTGTCAGTCACTCCCGCACAGAATCTGTCCCCAGGATCTGCCCCCACCTCACTGTGGTCATGTCACTCTGACAGTCCCTCCAGCCAATAGACTGGGTACTGTATTGTCAAGGCTCTTTTTAAAAAAGCAGCTTTAGGAAATGTGATTCACATACCATACAATTCACATATTTAAGGTATATAATTCAGTAGCTTTCATTATACTCACAGAGTTGTGCATCCATCACCACAATCAATTTTAGAGCATTACTATCACCCCAAAGAGAAACTCATTACCTTTTAGCAGCCCCAGGCAAGCACTAATCTATTTTCTGTCCTATAGATTTGCTTATTCTGGATATTTCATATAAAAAGGATCATATAATATACGGTCTTTTATGTCTGCCTTTTTTTACTTAGCATAATACTTTCAAAGTTCATCCATGTTGTAGCATGTATCATTGTCAAGGACCTTGAAGAAGTAGTATGGCAGGAGGAAAAGCGATGTCTCCAGGGAGAAGCACTGATTGCTGGGCGTGGCAGGTACACATGCACATACACACAAACACACACAGGAATTACTAACAGCAAATATATTTAAAGTCTATTAAATCAAGGAGAATGATACAGAGGGTAAACCTGAGCTCATCACCAAATCTGGAAATGGTAGTGCTTTACTCACAGAACTCTCAAAATGCACCTCAACTGGGGTCCCCTCACAGGACTTCCTATAGCTCAGGTCTGCTTGGCAAGGCTTGTAGCCATCGGTGATCTTCCCAGTGAAAAAAGATAATTCCCATTAGTTATCTTGATCCAAGTCCCACAATAAGCTATTAAACCAGGAGCATTTGACAAGTAGAATGAAATTTTCTCAACTTCTCTGGATTTCTGCTTTAGCTGTGAACTCTTCGCTCAGAAGCATATGGTATAGATAGCTGGAAGGTCTACTCTTTTTGGATATTAACATTGCTCAGGGATTTACAGGGTCCAGCACCCATTCCAGGACTGACAGAGGAGTACAAGGTCCTTTGAAGCACTAACACTGAGTGGGTAAAGAAGTGGTGTTTGGTTTAGTTTGGGCTATCCACTGACCAACTGGAGCCTCCTGCGCTCTCTACCCCAGCTTGGGGTAGGGGGAGGGTTCTCCAATACCTGCTAGATGGTTCCCCTCTCTGTTTCAGTCCTCTCTTAGCACGATAGCCCAGTCTTGGTTTCTTCTTGAGTCCAGGGCAAAGAGGAAAAGAAAAGAAGAGCTCACCTGATGGGCAACATGTATCATCCAGCTTCTCTCAGTCTGTCCTCTCCTATACCCCTCATTCCAACACATCACCAACAGCCCTAGCCCTACTGCTGTCAAAATTCTTCAGAGACTGGCAGACCTTCTATCCCTAGCATTACACTTCCTCTGGGGATACTGCAGAACACTCAGTGTATGGCTTGTACATAGAGAAAGGTCTGGACATGGAGCCATGAGACCTGGTTTCAAGTTCCACATCTGCCTCCTGCCACATTTGAGACTAGACAAATCACCTCACCTTTCTGGACATGAATTCAATGTATGAATTTTCACATAACAAACAGGTTACTGCTTTTCCCCATCTTTCTCATAGCCAGGCTGAGTAGAGGAAAATGGAAAATAAATAATCCACATGACATATCCTAGGAAGTTTTATACCACTATATCAGGTATTGCCATTATTTCTAGAAGTTCTGCTTTCTGCATGTTTGGTAAAGAACAAATCTCATCCTCCCAAGCAATACTGAGATAGTAACCATTCCACCCTTGAACCCTGTTCTTGTCCTGGGGTCCATCTTGCCACTTCTGTGGCCGTGCTCTCATTGTTCTCTCACTAAGCAGCATATTAAATTGACTACAATGAGTAAATACAAGGGGAAAATGCTTATCTAAATGGAGACTTTGCTTAACCCTTCTTGCCCAGGATTCAGGGAAACAAAGAAGAAACCAACCCCTGCCCACTGCTGTCTGCATACTACGGAAGGGTCAGCAAGCTCGGGGGGATCCAGCAATACTTACCATAGCCTATATGATAAGTGGCCTATATGATAGGCTGTCAGGGCCTGCCCCACATCCTCTGCCAGCAGGCGCTCTCACACTGAGGCTTCTGCTGCTGCAAACAGACTGTTCAATCAGGGCTGTGGGGGAATAGTATGGAAGTATGGAAGGGTCTCATGTTCAGGTCCCATGTTCAAGCCCCAGAGGGGTGGGGCAGTTTCACCTTAGGTGTGAGCATCAACTTCAGAGAAGGATACAATTGTGGGGGAGTCCTTGGAGGCACAATTTACAAAGCTGTCCCTGAACACCAAGACTGAACCTGATGCCCCTGAGGCACACTTAGGAAAGGATGAGGACCCAAACACATCAGCACTAGCATGAACTGAAGCAGGAACACTAGCAAATGTCAATACCACCCTGACCTATCTCAGTGAGACGCACTGCAGTCATTCATCTGCCACTCTCCAATCCCAATGTGGCTCTGTCTGTCCACTCCACCCACCACATGCTACCTAGTAACTTCCTCCTAGACATCCCAAGTCTGCTTTCAATATACCAGTCCCTACCTTGTCTAATATAACAGTCCCTGCCCTGCAAATCATCAGTAAACTTCAAATATCCAAGAGAAAAAAATAAACCAAAGTATTTGGCCTGGCACTCAAGTCCCCTACCCCCTTTTAGGGTACAGCTCCTTCCCCATTATACAAACCATGTGGCTGTGGTGGAACCATAGCTCACAATGCATAGCCACAGTCAGGAAAGGAACCATGGGCATTCATGATATACCATCCCTCAATCACAGTGACTAATCAAAGAGGGTCCATTAAACCCAAATCATTTAAGCCAAGCCAGCTCAAGATTCCTTTCTTTAGAATCTATATGTAGAAGCACAGAAAGGAAAAAGTCTCTCAATTCTGGGATCAAAAGCTAAATGAAGTGGCAGACTTGGCCCAGTGGTTAGGGCATCCGTCTACCACATGGGAGGTCCAAGGTTCAAACCCCGGGCCTCCTTGACCCGTGTGGAGCTGGCCCATGCACAGTGCTGATGCGCACAAGGAGTACCCTGCCACTTAGGGGTGCCCCCCATGTAGGGGAGCCACACGCTCAAGGAGTGCGCCCCGTAAGGAGAGCCACCCAATGTGAAAGAAAGTGCAGCCTGCTTAAGAATGGCGCCACCCACAAGGAGAGCTGACACAACAAGATGACGCAACAAAAAGAAACACAGATTCCCGTGCCACTGACAACAACAGAAGTGGACAAAGAAACAAGATGCAGCAAATAGACACAGAGAACAGACAATGGGGGGGGGGCGGAAAGGGGAGCGAAATAAATAAATAAATCTCTTAAAAAAAAAAAGCTAAATGATATGACCCTGAGATTGCCTGTAGCCATGTTCAGACCCGTGCTTCCACTGCTCACTGGAGAAAGCCTGTCTATGGTTGGGGATCACGAAGATAACCTCAAGATGGAAAAGAAGCCAAGAAAGAGCCAGCATTTAAAGAACATCATCTATGTATCTGAATTAGGCATGCCTGAGACCTGCCAACCCCATCCTTCCTGGTGATAGGAGCCAACAAATTCTCTGCTTTGTTTAAGTTACATTGATATAGGGTTCTCTCCTGCAACCGAAAGAACCCCAACATATACAGACACTAATTGGAAAGATAGTGATGGACACTTTCTTAAAATGGTATTAGAGTCAGGGCTAGAGCTGGTGCCATAGGAAACTAAAGTGACACTCAAGCTGAAGTCATAGGGGCACAAAGAAACCATCAGTTACAAGAGTCCACTTACATCAGAAAGAAGTATGAAAGTAGCTTAGATTCAGAGAGAAGTAATGTGTACCTATCCTTGAAGAGCTCAGTCTTAAAGAGGTGAGAAAAAACTAATTTTATAGAAATCATTAAAAAAAAAACTGAAGAAAATTGAAGGAGAAAAAAGTTTCTTTCATAAGATATTTGTCTTGGGATGTAAGTTTAGAAAGTAAACCAAATCCCAGATTTGTGGATTCCAGTATCAAGGTTATATGTCAAATTGTGACCCACAGGAAAAGGTGGTAGTAGTCTGAGGTACTGACTTTCTCATTCCAGTGTCTCTTCCTATTCTTCCTATTCTTGGGTGCCCACAAGACTGCCTGCTGTATTTTTTCTACAATCCTACATGTATGCACGCAGAATCCTTTAATGAACTAGATTGAGTGGGTCACTGTTTTTTGCAACTCAAGAGTATTAATGACTAAGAAAATATGTTCATATACTATTGTTTTAATCAGAAAAAGAAAATATAATTTGTTTTCAAGATCTGAAGAAGAATCCATATTCCAAAGAAAAATTATTTAACATGAATGACTTTATTAAATTCATGGATCCAGTCACAAATTTACTATAAAGGTCAATGACCTGAGAACAATCTTGTATATAAAAGGACACTCCAAGAAATTTTAAGGCTCCCATTTAGTCCTGCTTTAACTCCAGTCACTTTCTTGCCTGCTTTTCCTTTACCTGAGCATGTTAAAAGTTCTGTCACTGGGTTAATAATAGTAGGTGACAAAGATTAATATTTTTCAGACCTAACCAACAATTTTATGAGGTATTAGGAACTCCCATGAAGATGGCACACATAAGTTAAAAAATTAAAAACAATTAGCTTCACTATATAATTGCTATAATAGCCACTTCCCCTCAATTGTATGTGATCACAAAACCATAAGACTTTGGAAATGGAAAGACCCTATTGAAAGTATCTCTTCATTTCACAGAAGGAGAAAGTAAATCTAACACGGTAAAATGATTTGCCCAAGGTAACAAAGCTATTGGATGAATAAAAATCACTTTTCTGCACCAAAGTAGTTTGGAGGAGGAAAAATTCAGTGAATTCTAGAGGGACAGGCATTGGATTCATGGAAGATGTGAGATTAAAATTGAGCCATAGAGCTATTTGATATAGGGTAAAATGAGCTACGGAATGTGACTAGAAAAAAACAGATGCTGGGCCAGACTACCACTTATCAGCTCTCTGAATCCCTGAATATAGAAGCCAACATTGCTCATCTGTTCTCTTCAGCTACAGACTATCAGGCAAATGGCTCAGCTGTCTCTGTAACCCCAGGACCAAGGTTCTCTCCTCTGCCCTGTCTATGGAGCTCTCTCTTTCTTCCATGTACCTTCTCCTGTATGTCTTCTTTATTGAGTGTCCATTTACATAGCCCACCAAGGGGGCAGGGACTCAACCCAAAGTCACCCTAATGGCATGTTCAAATCAAAGCCCTAATACTGATTTAATCAAGTAAATGTAAAACCTCTGAATTTAATAAAAACAAAGGGTAGCAAGCCCAAAGGAACAGACCAGTTTACAAACATAATCAAATATCTTTTTTTGGAATTCATGAAGAATATCAAACTGTTACACAAACCAAGAGAAACAGATTACTACAGGTTAGCAAGCAGGGCAAGAGAAATCCAAGATGGTAGGAGGGTCAACAATTGCAAACGTTATGAAGAGGTTAAGAAGAATAAGAACGAAGAAAAAATCACTGAGTCATTTTTCAGAATGTCAAAATGTCTATCCCTAAGCTAGATCAGTAGTATATATGGCTGAGTGAGAGTTGGGGTTCCAGTGTGGCTGGAAACAAGAGCGGAGAGCATGCATTCCTAGTCTAGCATCATTTTTATGCTCCCTGAGGGAACTCTTCAGGACATCTTTGTTGCTTAATTTCATGTGTTAATTTGACTAGATTACAGGGTCCGATTGTTTAGTCAAGCCCTGGCCTGCTTATTACTGGGAGGGTATTTCATAGAAGATTTGCTTCTATAGTCTCTTGATTGCATCTATAATCAACAAAGGAGATTGCTCTCAGCAATGTGGCAATCTCCTTATCCAATCAATTAGAGGTTTTTGTTTTTTTTTTTTGTTTTTTTTTATTGACTTTGTAATAATATTACATTAAAAATATATATGTGAGGTCCCATTCAACCCCACCCCCCACCCCCCCTCTCCCCCCCCAACAAGACTCGTTCCCATCATCATGACACATCCATTGGATTTGGTAAGTACATCTTTGGGCACCTCTGCACCTCATAGACAATGGTCCACATCATGGCCCATACTCTCCTCCATTCCATCCAGTGGGCCCTGTGAGGATTTACAATGTCCGGTGATTACCTCTGAGGCACCATCCAGGGCAGCTCCATGTCCCAAAGACGCCTCCACCTCTCATCTCTTCCTGCCTTTCCCCATACCCATCAGCCATCATGTCCACTTTTCCCAATCCAATGCCACCTTTTCTATGTGGACATTGGATTGGTTGTGTCCATTGCACCTCTATGTCAAGAGGAGGCTCAGATTCCACATGGATGCTGGATGCAATCCTCCCATTTTCAGTTGTAATCACTCTAGTCTCCATGGTGTGGTGATTGTTCTTCTTCAACTCCATCTTAGCTGAGTGTGGTAAGTCCAATAAATCAGATTGTAGGTGCTGGAGTCTGTTGAGGCTCAGGACCTGGCTATCACATTGTCAGTCCAGAGATTCAAATCCCCTAAATATATCTTAAACCCCAACATTAACTGCACCTCCAGCACATTAGCATGAAAGTCTTATGAAGGGAGATCCCATCTGAGTCCAGATTCATCACACATAAACACCATTTCAATTAGAGGTTTTAAAAGCCAGAACTAAGGATTTCAGAGGTCAGAAAAAAGAATTTCTGTCTCAACCCCAGCATTAACTTTTGCAAAACTTTCCAGTCAGCCAGCTTCCCCTGGGGAATTTGGACTACGGACTTCAGCATTAACTTTTGTCAGAGTTTCTAGCTTGCAACCTGTATTACAGACATGCCAGCCGCATGGTCACATGAGCTAATTCCTTACAAAAAATCATTTGATATAATATTTATCTCCTGTCAGTTCTGTTTCTCTGAAGAACCCTGATTAATACAGCCTCCATTTACATTACGGCTTTGAATTTCTACAATTAATAGAGGTGAAAAGGGCCCCTCAAACTATTTTCATATATCAATTTACACATAAAAAGAGGACCTCCACATGGTTTTAAAAAAACTCTGATCCTCAGATTAAGGACTTAAAAATAGGTCTGAATGGATTGCAGATGGCTTCAGTCTAAGGCCAAGTTGCAGGAAAGGATTATGGAACCTATAAGAAGGAACTCACCACAAAGTTGAAGATCTATGAACTGGTGAGCTGTACAGAGCGCTAAATCCTTGGAACAGTGTGTTTGCCATCCTGGCAGCCTAGAGTACTTTGGGAAAATCATTGAGTATGTTAGCATACGAATTGATGGAATGCTTACATTAAAGAGTAATACTTTGGTACGCAATCTACTTTATAATGGGGTCCATTCCCTTTCTGAACTATTATTCCAACTTGAGTAGCTTGACTACATTCAGCATAGATAACAGCAGACCAGTGTTAGGGCAGTTTCTGGGAGTGCAAGAGGTAGCACTGGGTTGCCAGCTCCCTTCCTGACAGTGCCAGAGGCCTTTAAGGCAATAAGATCAGCCAGTAATGATGACTTAATCCCCAGTATCAAGCACCCTCATGGAACAGAGAAGACCCAAAGATGCTTAGTAAATGCAACATGGATAAATAACAAAATAATTTCCTTCAGGGAGTTTTTATAATAAATTGATATAAAAGTCAGTGCAAAAACTTAGTAGCAATGTGAGAACCCTCAAATGCCACTTCTTGTCTCTTTTACTGGGGCCACCATCAATTCTACATGTCTCAGATCACCAGACTAAGTCAAGACCAGAGGGTTAACAGAGGGAAGACCTCACATTCTATCAGCCCTAGCATTAAATGTCAAGAAAAATGGTGACAGGGAGGTAAACACTGCCAGCCTCAGGGTCTCTTGGGACACTGAACTCACTGGTGCTTGCACATCCAGACTTGACTTCTGTTGAGGCTGCCAAGCAACTGTAGATTTTGCCTCTGCTCTTACCAATTTAACAAACATTTATTGACACAATCCTGTATTTCAGACACTTTTACTAGGTGCTGGACATACATCAGAGAACAAAATCCAGTTCTTGTCTTCCAGGAGTTTATAGTATAGAGTAGAAGGTCCATCGATGAGTTTCAGGAGTGCTAGGAACCCCTTAAATTATGATTGGGGGCAGGGTCAAATTTTCAAATGGCTTTGTGAGTAAAAAAACAGTTAAGACCACTGATTTAGGTTAATCCATTTTCCTTAATTCTAAGTTCTTGAGAAGTACCCAAGCACTTTCAGCACCTCTTGGATGTCTTACCTTGTGCTGTTTGTGACTTGCCTTCCTCACCAGTTCATGGAAGATTCCTGGAGGTAGAGAGGGAAATGCATTTCATAATTGCCATTGTCTCACAGTTTCCAATGACTGCCCCAGGAAGGACAATTTTATCCAAAAATTGTCTGTCCCTGCTCTCTCAGACAACTTTGGGCTCATCCAGTGTGTGACAATGAACACTGCTTCTCAGAGAGGGTTATGGAGGAATTTTTATCCCTTATTAAAGTATCACCTGTTTCCTTAGACTTCTCCAGTATAAACACCCACTGACAGATGAATGAATAAATTTACAAAGTATCAAGAAGAATTCTACGAATGGTTCAGAGCAAGAGGAAGAGGGCAAAGGAAAGGCATTCACTGCATTAATTTTTCATGTAAATTATAAAATGTAGTTCCAAAGTCTTCATCATTCTTGGGTACATTTTTGTTAGTGTGACTCACTCTGAACACTAAAGTCTCCACCCAAAAACACATGAGTCTTTAAAAGGGAAGGACAGATCACGCTGACTATATTAGGCAGCCAAAGGGGTGCTGATGCAAAATACCTGAAATCAGTTGATTTTTATAAAGGGCATTTATTTGGGGTAGAAGCTTACAGTTACCAGGCCATAAAGCATAAGTTACTTCCCTCACCAAAGTCTTTTGCCATGTGTTGGAACAAGATGGCTGCTGATGTCTGCCAGGGTTCAGGCTTCCTGGGTTCCTCTCTTTCTGGGGTTCATTTCTATCTGGGCTTAGTACCTCTGTTTTCTCCACAAGGTCAGCTATAGACTGAGGCTCTCTAGGTTTTGCCTCACTCCACAAGGCAGCTGTAGACTATTAGTCGAATGGCTTATTTCTCTTCCTGGGGCCTTCTTTGTTTCCTCATGACCAAGTTCTTCTGTGTGCTTACTTCCTGGGGTTCTAGCTCAAGATTCCAGCATCAAGACTCTGCATCAAAACTCCAACATCAAAACTCCAACTAACACCTCTACTCTGCCATGTAGTTTTTTACTGATGTGGCCCAATCAAAGCCCTAATCATAATTTAATCATGCCCAGGTACAGATCAGTTTACAAACATAATCCAATATCTATTTTTGGAATTCATAAACTATATCAAACTGTTACACTGACCCTCCTTTGGAAGATAGCACCATTCTTTTTCCAGATGCTTTAATATTAAGCTGGTTTCTATAAGATATAAAAAACATTTAAAGAAAAAAAATATGTATCAGATTTCTCTAATGAACTTGAATCTGGATATTTTTAAAAATATACCAACTAGTGGCTAGGACAAATTATTGATAAATTATCAGAAAATTTATGATTAAAATTTTGGAGCAGACTGTTTTTTCTTTTTTGTTGTTGTTGTTGTTATATGAATACACTTCAATGACCTTACAGTAGTAAAGCCAAAATCTTATTCTCAATGACTTAAGACCATGTGAAAAAGGTGGGGGCAGGTATAGACAAGCACATTCCATGGCAGAAGTTTGGCTTTGTGGCAATATGGCAGTAGGACGAGGAATAAGAAAAGTGTACAGGGAAAAAAACAAACACAAACAAACAAACAAACAAACAAAATACTCGGTGGAGGCATATAATTGGCAAACACTGAAAAAAAATTTCCAATATCAAATTTTGTGTTTTTCCCCTTTTCTACACTAGAACTTCCTTTCCTGTTTTTTTTTAAAAGATTCATTTTTTATTTATTCACCCCCTCCCCCATTGTTGGCTCTCTCGTGTCCATTCGCTGTGTGTTCTGTGTCCACTTGTATTCTCAGCAGCACAGGGAATATGTGTCTCTTTTTGTTGTGTCATCTTGCTGCGTCAGCTCTCCAGGTGTGCAGCACCACTCCTGGGCAGGCTGTGCTTTTTCATACGGGGGCGGCTCTCCTCACAGGGTGCACTTCTTGTCCATGTGGCTCCCCTACACGGGGGACACACCTGGGTGGCACAGCACTCCTTGCGTGCAGCAGCACTGCACATGGGCCAGCTCACGGGTCAGGAGGCCCTGGGTTCAAACCCTGGACCTCCCATGTGGCAGGCAGATGCTCTATCAGTTGAGCCACATCCACTTCCTTGAACTTCCTTCTGTTATCCCAAAGACTTTGATAGGGCTTTAAGTGTTTCACCTGGTCTATATGTGGGTGGGAGGATAAGAGGATCTGATCTGCCCTTGGCGTGACAAGTTATGGGGAAATTAGTAGAAGTTGGAGGAACTGATCACAAGATAGCCAGAAGCAACAAGCAGAACTCCAGAACCAGTAGGGATCTACAGAAAATGTAAGCATTTCTCTGGGAATTTGTGGAAGGAGATCCAGTAAATGATTAAACTTGTCATGGTCAGTAGGGATGGGACTTGGATCCTTTGTGATTTAAGCACTAAAGGGATATTCCAGTGACCTTTGAAGCCTAGAGTAGTCAAAGACTTGACAATTAGCCACTTGAGCTGTCCCAAAATCTTTCCTAACCAAATGTCATGTATATACAAACAGTGAGACTCAGGACTTCAGAGGTAGGAAGGGTTGCTCTTCACCATGATAATTGGAAAGGCTTCACAGGCAAAGAAGAATTTGAACTAAGTCATGAAGAGAGGGTTGCAACTGGAAACTGAGGAGAAGGAGGAACAATATTCCTGTTGGTAGAAATGGCAGGAGAAGAGCATGAGACACAAAAGTGCCAGATGTGCTTTAAAAGAGGAATGGAAGAAAGCTGATATTGCTCAGTGATTGAGTGCCAGCTTCCCACATATGAGGTCCTGAGTTCAATCCCCACCCCAGTACCTAAAAGCAAAAACAAAAAACCACCACCTGGACAACTAAAAGAGGAATGGGCCTGTCATATTAGAGGCAAGTGTATCCAGCCTCTATACTCCATATCACTTTAGCCCCATTCTCAAAGTCAAAGGATGGGAGCATATTAAATTAGTCTCAGTGGAGCAACTAAGTTGCTAAAGACTAAGTTTAACTGGTACAGGTTCTCAGAGAAAGGCTAATTACTCCAAGAGTAAAGGAATTTGTTATCTAAGTAATTTCCCCTTGTCTTTCTCATGCCTCACGTCCCCTTCAAAAAAGGTGCTACTGAATCTTAACCCTGGTTGGGGATTGAATCATGTACCACAAAAAGTAATGTTCAGGTCCTAAAACCTGATCCTTGTGTGTGGGAACCTATTTGTAAATAGGACTTTTGAAGATGTTAGTAGTTAAGGTGTGCCCAAACTGAATGAGGTGGGCCTTAATCCAATGTGGCTGAGGTTCTTATAAGTGAAGGAAATTGAACACAAAAGAAAAGCCACAAGTTGCAGAAACAGGTTGGAAGTCAACAGGACCCAGAAGAGAAAGGAGAAGGCATTGCCATGTATGTCAAGGCCAAGGAATCTCAAAGAGTGCCACCAGCCAGATAATACCCAACATGGGAGGAAGCAAGCCTTCTAGCCTCTGAAAACTTGAGCCAAAATTTCTGTTATTACGACAATCCATTGTATGGTGTTTATTTTAGCAACCAAGGAGCTGAAGACTAGGTTTAGCTGGTACTGGTTCTCAGAGAAGGGCCAATCACTCCTAGAGTACAGGAATTTATTATCCAAGTAAGTCATCCTTGACTTTCTCATGTCTCATATCCCATTCATAAAAGATGCTCCTGCACCTTAGCCCTTGTTGTGGAATGAACCCAAAAAAGTCATGTTCAGAACCCAAACCCTGGTACTTGAGGGTGGGAAACTATTTGTAAATGGGACCTTAGTTAAGGTGTGCTCAAATTGAATGAGGCAGGCCTTAATCCAATGTGATTGAGGTCCTTGTAAGCAAAGAAAATTGAACACAAAGGAGAAGCCACTGGGAGCAGGCAGAAGCTGGAAATCTATGGGATGCAGAAGAGAAAGAAGACATTGACGTGTGATGGAAAAGCCAAGGAATCACAAAGATTGCCAGCCAGCCAGAAAATATCCAACCCGAGAAAAGCAAGCTCTGAAACCATGAGCCTATAAATTTCTATTATTATGACAACCCATTTTATGGTACTTATTTTAGCAGCAGAAAAATTAACAGGACCCAAATGCCAGCAAAATGCTTCAAGAAATGTTCCTGTCTCCCCTTCTGTCCCTATCCCACAGGCTATTCTGCTCCATGACAAAGACCCCTCTGGGCAAGTGGTGTATATTTTTGTTCACTGTCCTAAATCTATATATATATTTATTGAGCATGTACTTTGTCAGGCACTGCTCTAGACTAAGGTGTTACAGCAACAAATAGGTCAAAGTCTTTGACTTTATAGTATTTCATCTAATGAGGAAGACAGACAATATAAATTATAAATAAAATATCAGGTATGATAAGTACTATAAATAAAAGTAAAGGAGAGAGGACAGAGTAACTGGGTGATGAGGCTATTTTACATAAGAGGGATAGGAAAAACCTGTCTAAAGAGGTGGTACTAAGCAGAGGCCAAAGCTCTAGGCATGAGTTTGGTGTGATCAAAGAATACGAAGGACTCTATGGCTGGGGCAAGTTCAATGAGTATGGAGAATGAGGAGGTCAAGACATAGAGATGACTCAAAAGGGACACAGAACCATAATCCTGCAGTATCTGGAACAGGGTTCACTCCCAGCCGGCCACAGACACAGTGCATGCTGCTTCTGCCCCGGGCCCTAATCACTGACCCAGCCCTTGGAAGGAGCTTACTGGCCTTTTTTTCCTTCTCTTTCCTTCAGCCAAACTCAAACTTTATCTAAAGCTAACTTACTCTGCAGCTGGGAGGCAAAACAGGCAAACATTTAATCCTAAAGTTAGAGCAATCAACAGCCAAGGGATTTGGAAGTGAATGGGGCCTCACTATCACAGTGCTGTAATGAGTCTCCAGAGAAACCCCAGAGCTTCACCCCAGAGAGGCAAAAGCTTCCCTCAGTGGATCAATACTTGGCACTACAAGTTTCAATATTCCACAGAAACAGGGAAGCAATCCAAGTACTCCAGGCCTGTGCTAGATGCTCAGGGAGACACTAAGATCTCCCAAAGACAGTAGACTGGTTTCCTAGGGCTGCCATGACAAAGTATCAAAAAGTGGATCCCTTGGAACAACAGAAACTTATTCTGTCACTGTTTAGATGACTAGATGTCTGAAGACAGGTGTGAACAGGGTTGGTTCCTTCTGAGACTCAGAGGGAGACATCATCCCATACTTGCCCCCTAGCTTCTGGTACTTACCAGCAATCCTTTATGTCCCTTTATGTATCACTACCATCTCCTTGCATCTTCACATCAACTTCTTCTCTGTGTCCCTGTGTCTTCTCTTTATAATGACACTCTTTGGACTCAGGGCCCACCCTAATCAGTACAAGTTTATCTCAATTCTTAACTTAATTACATCTATAAAGATCCTATTCCAAATAAATTCATAATCACAGACACTGAGGGCTAGGATTTGGACTTATTTTTCAGGGGGACATGATTCAATCTACTACAAAGGACTTATATCAGGTTATTATCCCAGAATGTAGATGGATGATATTCTAGTATGACCTCTGGGATTGTCTATGGTCATGCTAAATGAATCTTATTACCTCAGTTACATCTTTAACTCAAGAGGAAAGGATAGGATGATTGAGAGTCTTCTTGGTCATCTACATAGAATGATCCACCTGCTTTAACCCAAGAGGATTCAAAAGCAAGGGTCAGAGTTTTCTCTCACCTAAGAATGTAAAGTTTCAATGGAGCTAGAGAGGCAGGAACCCCTGGGAGCCTGGAAATCCCCGCCAGCTGAATGGCCAGTAGAATAAAAGAGTAGCTTCTTCTCAAAACTGAAGTAACTTGGGGTCTGGTTGAGGCAACTTAGCTTTAGGAAAACAAAGAGAGTTGGGTTTGTCAATGAGAATATAACTCAGGCTTGCTGAATAATAATAAGAGCTAACATTCACTGAGCACTTAGTATGTGCCAAGGCACCATTTCAAGCACTTGGTGCATGTTATCTCATTTAATCCTCAAAGGACATCCTCTAAGGCACTAAAACACTAAAAGCCCTTGCTTCCAAATTTACATTTTCACTGTTGTGAGAGTCGGGGTTCAAATTCAGGCCAGAATTCAAAGCCCATACCCCTAGGTGTTCTGTTGGAATTGACATTTGATCAAGGTCAGAATCTAATTCCTACAGACTATGTTTCATCCCCAAGAGTGGCTAGAAAGGAGTAGGCATCTTCTGCAATAATAAAGGGTAGCAGGGAGAGGAAATCTTCCAAATAACCAGGGTGATATGATAGATGTTATTTTCTCCATTTCCATAGATAAGGAAACTGATTCAGGACATTTCAAACGTAAACATTTCCTACCACACCCTTGAGCATTTATTCTTCCGATGAGGAAAAAAATAGAGGGTATCAATCCTCTGCTTATCATTCAAACTCCTACTCTGCCCTTTCCAACACCTGACCCCTTTCTTTTTTATCATTTCTGCAGCATTTCCAGATGTTTCTTTTGAGTATATGCACAGAACCATTTTTTCCCCAACTTTTTATTATGAAAATGTTCAAGTATACAGAAAATCTTAAAGAATAATACAATGACTATCCATATACCCACCATCTTCTCTCATTTTTAAAACTCTTCATAAGCTAAGGGTAGAAAGGAATTTCAGTAATTCACATGAGACCTAAATAGACCTTACACTTAATGGTTAAATGTTAAAATAATTTTAACTATGAAATTGGAAAAATACAAACTCCATATTAATTAATTTGTTCTTGGTTAGAAATTGTAACTGAGGAAAGAAGCTCTACACCTAGTTAACAACTTAACAAAGTGCCTTGAAAGAAAGAGAAACATAAGACATAAATGATTTAAGAAAACAAAACCTTGAACTCCCACCATTTTACTTTATGTAGATGAGGGAACAGCAGCAATATTTACCTACCAGTTAGGAAAAACTTTAGTTAACACTATATTTTTTTCTGTACCTTGTCCTCACAGAACTGAGCATTCGTCCAAGTTGAGCGAAGGTCAAAGAGTTTCTCTACAATATTGAAAAGATTTTGTTAATAGTTCCAAGGATAGTTGTCTTATAAACTTTAAAAAAAAGTTTGTTTTAATAAGAAACTATTTGTGTTTAAAATGGTTTTTTCCCACAAGACAGTGTGTGGTCATTTAATGTTGTAAGCTCTATTTTCATGGGAGGCTAATTTATTCACCAATCCAGTTACCGACACACCCCACCCTCTGCATAGAAGACTCCCTCATCTATTTGCTCATTGGTTATTTTGCTTGTTGCTTTTTTGGCTCATTGTTTGCACTTATAGTTTTTTGCTCATTGTCTGTTGTTGTTTTTGTTTTTTCTTTAGGAGGCACTGGAAACAAACCCAGGACCTCCCATGTGGGAGGCAGGTACTCAACTGGTTGAGCCACATGCACTCCCCCTCAACCAGTTTTTAAGTGCAGATTGTCTTAAAATTAGTAACATAGCTAAAGGTATTTGTCTTTTTTATTTTATTTTTTATTAAAAGCAGTTTTATTGAGATGTATTCACTACCATACAATCCATTCAAAGTGCACAATCAATGGTTTTTAGCATAATCACAGTGATGTGCATTCATCATCACAAAAAAAAAAAGTTTCATTACTCCAAAAAAGAAAAATTCCACACCCTTTAGCAGACACCTCTCAATCCCTCTATCCTTCCCCAGCCCTACGTAGTCACAAATCTAATTTCAACTTTATAAATTGATTTATGTTTACATTTTATATAAATGGAATTGTACAATATATAGTACTTTGAGTCTGGTTTCTTTCACTTAATGTTTTTTTTTTTGCCTGATATTAACATCTTGTTACATTATCATACACTTGTACAGTTTCAAAGAATAACAGAAAAAAACAGTCTTATATATACAACATTACCCATATTTGTGTTTTACATGAGGTTTCACAATGTTATACAGTCCCATGTTACATTTTTTAGCTTTCTTTCTAATGATATACATGTCTGTACACTTTCCCTTTCAACCACTGTCATATCCATAGAATAGCACTGCTAGTTATAAACACCGTGATGTGCATTCACTTTATCTATTCATTTCCAAAGATTAACAAACAATTTTTTTTACCAATTCTGCATAGATTAACCCTCAGCTTTCCATTCTCTACCCTCATTCTATTTTCTGGTGACCTATATTCTAATAACTAGCTCCCTGAGTTTACACACTATATTTAGTTCATAGTAGCACAATCATATAGTATTTGTCCTTTTGTGTCTGCCTTGCTTCACTCAGCATAATGTTCTCCCAGTTCATCCATGTTGTCATATGCTTCTGACTTCACTTCTTACAGCTCCATAATATTCCATTATGTGTATAATCCACAGTTTGTTTATTCATCAATTGGTGGACAACAGTTGTCTGCATTATTTAGTCATTATGAATAACATCACTATGAACATCTGTGTGCAGATATCTGGGCCTGTCACTGCTTTCAGTTCTTTTGGGTAGATACCTAGTAGTGGTATTGCCAGGTCACATGGCAAGTCTATATTCAACTTCTTTAGGAATTGCCAGAGTCCTTCACAGTGGCTATACTGTTTTACAACCCCACCAAAGTAAGTAAGCATTCTTGTCAACATTTGTAGTTTTCTGTCTTTTTAATAGTGGCCATTCTAATAGGTGTGAAATGGTCTATCATTGTAGCTTTGATTTGCATTTTAGTAATTGCTAGTGATGTTGAACATCTTTTCATGTGTTTTTTCACCATTTGTATTTCTTCTTTGGACAAATGTCTATTCAAGTCTTTTGCTCATTTTTAAATCAGGTTTTTGTCTATTTATTGTAGAGTTGTAGCATCTCTTTATATATCATGGATATTAAACCCTTATTAGATATGTGATTTCCAAATATTTTCTTCCATTGAGTCAGCTGCATTTGACATAGTCCTTAGAGGTGCAAAAGTGTTTAATTTTGAGATGGCCCCATTTATCTATTTTTTCTTTTGTTACTCAGGCTTTGTGTATAATTTCCAAAAAAAACACCACCTACCACAATGCCTTGAAGATGTTTCTCTACATTTTCTTCTGGTAGTTTCATGATCCTGGCTTTTATATTTAGGACTTTGTTCCATTTTGAGTTAACTCTTGTATAGGGAGTGAAATAGGGGTCCTCTATCATTCGTTTTTGTTTTGTTTTGTTTAATTACCAGTGCTGGGCATTGAACCCGGGACCTTGAATGTAGGAAGCCAGCATTCAGCCACTTAGCCATATAGGCTCCCCTGAGTTGGTTTTTTTTGTTTGTTTGCTTATTGTGTTGTTTTTAGGAGGTACTGGAGACTGAATCCAGTACCTCCCATGTGGGAAGCAGGCGCTCAACTGTTTGAGCCACTTTCACTCCTCTCTATCATTCTTTTGGATATGGATATCCAGTTCTTCCAGGACCATTTATTGAAGAGATTGTTTTGTCTGAGTAATGTGAACTTAGTAGGTATGCCAAAAACCAATTGGCTCAAGCAGTTGGGTGCTCACCTACCACGTGGGAGGTCCCTAGGTCAGTTCCCAGTTCCTCCTAAAAAGAAGATGAGCAGACACAGAGAGCACACAATGAACAAACACAGAGAACTGACAGCAAGCGCAAACAACAAGGGGGAAGGAAGAAATAAATAAATAAAATCTGTTTCTAAAAAAGCAACAGTTTTTAACAGCAATATTTATTGCTGGTCTCTCTGTTCTACTCCACTGATCAATGTGTCTATCTTTATGCCAATACCAGGCTGTTTTGACCACTGCAGCTTTATAATATGTTTCAACTTTGGGCAGTGGAAGTCCTTCCACATCGCTCTTCATTTTTTAGGATGCTTTTGGTTATTTGGGTGTACTTTCCCTCCCAAATAAATTTGGCAATTACCTTTTCTATTTCTGTAAAGAAGGTTATTGGAATTTTGATTGGTATTGCATTGCATCTAAAAATCAGTTTGGGTAGGATTGACATCTTCACAATATTTAGTCTTCCAATCCATGAACACATTGTTCTGTAGTTTACTGAATATAGGTTCTAAACATCTTTGGTTACATTGATTCCTAGATATTTCAGTCTCTTTATTGCCATTGTAAATGGAATTTTTTTCCTGATTTCCTCCTCAGATTGTGCAATACTAGTGCATAGACACATTACTGATTTTTTCATGTTGATCTAGTATCCTGCCACTTTGCTGAACTTATTAGCTCAAGTAGCTTTGTCATAGACATTTCAGAATTTTCTAAATATAGGATCATGTCATCGGCAAATAGTGCAAATTTTTCTTCCTCGCTTTTCCTATTTGAATTCCTTTTATTTTTCTTTTCTTCTCTAACTGCTCTAACTAGTACTTCTACCACAGCACTGAATAACAGTGGTGACAGCAGATATTCTTGTCTTGTTCCTGATCTTAGAGGGAAAGCTTGCAAACTTTCCCCATTTAGTATGATGTTGCCTATGGGTTTTTCATACATGCCTTTTATCAGATTGAGGAATTTTCCCCCTATTCCTTTTTTTTTTTTTTTAAAGATTTATTTATTTATTTAATTCCCCCCCCTACCCTGGTTGTCTGTTCTTGGTGTCTATTTGCTGTGTCTTGTTTCTTTGTTCGCTTCTGTTGTCGTCAGCGGCACGGGAAGTGTAGGTGGCGCCATTCCTGGGCAGGCTGCTCTTTCTTTTCACGCTGGGCGGCTTTCCTCACGGGCGCACTCCTTGCACGTGGGACTCCCCCACGCGGGGGACACCCTTGCGTGACACGGCACTCCTTGCGCGCATCAGCACTGCGCATGGCCAGTGCCACACGGGTCAAGAAGGCCCAGGGTTTGAACCGCGGACCTCCCATATGGTAGATGGACGCCCTAACCACTGGGCCAAAGTCCGTTTCCCTCCCTATTCCTATATTTTGAATTTCTTTACAAGAAGGATGCCAGATTTTGTCAAATGCTTTTTCTGCATCAATCAAGATGGTCATGTGTTCATATTTCCTTCAATTTCTTAATGTTCTATATTACGTGAATTGATTTTCTTGTGGTTATTTCTACATACCAGAAATAAGTGCTATTTGGTCATGGTGTATAATTCTTTTGATGTGCTGTTGAATTCTATTTGTAAGTATTTTGTTGATAATTTTTACATCTATGTTCATTAGAGAGATTGATATGTAATTTTCTTTTCTTCTTCTGTCTTTATTTGTTTTTGGTATTATGTGATGTGGCTTCATAAATTGTGTTGGGTAATTTTACCTCCTCTTCAATTTTTTGAAAGAGTTTAAACAGGATTGGTGTTAATTCTTTTTTAAATGCATGGTAGAATTCACCTGTGAAGCCATCTCATCCTGGACTTTCCTTTGTTGGGAGATTTTTGATGACTGTTTCAATCTTTTTAAATGTGATTTGTGTGTTGAGTTCTTGTATTTCTTGTAGTGTCAGTGTAGCTTGTTTGTGGGTTTCTAGGAATTTGTCCATTTCAGCTGGGTTGTCTAGTTTGTTGGCATAATATTTTTCATAGTATTCTCTCATGATCCTTTTTATTTCTGTGGTGTCAATTGTAACTTCCCCCCTTTCATTTCTAATTTTATTTATTTGCAGCTTCTCTCTTTTTATCTTTGTTATTCTAGCTAAGTGTTTGTCAATTTTGTTGGTCTTCTCAAAGAACCAGCTTTTGGTTTTCTTGATTTTTCCTACTGTTTTTTTGCTCTCAATTTATTTCTTTATTATTTCTCTCCTTTTGCTGGGTTTGAGAGTAGTTTGCTGTTCTTTTTTCTAGTTTCTCCAGTTGTTCGGTTAGACCTTTGGTTTTGTTCTTTCTTCTTTTTTAATATAGGCATTTAGGGATATAATTTTCCCTCTCAGCATTGCCTTATCTTATCCCATAAGTTTCGATAAGTTGTGTCCTTGTTTTCATTCATCTCAATATATTTAATAATGTCTCATAATTTCTTCTTCAACCCAATAATTGTTTAGGAGTGTATTTTTTAGCCTCCATACATATGCAGATTTTCCTTTTTCCCACCTATTATTGATTTCCAATTTTTTCTATTATAATCTGGGGAGGTGCTTTGTATAAGTTTAATCTTTTTGTATTTATTGAGACGTCTTATTATGCAAAATGTGGTCTATCCTGGAGAAAGATCCATGGGCACTTGAGAAGAATGTATAATCTGATGATTTGGGATAAAGCATTCTGTATATGTCTGTTAGCTCTAGTTCCTTTATCATAATGTTCAAGTTCTCTGTTTCCTTGTTGTTCTTCTGTCTAGTTGTTCTATCTAATGATGTGAGTGGTTTGTTGAAGTCTCCAATGATTATTGTAGAGATGTCAGGGTTTGCCTCATGTATTTTGGGGCTTCCTGGTGGGTGCATAGATATTTATGACTGTTATTTCCTCCTGGTGGATTGTCCCTTTTATTAATATGTAATAGCCTTCTGTATTGTTTATAGCCTTTTTGCATTTAAAGTCTGTTTCGTCCAATATTAGTATAGCTACCCCTGTTCTTTTTTGGTTACCATTTACATGGGTATCTTTTTCCAACCTTTCACTTTCCACTGGTTTGTATCCCTGGGTCTCAGGTGAGTCTCTTATAAGCAGCATAGGGATGCCTCAAGTTTTTTTTATCTATTCTATCTGTCTATGTCTTTTGATTGGGGAGTTTAATCCATTCACATTCAATGATATTACTGTAAATGCATCATTTACTTCCACCATTTTATACTTTGATTTTCATACGTCATAATTTATATTCATCTGTCTTTTTACTCTTTTGATTATCTTTTCTGTTAGTCTTGGCTTCTATACTGTCCTCCAAACCTCTCTCCTGTATTTTCTTTTGGGCCATAAGGCTCCTTTTAATACTTCCTGCAAAAGCAGATTGTAAAAAAAAAAAGCAGATTGTTTTTTAGAAATCTCTTCGCTTCTGTTTATTTGTGAATATTTTAAACTCACCTTCTTATTTGAAGGACAATTTTTCTGGGTAAAGAATTCTCAGCTGGCAGTTTTTCTCTTTCAGTATCATAATTATATCATACCGTTGTCTTCTTGCCGCCATCGTTTCTGATGAGAAATCTGCACTAAGTTTTACTGGGAACCCCTTGTATGTGATGGGTTGCTTCTCCCTTGCTGCTCTCAGAATCTTCTCTTTATCTTTGACATTTGACATTCTGAGCAATATGTGTCTTGCAGTAGATCTATTCAGATTTATTCTGATTGGGGTACAGTGTGCTTCTTAGACATGTAAGTTCATTTCTTTCATGAGAGTTGGGAAATTTTCAGCAATTATTTCCTCAAATACTCTTTCTGCCCCTTTTCTTTTCTCTTCTCCTTCTGGAACTCCCATAACATGCATTTTGTTGCCCTTCACATTATCATTCAACTCCCTGAGCCCCTACTCAATTTTTCCAGTCTTTTCACTCTCTGTTCTTCTTTCTCTTTGAGTTCAGCTATTCTGTCTTCAGCATCACTTATTCTTTCTTCCATCATTTCAAATCATTGTTGTATGCCATCTAATGTGTTTTGATCTCACCTATTGTGTCTTACATTCCCTTGAGTTTGTTATTTTTCTGTTCAGGTTTTCAAATTCTTGTTTCTGCTTGCCCAGTGTCTTCTTGATGTCCTTTATATCTTTAGTCATAATATCTTTCAACTCGTGAATTTTATTTTGGAGATTTGTTATGAATCTCATTGATTAGTTGTCTCAAATCCTGTTTCTCATGTGGGGCTTTGATATATTCCTTTGTTGGGACCATTTCTTCCACTTTATTAGTATGGCTTGTAATTTCCAGCTTATGTATAAGCATCTGATTATGATAGTGAGTTTACTCTGATGCTCAATTTCTCTTCTTGCATAGAGATTCAGTGTGAAGAGGCTGTGTATTATTGCCTTCTTTTATTCTTGGTTCACCCCATTCTAGGTCTTTAGGATTGCCCATGTTAATTGCTCAAATCCAGGCCAAAGACTGAGTAATACATTGCAGATTCATTCCCCAGCGCCTTGGGGGTGGGGGGTGTGAAGGCCAGAAATATCCTCTCTTACTTATTTACTTTTACTTTATTCACATGCTCTTTCTTGTTCTGCCAACAGATGGTGCTCTCTGACAGTTCTCTCAGTTCAAACCCTGGTCCCAGTGTTTGCTGCAACACCAAGAGCAAAAATGTGACAGAGGATCTTGCCGCAAGGCTATTCACAGCCTCACAATTTAAACTTTCTCAGAGGCTGTACTCCAACCTTTACCAACAGTCCCCTCTTTTCCCAGGTAAGAAATAATTCCATTCCCCTCTGTGACCTGACCAGTCACAGTCAGTGGGGAGGGTGGTTGAGTGGGTCAGATTTCTTTAGTTCTCTGCCAATTATTTGATTTTGTTATTTTATTTGCAAATGAAATAAAGTGTCTCCAATAGATTCATATTAAAATATAAGGCAGAATCTTGACTTTGCACAACACCATTAAAGTCAGAAATAAGGCAGAAAGCCAACTCTCATTATCGCTATTCAACATTGTACCTTACATCCTAATCAATGAAATATGGGATGACAATTACATTGTGGAATAATATTGAAAAAGAAAGAAACAAAATCAACCCTCATTAAGTAAATCTTCTCGAAAATATGACATAACATACTGAAAAATTATTAAAGCAAATAACAAGTAGTTTTCACATCTACTTGAATGGCTATTATTTTAAAAATGGAAAATAACAAGTGCTAGCCAAGGTACAGAGAAATATGAACTTTAGAACATTGCTGATGGGAATGTAAAATGGTTCAGTTGCTTTAGAAAACAGTTTGGTGGTTCCTCCAAAAGTTAAGCAGAATTACCATATGACCCAGCAATCCTATTTCTAGGTATATACCCAAAAGAATTGAAGGCAGAGACTCAGACAGATATCTGTAAACCAATGTTCATGGCAGCATTGTTCACATTAGCTGAAAGGTTGCAGCAACCCAAATGTCCACCAGCAGATGACTGGATAAGCAAAATGGTGTACACATACACTGGAGTATTATTCAGCCCTAGAGAGGAATGGCATTCTGATACATACTACAACATGGATGAATACTGAAGGCATTATTTTGAATGAAATAACTCAGACACAAAGAGACATAAATTGTATGATTCTACTTACATGACATAGCTAGAAGATGAAGATTCAAAGAGACAGAAAGTAGACTACAGGTTACAACGGGGTGTGGGGGTGGGAGAATGGGGAGTTAATGCATAATGGGCACAGGGTTGGAGTGATTAAAAAGTTCTGGTGATGGATGGTGATGAGGGTAGCACAACATTCTAAATGTGATTAATCCTATTGAATTGTATGCTTAGAAGTGGTGGAGATGGAAAAGTTCATGTCATATATATGTTCCACAATTAGAAAAAGAGAGAGACTAAAGAGACAATAACTACTAAATGCACATGATCCTGTATCTAATAATGGGGGAGCAAACACTCAAAAGGACACTACTGAATATATAAAAAAATTGAAATATAGACTCTAAGCTTGATATCAATGTTAAATTTCCTGAACTTGATAAGTATACTTAAAATAGTCACATAAGTGAGGTCCTTGTTCTTAGGAAAAGTACTAGAAGTATTGTGTTCAAGGAAAATTATGTATACAACCTACTCTCAAATATTTAGGAGACAGATATAGATAGATAGATAGATAGATAGATAGATAGATAGATAGATAGATAGATAGATAGATAGATAGATAGAAACATGATAGATATAGATAGATGAAAGAAAATGAGTAATAGTACAAATGTGGCAAAATGTTGTAAGTTGGTGGATCTGGGTATCTGGGTAGAGGGGTATGTTGGGGTTCTCTGAGTGGGTTTTGTATTAGTTTTGCAATTGTCCTTTTATTTCTGTTTTTTTTTTTTTTTTTTTTTTGCTCCTCCACCCTCCCCACCTTGCTGTTTTTGCTGTCTGTGTCCATTCGCTGCGTGATCTTTTGTGTCTATTTCTCTCTTTTTTTGTCTTCTCTTCTCATTTTTCTCCTCTAGGATTCGATCCTGGAGAGTCTGATGTGGAGGGAGGTTCCCTGTCATTTGCACCACCTCAGTTCCTCGTTTCTGTGGGGCCTTGCCTTGACTCTCCCCTTTGTCTCACTTTTGTTGCATCATCATTTTGCTGCATGACTCACTTGTGCAGGCACTGGTTGACCACATGGGAATGCTTTTTTTTTTTTCACCAGGGGCCCCAGGGATCAAACCCAGTCCTCCCATATGGTAGGCAAAAGTCCAATTACTTGAGCCACATCTGCTTCCCAAGATATTGGCACTTTTGGGGCCCCCTACTCAGCCTTCCACACTCACCCTACTATCTTTACTGCCCTGGATTTTTGTTTGCTTGTTTGTTATCTTCTTCAAACAAGCAAGGAAATGTGTAAAACTATGTGTATGTAAAATCAAAAGAAAAAAATAGGCTTGTAAGACTTAGAACTCTTGATGAATAAGGAAGGGGGAATGGAACTTTGGGATATTAAAGCTTGAATTTTATATGTAGTGTTCATTTTATTTTTTATTTTAAAAAAGATCTGGGCGGCAGACTTGGCCCAGTGGTTAGGGCATCCGTCTACCACATGGGAGGTCCACGGTTCAAACCCCAAACCTCCCTGACCCGTGTGCAGCTGGCCCATGTGCAGTGCTGATGCGCATAGCAAGTGCCGTGCCACGCAGGGGTGTCTCCCACGTAGGGGAGCCCCATGCGCAAGGAGTGCAACCCGTAAGGAGAGCCGCCCAGTGCAAAAGAAAATGCAGCCTGCCCAGGAATGGTGCCGCACACATGGAGAACTGGCACAACAAGATGATGCAACAAAATAAACCCAGATTCCTGTGCCGCTGACAACAACAGAAGCGGACAAAGAAGACGCAGCAAATAGACACAGAAAACAGACAACCAGGGTGGGGGGCAGGGAAGGGGAGAGAAATAAATGAATAAATAAATCTTTTTAAAAAATAAAAATAAAAAGATCTGAAACAAAATAAAACAGAAACAAAAAAAAAACTGACCCAAGAAAGAACATCTAAACAGAACAAGTAGCACAGAAGTAGCATAGAAAGAAGAAAGAAAATTGTCAAAGAGTTATCCTTCACATCCCAAAAAATCACCAGGCCCAGAAAATTTTGCAGAAACTGAGCACAGAAAAAGAAGGGAAATTTTTATAAAGGAATTATTACATTATGAAACTCAGCAAAGATGGTACAAAAAGGCAAATTACCCACTTATGAATATCAGTGCAAAAATCATAAAATATTAGCAGCAAAAATCTAGTAAAACATTTAATATGTAAATAAAAACCAAGCAAGGTTTATTCAAGCAATATCAGATGTTTCAATATTAAGAAATCTGTTAATATGATTAACCATTTGAGTAGATCAAAGAGAAATCTCTTTACAATCATTTCTGTGGATGCTGAAAAATTATTTGATAAAAATCAACTTCTATTCTTGATTTAGAAAGAGGGGAAGGAAAGAAGGAAGGAAGGAAGGAAGGAAAGAAGGAAGGGAGGGAGGGAGGGAGGGAGGAAGGGAGGTCTTAATATAAATGGAAAAGATTACTTTTTTTTATACTAGAGCAGTTGTAAGTTTACAGAAAAATTATGCAGAAGCTACAGAGTTCCCATATAATGTCCCCTTCACAAACACAGTTTTCCCTATTATTAACATTTTGCATTGTAACTTTCTCACAATTGATGAACCACTATTATTACAAATATACTATCAACTATATTACATAGTTTACATTAGGGCTCACAGTGTTCTATAATCCTATGGGGTTTTGTTTGCTTGTTTTTGTTATGGTGTAATATGTGCAACATAAAATTTCCATTTTAATCACTTGCATGTGTACAATTTAATGGTGTTAATTATATCCACAATGTTGTGCTACCATCACAACCATCAAATACTTTCTTTTAGCAAATCAATTTTATTGATACATATTAATAAAGCATAAATCCATCTAAAGTGTACAGTCAATGGTATTTGGAATAATCACATAGTTATTCATTCATTACTTCAATTATTATTAGAGCATTTTCATTATTCCAATACTAATTTCAAAAAAGAAAAAACAGACATGCAAAAAAAACCTCATCACTGCGGTCACCCCTCGGGCTGAAGTGTGGTTTGCTGGCCTGGCGGGGGAGCGGCCGCGGTAGGCCAAGCCGCTGCCCCCATAATAGGGTGGCTGGTCGGACTCACCGCCACCCCTGAAGGGAGCTCGGCATGGGCGCAGAGTGCCCTCGGGTCTCCCCTTCTCGGCAGCCATGCTTCCACGGCCGCCCCTCCTTCTGGATGGCGCCACACGATTCCTGTGGGGCGGCACCCTTCTTCTTCTTTCTCCCTGCGCAGGCGCAGGGTGGAAAATTCCAGTCTGCCCTTTTCCCCTCCCCCGACAGCAGCAACAGCCAGGCGTGGGCGGAAAAATCCAGTCTGCCCTTTTCCCTCCCCCCGACAGCAGCAACAGCCAGGCGTGGGCGGGAAACTCCAGTCTGCCCTCTACCCCAGCAACAGCAGCCACCAATCACTAAATCCTGCCACTTCCCCCAGCAACAGCAACAGCCAATCCCTAATCACCACCCCTCCCCCGTCCAGTACCTCCCACTGACCTTTCTCCGGCAACCAATCAGAACAGGGTGTGGCTTCGACCAATCAGCCTTCCCCAGCCCCTATAAAACTGTTGCCTCTCCCTCAATAAAGTGGACTCGCGTGTTTACCTTGTCTCCGTGGTAGTTCTTCTGCCGTGCGCCCTCCAGTCCTGAGAGCCCCCGACAAGGGCCTGGCCTCCCTTGTCCCCAGTTCGTCGCCTGCTTCTCCAGGCGACCCCTTCGTCGCCAGCTTCGCCGGGCGACCCCGTCAGCCAAACCGCGCAACCCCTGTGAGACCGACCCCTCGTCTGCTGCCGGACCGACACCTCGTCCCAAGTGGGACCGACCCCTTGTCCCAAGTGGGACCGACCCCTCGTCCAAAGCTGGACCGACCCCTTGTCTGCAGCCAGACCCCACCTCTACCGACTGAGCAAGCCACCGCAGCTGGTGCCCAACATGGGGCTGTTTCAAAGAGATCTTACACTGGTGAGTGTCTAGGAGACCGGCAAGGGCCCGAACTTGTGGGGCTTGCTTAGCAGATAGGATGTTACCCATTGCTAATGGCCTTTTGGAGCCGATAAGAAAAGGGGCCCTTACCTTGAGAGCGCGGCGATGGGAGCCGAGGTGCACGGTGAGACGAGGGGTCGGAGCCGGTGGGGCTCTGACGGTGGTCGCGGGCCAAGAGAAGGCCCCGACGAGGGGAGGGCGGGACGATGAGCAGTGGAGCAAGGCAAAGGGGAGCAAGCACGGAGGGGAGGAGGCAGAGGTGAAGGCAGGGGTGGAGGTACTCAGGCACACGCTCCTGAGAGTTTTATTGGCGCCTCTTAATCATAGCGGGTCGGTATAAGCCCCCGACATGGAAGGAGAAAGCCATCCAGTGATTCTCCCAGACCACCATGGATCATATGAGGTAGCCAAGGCTCAGGTAGCAGCAATGTTGCACGAGAGAAGCCTCACGGTGAGAAGAGAGGAGGGGGGGGCTTCCAGGTTATGGAGTGAGGCTGTGGTGGGGTTGCTTTGTGCCACGTTGGGCGCCAACTGCGGTGGCTTGCTCGGTCGGTAGAGGTGGGGTCTGGCTGCGGACGAGGGGTCAGTCCAGCTCAGGACGAGGGGTCGGTCCCGCTTGGGACGAGGGGTCGGTCCGGCAGCAGACGAGGGGTCGGTCTCACAGGGGTTGCGCGGTTCGGCTGACGGGGTCGCCCGGCAAAGCCGGCGACGAAGGGGTCGCCCGGAGAAGCAGGCGACGAACTTGGGAAAAGGGAGGCCAGGCCCTTGTCGGGGGCTCTCAGGACTGGAGGGCGCACGGCAGAAGAACTACCACGGAGACAAGGTAAACACGGGAGTCCACTTTATTGAGGGAGAGGCAACAGTTTTATAGGGGCTGGGGAAGGCTGATTGGTCGAAGCCACACCCTGTTCTGATTGGTTGCCGGAGAAAGGTCAGTGGGAGGTACTGGACGGGGGAGGGGTGGTGATTAGGGATTGGCTGTTGCTGTTGCTGGGGGAAGTGGCAGGATTTAGTGATTGGTGGCTGCTGTTGCTGGGGTGGAGGGCAGACTGGAGTTTCCCGCCCACGCCTGGCTGTTGCTGCTGTCGGGGGGAGGGAAAAGGGCAGACTGGATTTTTCCGCCCACGCCTGGCTGTTGCTGCTGTCGGGGGAGGGGAAAAGGGCAGACTGGAATTTTCCACCCTGCGCCTGCGCAGGGAGAAAGAAGAAGAAGGGTGCCACCCCACAGGCATCGTGTGGCGCCATCCGGGAGGAGGGGCGGCCGCGGAAGCATGGCTGCCGAGAAGGGGAGACCCGAGGGCACTCTGCGCCCATGCCGAGCTCCCTTCAGGGGTGGCGGTGAGTCCGACCAGCCACCCTATTATGGGGGCAGCGGCTTGGCCTACCGCGGCCGCTCCCCTGCCAGGCCAGCAAACCACACTTCAGCCCGAGGGGTGACTGCACATCACCTCTCAATCTCTCTATGCTTCCCCTGCTATTCTGATTCTGTCTCTCTAGTTTATTTGTATTTATATTTGTAAAAAACTGTCATATGTGCAATATTACCCAGTTCGTATTTCACATGAGGCTTCACTATGTTATACAGTGCCATGTTACATTTTTAAGCTTTCCTTCTGGCAGTATACATGTCCTTACACTTTTCCTTCAATCACTATATCATAATAGTTCTTCTAGTTATGAACATTATGAAGTAATTTCACCATTTCTATTCATTTTCAAAGATTTGCAAAAAAATTTTTTACCAATTCTGCACAAATTAACCCTCAGCTTTCCATTCTTTAACCTCATTCTAATTTCTGGTGACCTATAATCTATTAAGTCCATGAGTTTACACAATATATTTATAGTTCATAATAGCACAATCATACAGTATTTGTCCTTTTGTCTGGCTTGCTTCACTCAACATAATGCTTTCCAGGTTCATCCATGTTGTCATACGCTTTACATCTTCATTTCTTCTTATAGCTGCATAATATTCTGTCATGTGTATACACCACAATTTGTTCATTAGTTGATGGTCACTTGAGATGTTTCCATCATTTGGCAATCATGAATAAGGTCACATCAGTATGCAGATGTCTGTTTGTGGCACCACTCTCAGTTCTTCTGGGTACACCTAGTAGTGGTATTACTGGGTCACGTGGTAAGTCTATATTCAGCTTCCTTAGGAACTGTCTAACAGTCTTCCACAGAGGCTGTACTATTCTACATACCCCCCAGCAGCGAATAAGTGGTCCTAATTCTCCACAGCCTCTCCAACACTTGTAGTTCTCTGTCTTTTTAATTGTGGCTATTCTAATAGTTATGAAATTATATCTCATTGTAGCTTTGATTTACATTTCAGTAGGCGCTAGTGATGTTGAGCATTTTTTCATGCTGCAATTCAGAGATAAACCAGCATATGAACAGATTGAAGTTTTAAGTCTCTGAGATGTACAATTAATGGGAATAGTGCTAATTACAGGTTCAAATAAAAGAGGTAGAAGAATCATGTGTAGGGAAATTAATTATCTAACTCTGTTACATTGAGGAAATAAGTTAACAAGAATAATGCTGCTATGAACATCAGTGTACAGATGTCTACTCGTGTCACTGTTCTCAATTCTTCTGGGAATATACCAGTAGTTGTATTGCATGATCACAAGGAAGATTTATATTCAACTTCTTCAGGAACTGCAAAACAGTCCTCCTCACTATACCATTTTGCATTACCACCAACAGCAGATAAGTGTTCCTATCTCTCCACATCCTCTCCAACACAAAAACACATCCTCTCCAACACAAAAACAGTACTCTGTTTTTTAATAGTGGCCATTCTGATAGATATCTCATTGTAGTTTTGATTTCAATTTCCCTAATCATGACTGATGTTGAACAATTTTCATGTTTTTTTAAATTTGTATTTCTTCTTTGGACAAACGTCTATTCAAGTCTTTTGCCCAAATTTTAATCGGGTCAGTTGTCTTTTTTGTTGAGTTGCAGCATTTCTTTATATATCATATACATTAAACCCTTATCATAAATATGATCTCCAAATATTTTCTCCCATTGAGTCAGCTGCCTTTTCACCTTTTGGAAAAAGTTCTTTCAGATGCAAAAGTGTTTAATTTTGAGGAGGTCCCATTTATCTATTTTTTCTTTTGTTGCATGTGCTTTGGGTTTAAGGTCCAAGAAACCATCATCTACCACAAGATCTTGAAGATGTTTCCTTACATTTTCTTCTAGTAGTTTTATGGTCCTGGCTTTTATATTTAAGTCTTTGATCCATTTTCAATTGACTCCTGTATACAGAGTGAGATAGGGATCTTCTTTCTTTTGGTTACAGATAATCAGTTCTCCCAGCACTATTTGTTGAAGAGATGTTTTGTCCCATTAACACGGACTTGGTAAATTTATTAAAAATCAGTTGTTGGCGGGGGACTTGGCCCAGTGGTTAGGGCATCCGTCTACCATATGGGAGGTCCGCAGTTCAAACCCCAGACCTCCTTGACCCGTGTGGAGCTGGCCCATGTGCAGTGCTGATGCGCGCAAGGAGTGCCCTGCCACACAGGGGTGTCCCCCGCATAGGGGAGCCCCATACGCAAGGAGTGTGTTCCGTAAGGAGAGCCGCCCAGCACAAAAGAAAGTGCAGCCTGCCCAGGAATGGTGCCGCACACACGACACAGCAAGATGATGCAACAAAAAGAAACACAGATTCCCATGCCACTGACAACAACAGAAGCAGACAAAAAAGACCCAGCAAATAGACACAGAGAACAGACAACCGGGGGGGGGGGGGAGGAAGGGGAGAGAAATAAATAAATAAATAAACCTTTGAAAAAAAACACTTGAACATAAAGATGAGGGTTTATTCCTGGGCTCTTAATTCTATTCCACTGATTGATGTGTCAGTCTTTATGCCAGTACCATGCTGTTTTGACCACTGTAGATTGGTAAATGTCTCAAGGTCAGGTAGTGAATTCCTTCAGTGTCACTTATTTCAGAATACTTTTCACTATTTGGGTGAACTTTCCCTTCCAAATGAATTTGGTAATTGCCTTTTCTATTTCTGTAAAAGAGCTTGTTGGAATTTTATTGGTATTGCATTGAATCTATAAATCAGTTGGATAGGATTGACATCGTCATGATATTTAGTCTTCCAATCCATGCACACAGAATGTCTTTCCATTTATTTAGGTTTTCTTTGATTTCATTTAGCATTGTTTTGTCATTTTCTGAATATAGGTCCTGTACATCTTTTGTTAAATTGATTCATAGGTATTTTAGTCTCTTTGTTGCTATAGTAAATGGAAATTCTTCCTGATTTCCTCAATTGTTCTATACTAGTGTACAGAAACATTACTGATTTTTGTGTGTTGATCTAGTATCCTGCCACTATGCTGAACTCATCTGTTAGCTCAAGCAGCTTTGTTGCAGACATTTCAGAATTTTCTAAATATAGGATCATGTCATATGCAAATAGTGAGAGTTTTACTTCCTCTTTTCCTATTGGGATGCCTTTTTTTTTTTCTTGTCTAGTTGCTCTAGTTAGAACTTCAGATACAACGTTGAATAACGATGACATTGGGGCATCTTTGTCTTCTTGATCTTAGAGGGAAAGTTTTCAACCTTTTCCCACTGAGTACAATGTTGGCTGTGGGTTTTTCATATATGCCTTTATCATATTGAGGAATTTTCCTTCTATTCCTATCTTTCAAAGTGTTTTTATCAAGAAAGGATGCTGGAGTTTGTCAAATGCCTTTTCTGGATCAGTTGAGATGATTATGTGCTTTTTTTCCTTCAAATTGGTAATGTGGTGTGTTATGCTGATTAATTTTCTCAGGGTGAACCACCTTTGCATACCAGGAATAAATCCCACTTGGTTATGATGTATAAATAAGTCTTTGTATATGCTGTTGGATTCTATTTGCAATTATTTTGTTGAGAATTTTTGCATCTATGTTCATTAGAGAGATTGGTCTGTAATTTTCTTTTCTTGTAGTGTCTTTATCTGGCTTTGGTATTAGGGTGATGTTGGTTTTATAAAATGTGTTGGGTAATTTTCCCTCCCCTTCAATTTTTGGAAGAGTTTAAACAGGATAGGTGTTAATTCTTTTTGAAATGTGTGGTAGAATTCACTTGTGAAGCCATCAGGTCCTGGACTTTTCTTATTTGGGAGATTTTCTGTGATGGATTCAATCTCTTTAAATGTGACTGGTTTGTTTAGTTCTTGTATTTCTTGTACCATCAGTATAGGTTGTTTGTGTATTTCTAAGAATTCCTCCATTTCATCTAGATTGTCTAGTTTGTTGACATGCAGTTTCTCATAATGTCTTTTTATTATCCTTTTTATTTCTGTGGGGTCAGTCAGAACTTCCCCCTTTCATTTCTGATTGTATTTATTTCAGCTTCTCTCTGTTTTCCTATTATTCTAGCTAGGTGTTCATCAATTTTATTGATCTTCTCGAAGAACCAATTTTGGTTTTTCTTCTTCTTAATTTTCATTTATTTTGGCTCCAATCCTTATTATTTCTTTCCTTCTGCTTACTTTGGGATTGGTTTGCTGTTCTTTTTCTAGTATTTCTCGTTGTTCAGTTAAATCTTTGAGTTTAGCTCTTTCTTTTTTAATGTAGGCATTTAGGGCTATAAACTTCCCTTTTAAGACTTCATTCACTGTATCCCTAAGTTTAGATATATTGTGTTCTCATTTTCATTTGTCTCAGTATATTTACTGATTTAACTTGCAATTTCTGGGAAACGGACTTTGGCCCAGTGGTTAGTGCATCCGTCTACCATATGGGAGGTCTGCGGTTCAAACCTTGACCCGTGTGGAGCTGGCCCATGCGCAGTGCTGATGCGCGCAAGGAGTGCCCTGCCACGCAGGGGTGTCCCCCACGTAGGGGAGCCCCACGTGCAAGGAGTGCACCTCTAAAGGAGAGCCGCCCAGCGTGAGAGAAAGTGCAGCCTGCCCAGGAATGGCGCCACCCACACTTTCCGTGCTGCTGATGACAACAGAAGCGGACAAAGAAACAAGACACAACAAAAAGACACAGAAAACAGACAACCGGGGGAGGGGAGGGGAATTAAATAAATAAAAATAAATCTTTAAAAAATAAAAAATAAAAAATAACTTGCAATTTCTTCTTTGACCCACCGATTATTTAGGAGTGTGTTGTTTAGCCTCCACACATTTGCAAATGTACATTTTCCTGTCTATTATTGATTTCCAGTTTCATTCCATTATGATCTGAGAAGGTGCTTTGTATAATTTGTCTTTTTATATTTATCGAGAGCCACATTATACCCTAACATGTGGTCTATCCTGGAGAAAGATCTACGGCACTTGAGAAGAATGTGTAACCCACTGAGTTTGGATGCAATGTTCGTATATGTCCATTAGGTCTAACTCTTTTATTATATTGTTCAAGTTCTCTGATTCCTTGTTGATCTTCTGTCTAGCTGTTCTATCCAATTGATGTGAGTGGTGTGTTGAGGTCTCCAACAATTATTGTAGTGATGTCTATTTCTGCTATCAGTTTTGTCAAGTTTGTCTCATATATTTTGGGGCACTCTGGTTAGGTACATAGATATTTATGACTGTTATATCTTCCTGGTTAATTGATACTTTTATTAATATATAATTCTTTTCTCTATTTCTTATAACATTTTTGCATTTAAAGTCTGTTTTGTCTGATATTAGTATAGCTACCGCTGCTCTTTTTTGGTTACAATTTGTGTGGAGTATCTTTTTCCAACTTTTCACTTTCAGCTGGTTTTATCTCTGAGTCTAAGGTGAGTCTCTCGTAAGCAGCATAGGGATGGCTCACGTTTTTTTTATCCATTCTGTCAGCCAATAACTTTTGATTGGAGATTTTAATCCATTCACACTCAATGATATTACTGTAAATGCATTATTTGCTTCCCAAATTTTATTCTTTAGTTTTCATATCTCATATCATATTTTAGTCTTTTTTGGTTCTACTATTCTTTCTTTTATATTTCCCTCCAAGCCTCTCTCTCCTGTCTTTTTCTTTCAGGCTCTAAGTCTTTCTTTAATACTTCCTGCAAAGGTGAATCCTTTTTTATGAACTCTCTTCGTTTCTGTTTGTAAATATTTTAAGTTCATCTTCATATCTGAACCTTAATTTTGCTGGATAACGAATTCTTTGCGGGTAGTTTTTCTCTTTCAGCATCCTAATTATATCACACCACTGTCTTCTCTTGCCTACTGGTTTCTGGTGAAAAATCTGCACTAAGTCTTACTTGTATGTGATGGTTTTCCTCTTCCTTGCTGCCCTCAGAATTTCTCTTTATCTTTGACATTTGACATTCTGAGCAGTATGTATCTTGCAGTAGGTCTATTCAGATTTATTCTATTGGGGTATGTTGAGTTTCGTAGATATGTAAGTTCATTTATTTCATGACAGTTGGGAAATTTTCAGCTATTATTTCCTCAAATACTCTTTCTGCCCCTTTTCCTTTCTCTGCTCCTTCTGGAACTCCCATGACATGTATGTTGTTCTGATTCATGTTGCCATTCAACTCCCTGTGTCCCTGCTCATTTTTTCCATTCTTTTCTCCCTTTTTTCTCTCTTCAATTTCAGCTGTTTTGTCTTTTGTATCACCTATTCTTTCTTCTATTATTTCAAGTCTGCTGCTATATTTCTCTAATGTGTTTTTTTAAATCTCATCCATGTCTTTCATTCCCATAAGCTCTGATACTTTCTATTCAGGATTTCAAATTTTTCTTTTGCTTGATCATTACCTTTTTCTTAAAAGATTTATTTATTTCTCCCCCCTCCTTCTATTCTCTGCTCTCTGTGTCTATTCACTGTATGTTCTTCTTTTTTAAAAAAGATTTATTTTATTTATTTCTCTCCCCTTCCCCCACCCCCCTCCCTAGTTGTCTGTTCTCTGTGTCCATTTGCTGTGTGTTCTTCTTTTTGTTTACTTCTGTTATTGTCAGCAGCATGGGAATCTGTGTTTCTTTTTGTTGCATCATCTTGCTGTGTCAACTCTCCGTGTATGCAGTGCCATTCCTGGGCAGGCTGCACTTTCTTTCATGCTGGGCGGCTCTCCTTACAGGGTGCACTCCTTGTGCATGGGGCTCCCCTACGTGGGGACACCCCTGTATGGCACAGCATTCCTTGTGCGCATCAGTGCTGCACGTGGGCCAGCTCCACCCGGGTCAAAGAAGCCCAGGGTTTGAACTGTAGACCTCCCATGTGGTAGATGGATGCCCTATCCACTGGGCCAAGTCCGCTTCCATGTATGTTCTTCTGTGTCTGCTTTTATTCTCTTTAGGCAGAACCAATCCTGGGACCTTCCAGAGTAGGAGAGAAGTGATCATTCTCTTGTGCCACCTCAGCTCCCTAGTCTGCTGCATCTCTTATTGTCTCTTCTCTGTATCTCCTTTCATTGTGTCATCTTGCTGCACCAGTTCTTCTCATAGGCCAGCAATCCTGCACAGGGCAGCACTCCTGTGTGGACCAGCACTCTATGTGAACCAACTCACCACACAGGCCAGCCTGCCTTCCCCAGGAGGCCCTGGGTATCAAACTCTGGACCTCCTATATGGTAGATGGGAGTCCAATTGCTTGTGCCACATCTGCTTCCCTCAGTGTCTTTTTGATGTCCTGTATCTCTTTAGCCATATTGTCTTTCAACTCAATAATTTGGTTTGGGAAATTTATGCGCAGCTTGTTAATTAGTTTTCTCAAATCCTATGTCTCTTCTGGGACTTTGATATATTCCTCTTCTTGGGGCATGTCTTCCATTTTCTTAGTATTGCTTATAATTTTTTTGTTGGCATCTAGGCATCTGATTAGGATGGTCATTTACTCAGATGCTCAATTTTTCTCTCTTTTTTAGGGATTTAGTGGCAGGAGGCTGTATGTTACTGCTCATCTTGAATCTAGGTTCAAGGATTGTTAGGATTTTTCACTAGTTGCTCAAAACTGGACTCTGGACCCAGTAATGGGTTGCAAACCCACTTCCTAGAGGATTGGGGAGGGAGGCTATAAAGGCTAGAAAAGGCCTCTCTTACTTATTTACTTTTAATTTTCTCACATGCATTTCCTTGGTCTGCCAGGAGGTGGCAGTCTTTGGCAGCACTCTCAGTTCAATGCCTTGTTGGAGTGTGTTTGCTGCAACATGGACTCCAACTGGGTCAATGTAATAGAGGTTCCTGACTGGAGGCTAAGAGTCTTGTTTTGTTTTGTTTATTTTTTAATTTTTCAAAAAAGATATTTGGATTACATAGATGTTACATAAAAAATATCGGGAATTTCCATATGCCCTGCTCCCCACAATGCACACATTTGCCCCCATTAACAACTTCCTTCATTAATGTGGTACATTCATCATAATTGATGAACACATTTTGGAACATTGCCACAGAGCATGGATTATTTGTCATTTACACTTTCTCCCACACAATTCTGTAGGTTATGGCAAGATTTATAATGGCCTGTATCTGTCATTGCAACGTCATTCAGGATAATTCCCAAGTCCTAAAAATTACATCTGTTTTCCTTCCCCTGACCTCAGAACCCCAAATGGCCACTGCCTCCACACCAATGATATAAGTTCGTTCATTGCTAGAATCACAATAAGTCTATAATAGAATACCAGTAAGTCCACTCTAGTCCATAGTTCATTCCCCAATCCTGATGATTCTGGGATGCCCACTCCACCTCTAATTGAGAGGGGGTTTCAGTCCCATATGGCCAATGGGTAGGACTCTCTTGCTGGCAGTTGTAAGCTCTCTTGATTCCTTGGTATGGCAGTTGTCCATCATCATTCCTCGTTAATTGTCGTGGGTGAGTCCAATGAACTGGAGAGTAGGTATTGCAACTACATTGAGGCTCAGGGCCCAGCTGGCACAGGGACAGTCCAAAGATTCAAGTCTCTTGGATGTACACCTCCCAACTCCAGCACTGACTATAGGTTCAAATTGAAGGGTCAAAGAGCCATGTGTAAGGAAACCACAACTGAGTCCAATTCTGTTACACTGGGGAGCACAAACCCCAAAGTAGGACCCACAGGTAAGGCACCAAACTCATGAGATATCTACCCTGACCATAGTGCTGGGGTGTCTCCAGAACCCTCAGGAGTCTCATTATTTGGGATAGTGTCAGATTTGGCAGTCAATGAGATCCTGCTGAAACATGCATAAGCATAACCTCTGGAATAACCTCCTGACTCACTCTGAAGTCTCTTAGCCATATAAACTCATTTGTCTTTACCCTTTCCCCCTTTTGGTCAAGGTCTTTTTCCAGTTGCATTGCTAGTTGGTGCTTGGTAGTAATTCTTTGGTGCCAGGGAGGCTCATCATTGACAGTCATGTCCCATGCTGGAAGGGGGGGAATTATTGCATTTATATGCTGAATTTGGCTTAGAGAGGGGCCACATTTGAGTAACAAGGAGGCTCTCAGGAGTTAATGCTTAGGCACCCTTCAATTTCAAGAGTAACGGTTCATAAGCACAGTCTAAGAGCCTTGTAATTCAAACTTTCTCAGAGACAGTTCTCTTGTCTTTGCTGGCAGCCTCCTCCCTTTTCCCACAAAGGAAATAATTCCACTCCCCTCTGTGTCCTCAACAATCAGTTCCAGTTAGTATAGAGGGAGACTGGGAGGGTCAGATCTCTTTAGTCCTGAGCTTGCTCCCAAGGCAAACAATGGTGTGGCCCCACACAGCCTGGAAGGACTTATGGGCCACAGCAGACCAAATTTGTGGTTCAAAAGCTGAGTCAGCCTTAGGCTGTGTCCCTCTCTCTTCCTTTTCCTGGAAGGTGGATCCCTGGAGCCCCTTTTGTCTGTAGCTGGGCCAGAGGCCTAGAATTCTAAAGTGTCTTTAGTGTGGGGAAGGGTGCCGCCCTTGTTTTTTTTCCTCTCAGACAGCAATACTTCCTTTAGTATCTCTTGTGATTCTGGTCGGTTTTTTTTTTAAGAGTTATTTATTTATTTGTTTGTCTCCTCTTCCCCCCCACCCCCCACCCCAGTTGTCTGTTCTCTGTGTCCATTTGCTGTGTCTTCTTTGTCCACTTCTGTTGTTGTCAGCGGCATAAGAATCTGTGTTTCTTTTTGTTGCGTCATCTTGCTGCATCATCTCTCTGTGTGTGTGGCACCATTCCTGGGCAGGCTGCACTTTCTTTCATGCTAGGCGGCTCTCCTTATGGGGTGCACTCCTTGTGCGTGGGACTCCCCTACACCGGGTACACCCCTGCGTGGCAGGGCACTCATTGCATGAATCAGCACTGTGCATGGGCTGGCTCCACATGGGTCAAGGAGGCCTGGGGTTTGAACCGTGGACCTCCTGTGTGGTAGGCGGATGCCCTAACCACTGGGCCAAGTCCGCTGCCCTAATTCTGGTCTTTTGATAACAAACTCAGTTTTTGTTTTGTCTGTGAAGACTTTAAACTCACTCTCTTTTTGATGGACAGTTTTGCTGGATACAGAATTACTGAATGGCAGTTTTTCTCTTTCAGTACCTTAAACACATCATACCACTTTCTTTTGCCTCCATGGTTCCTGATGAGAGGCTGACACATAATCTTATTGAGGTTCCCTTACATGTGATGCTTTGCTTTTATCTTGCTGCTTTCAGAATCTTCTCTTTATCTCTGATATTTGTCATTCTGAATAGTAGGCTTCTCTTAGTATAGGTCTCTTCAGATTTATTCTTTTTTTTTAAAGATTTATTTTATTAATTTCTCTCCCCTTCCCCCCTGTTGTCTTCTCTGTCCATTCACTGAGTGTTCTTCTGCGTCCACTTGCATTATCTGGCAGCACTGAGAAACTGCATCTCTTTTTTGTTGGGTCAACTCTCAGTGTGTGGTGCCATTCCTGGGCAGGCTGCATTTTTTTTTGCATGGGGTGGCGTTCCTTGAGGGGCACAGTCCTTGTGTGTGGGAAACTCCTATGCAGCGGTGCCCCTATGTGGCACAGCACTCCTTGCACGTGACAGCAGCACTGCACGTGGGCCAGCTCACCATACGGGTCAGGAGGCCCTGGGGATCGAACCCTGGACCCTCCACATGGTAGATGGACACTCTATCAGTTAATCCATGTCTGCTTCCCATCTTCAGATTTATTCTGTTTGGAGTGCTTTATGCTTCTTATTGATATTTATGTCTTTCATAGGGGTTCAAAGTTTTCAGTCATTATTTCCTCAAATACTCTTTCTGCCCCTTTCCATTCTCTTCTCCTTCTGGGACACCAATAATGCAAATGTTTGTGCATTTTGCATTGTCATTCAATTCCCTGAGATCCAGTTCCTTTTTTTCCATTCTTTTCTCTTTCTGTTCTCCTGTCTTTTCCAGTTCAGATGTTTTGTCTTCAGAATTGCTAATTCAGTCTCCAAGCAATTCAAATCTGCTGGCATTTGTCTGTAATATATTTTTAGTCTCATCCATTGTGTCTTTCATTCCTGTAAGTTCTGTTACTTTTCTTTGCAGGTTTTCACAGATTGTTCTTTCTGCTCACCCAGTGTCTTCTTACTATCCTTTATCTCTTTATTCATATTTTTCTTCAATTCTTTGAATTGATCTAGGAGACAGGATATTTGGTTTATTCCTTTGGCTGGGCCATCTTCCTATATCCTAGCATGGCTTCTAAATTTTTGATGTCTAGGCATCTGAATATGTTGGTGAATTTACCTTAATGGTCACTTTCTCTCTTGCCTGTTTTGGTTTTTTCCTTCCACATCTCTTCTTCGAGTTTTGATTTAATTTATTCTATGTCTTTTAAATTGTCCAGCTTAAGTTATTAAAATCAGGCCAGTGATTCAATAATGGTAGCAGATTTTTCTCCCAGTGGTGGGGCTAAATAGAGGACTAAAACCATTTTTTCTCCTTGCAATTTCATGACCACCCAGTAGATGGCACTTGTCAGTGAACCTGTCTTTCAACCTCACCTTTCCTGTGTTTTTGGTCTGGCTAGAGCCAAGATTCAAAGCAGGCTGTGTTGGCCAAAATCACTGAAGAGAAGCCCTCCCATTAACCCTCCCTCTTCCCTTTAAACAACTGTCAGGGAGCCAGGGGTTTTATCCAGGCTTAATGTCTTGAAGGTGGGGACAATTCCTGGCTGCTGCAGAGGTTTATTAACCTACATTTTTTAAATTTCAGGTTCTTTGTTTCTCTGCTCCTTGCCTTCCTGGGAGTTGTGAAGCATGGTCTTGGTGTGCTGACCCCCAAAGTACATCCCTCAGACAGCTTTTGGTCCTTTCTCCATTGTTTTTGTGAGAGAGTTGGGCCATACCTGTTTACTCCAATGCCATCTTCTCAGAAATCCCATTAATACTTTCATAATATTATATATATTTCCAATCTCCAACGCCAGAATTATTTTAATAGGGGAAACACTAACTTTCCCATTAAAATCAGATCAAGCACAAAAATAACCATAATCATCTGCATTGTGAGGTACTAACCAATAAAAATATTTAAGAGAAGGGGGGCGGGAATTAGCAAAGAAAAAGAAGAGGTGATAAATGTATGTGTAGTCTGCTGATTAGTGAATGACAGGTTGCAGAAATTGGAACTCATTCAAACTAGCATAAGTAGAAGGTGATTTTTTGTGTGGTTTACAAAGTCATGGCAAAGGCTGAAGGAACAGGTTCCAAGCAGAACTTGTAGACTCTTAGAGTATTCTGCTGTGATTCGCCATACTGCCACTTGTGCTGTAGGAAGCTGCCAAATCAGGAAAGCACTGACCCAAGTTACACTGTCTGCCACAAACAATGTTGGGAATTTGGGTGCCTTAGCCTTGTCATTATCCCCACAAAATCACAGTCCCAGATTCAAGTTTCCTACAAGTACAAAATGTAAATCTCATCCAGAACTCTAATTTAAATGTGATCTGATAAATGAAGTTTAGAACATCAGATCTAATGTAAAGACACTGTATTAGTCAGTGAAAGGGGTGCTGATGCAAAATACCAGAAATTGGTTGGTTTTCATAAAGGGTATTTATTTGGGGTAGAAGCTTACAGTTACCAGGCCATGAAGTGTAAGTTACTTCCCTCACCAAAGTCTATTGCCACATGTTGGAGCAAGATGACTGCTGATGTCTGCCAGGATTCAGGCTTCCCAGTTTCCTCCCTTCCTGGGCCTCATTTCTCTCTGGGCTTAGTTCCTCTGTTTTTTTCCACAAGGTCAGCTGTAGACTCTTAGCTGGCTCTGTCTCTCTCCCTGGGCTTGATTCTCTCTGGGCTCAACTGCTCTGCTCCTCTGTGTGCTTACTTCCTGAGCTTCAGCTCAAAACTCCAGTATCAAAAGTTCAACTTCCTTTCTCTGTGGTGTAGTTTCTCTGTGAGTCCCCACCCCCTTGGTAGGCAGGACAGTAGGTAGGACAACCTACTGATGTTATCCAATCAAAGCATTAATCATTACTTAATCAAGTAAAATCAAAACCTCTGAATCCAATATACTCTAATATGCCCAGAGGGACAGATCAATTTGCAAACATAATCCAATATCTACTTTTGGAATTCATAAACTGTATCAAACTGCCACAGACACTGTAAAATAATCTTAGAACTAGCAGTGCTTTTAAATTCAGATGCTATGTTTAAAATGCTTTGTTGTGTGCTGATAAGGAACTTAACTTTATAGGCTTTCAAATAAAATGAAGAACTTTTGATTAGCTGATTAATCAACCAGGGTGACATTTTCAAAAGAGAATAAATTTAACTGTGTTCTTAAACAAAAGCAATAGTTTTTTTTTTTGTTTTTCTGCCTTTCAGTGTATTTTAAAAATAAATATAATAAGATCCTCTCACTGTTGAGTTATTTAATTGCTCATTTTAAATGAATGCCTTAATGTTTGTCATGAATCATGAATTGTAAGTAGTCATGAAGCACAGCAAAGGGAAGGAGTGTTTCAGCAAATATCATGCAATGGTTGGCTTAAACAATGGGGATTTATTGGCACATAGCTTTAAGGCTAGAAGTCCAAATCAAGGCATCATCAAGGTGATGCTTTCTTCTTGAAGACTAGCACTCTGGGGCTGGCTACCTGTGATCGTTGGCCCTTGGTTCCTCTGTCATATGCCAATGTGCATGGCAGCCTCTCCTGGCCTCTCCATTTTCTTTGAGGGTCTGCTAATTTTCATCTTTTGGCTGCTCTCCATATCTTTTCTGTCTCTGTGACCCTCCCTGTAAGTCTTCCATTTTAGGATTAAGATGTTGTGACAGTTTGAGATTATTTATGAATCCCAAAAAGAAAAGATTATGTTTGTAAACTAATCTATTCTTCTAGGTGCAAAACCCTTTGGTTATATTGAATTCAGGTGAGGGGCCCTTGATTAAACTACCTGTTAAGATTAGGGCTTTAATTTGACTGTATTAGTAAGTCAACTCAGGTTGAGTCCCCACCCCTTTGGTGGGCTGATATAAATGGACATTCACTCAAGAAGGCACACGGGAGGAGAGAGAGCTCTGTTGTTTTTTATCCTGAGAACTGGGAGAGATGACATTCACCTGATAGCTTACAGCTGACCTTGGGATGAGAGCTGTAGTTGATATAGGAAGCCCTGAGAGACAAGCCCCATGCCAGCCTACAGCTAAGATTGGGAAGAAGCTGGCCACATGGAGCCTCAAAAGGAAGAGGAAGCCCAAACAGGAAGGCTGAAAACCCAGCAGACATCAGCAACCATCTTGTTTCAACACATGGCAACTGAATTTGGTCAGAAAACAACTTTGAGTTGGACTCTTTAGGGCCTTATAACTGTAAACTTTTACCCCAAATAAATACCCTTTATAAAACCCAACAGATTTATGGTACTTTGCATCATCACCCCTTTGGCAGACACATAGGATATTAAGATGCCAATTCCACCCAAAATGATTTACAGATTCAATGCAATCCCAATCAAAATTCCAACCGCCTACTTTACAGAAATAGAAACATCTGGTCCACACCTTATCTGAAGTATCCTCATCCAAAGGTCCTGTTTCCAAGGGTTCACACTCACAGGAATGGATTAAGTTTAAGAACATGTTTCTCTGAAGTACATAGCTCCAAACCATCATGAGGAGATAACCATAGTTCCTGAATGATATTTCTGAATCACTTCCAGTAAATCTAGTTTTCCAATGAAGTTCCTAAAGATTCCTTCTTGGAGTTCAGATGTCATTCTATATAAGCTATTAAAAGCCCAAACAGTTTTTAATTATTTGAACTGGGCAGCAGACTCCATTGACTCTCTTTTCAATTAAAGAAGTTGTGGGTTTACAGGTCACTCACGCATAAAAAACAGGATTCCTATACTCCACTCCACCACCAATATCTTTCAGTTTCTCTTTTTAACCACATTCACCTATGTAATGCAGTGCTGTTAATTACATTCACAATAATGTGCTACCGTCTCCACATTCATTTCCAAACCTTTGCATTCAACCTAAATACAAATGAAGCATCAACTGCCCATTCTTTAACCCTAATCAATCCTCTGGTAGCTTATATTCTATTAAATAGATTCTAACTTTATGAGTTTGCTTATTATAATTAGTTCATATCCCAGGAGATCATACAATATTTGTTCTTTTAGTGTCTAGTTTATTTCACTCAGCATAACATACTCAAAGTTCATGGCATGCATCAGGACTTCATTCTTTTTTACAGCTGAATAATATTCCATCACATTTTGTTTATCCATTCATCAGTTGATGGATATCTGGGTTGCTTTCTTCTTTTGGCAATTGTAAATAATGCTATTAACACTGGGGTAAAATATCTGTTCAAGTCCTTTCTGGGTATATACCTAATAGTACAATTGCTAGGTGTCTTAGTTTGCCAGAGGGCTGCCAATGCAAAGTACCAGAAATGGGTGACTTTTATAATGGAAAAATAGTTCTTATAATTCTAATTTCTCTTCAATCTAAAGTTATATCTCCTTTCTGCTTCCTAGTTTTACATAAAGAGTTCTCACATATCAAAACAAAATACTTTTTGACAGATGAATATTCCAACAAAGATAGGCAATAACCCAACTGGACCCTGAATCTCAACAGAGTTGCAACACCTACTCTCCAGTTCACTGGACTCACCCAGGACAACCTACAAGGAGGATATAATGGATAACCAACATGCCAAGGAACTGAAAGTGTCTATAACTGCAAGCAAGGGAGTCCCATCCATTGGTTGTATGGGATTGAAGCCCCCCTTCAATTAAAGGTGAAGTGGCATCACCATGCCAGAATCCTAAGGATTGGGGAATGAACTATGGACTTAAGTAGACTTACTAGTATTCTACTGAAGACTTGTTGTGATTCTAGCAATGGAAGAATTATTGATGTATAGGCAGTAGCCACTGGAGGTTCTGAGGGTAGGGAGAGGGAAAAACAAGTGTAAAACGGGGGCATTTCCGGGACTTGGGAATCATCCTGAATGACATTACAATGACAGATACAGGTCATTATAAATCCTGCCATAACCTACAAAATTGAGTAGGAGAGAGTGTAAACTACAATGTAAACTATAATCCATGCTTAGTGGCAGTGCTCCAAAATGTGTTTATGGATTGCAGTGAATGTATCACACTAATGAAAAATGTTGCTAATGTGGGAAAATGTGGGAGATGTGGGGAGTGGGGCATATGGGAATCCCCTTTATATCCTCTGCAACACTTATGTAATCTAAATGTCTTTTTAAAAATGAAAAGACAAAAGATACTATATAATATTTTTCTTTATTAGAGAAGTTGTGGGTTTACAGAACAGTCATGCATAAAATACTGTACTCCCATATACAGCCCTATTATTAACACCTTGCAATGGTGTGGAAGATTTGTTGTAATTGATGATAGCACGTTTTTATAATTGTACTATTAATAAAGTCCATAGTTTAACTGAGGGGGAAAAATAGGCAATAACCAAGCAAAAGTAATTTACAGAATAAGAACTATGAGTGACCAAAAAGAAATAAAGATATTTAATCTTGCTCAGTGCTGCCAAATACATCCCATTCTAGGAGAAACTACCTGTCCACAGCCTCCTGCAGCCTAAGAAGGCATGTAAGCAAAGTACATCATGAAGAATTGGGACAGCTGAGTTCCTCCCTTTACCTCCCAAGAAACAGAGTGGGTAATAGGTGGGGCAGTTACCATTAGGTTAAACCTTGGAAATCTGTTCTCTAATGAATGGATGATCTACCTCCAAAGAGCTCTGGCAAAGATATTAAACCTTGGGAGAAAAGCAATGTTGACGTTTAGGTAAGTGCTGAGTTTCAAAACAGACAGATTAAAACCTCAAGACACAGAGAGTCAGTTCCACTCGGGGAAATATACTGAAGTATTTTACCACCAAAGTAAAACCAGTGGATCAATGCCCAGCCTAAGCCACACCTTCCCACCATAGACAGGTATACCTGTCAACACACCTAGCCATTTCATATGAGCTAATAGTCAGCTTTCTCATTAAAAAAAGAGACTATGGAAATAGACCTATACAACAGGGGAGAAAAACCTGTGCTAGCTACCTTTATTTAACAAAGACTTTATTCATAAATATAATCGAATACCCAAGTACCACCAGATATTGGAATAAAAGTCAATAGCTTGAAGAAAGAAGTACAAAGATGAACAAAAAGGCAACTAGCATTGGAAAAATTTGAGATGATTCAGGGAACAGAAAATGTTTTTTTTTTAATTTACCCAATAAACATACTGTGATTTGAATTGATGCAATACCCATAAAACTGTTAGGCTGTGAGGAAAAAGGAGTAATTACAGAACAAAAATGTTGGAGGACATTAAAAACATGACTGGCAAAAAATTCATTAGATAATTTGAATAATAAAATGAGCTCACAGACTTAATTAGAAATCAGAATTAAATTTAATCTCCCATAATGGAGACTGGAAAGTAAAAAGTTCAAAAATATAAAAATAAATTTAAGACACATGGAGGACAGATTCAGAAGTCAAACTTCTGTCCACAATAAATCCCAAATGAAGTGAACTGAGATTGACAGTAAAGAAATAGTCAAAGACATAGCTGAAGAAAATTTCCCTGACTTCATGAGTCTTCATTTTGAAATGGCCCATGAAGACCCAAGACACATTAACATTTTAAAAAGGTCAACTCCTAGAGTCAAGCTAATGAAATCTCACAACTCTAAGAGTAAAGAAAATTCTGAAAACTTCCAGAGAAAAGGGAGGAAAACAGGTTACCAAAAGAAACAAGATTAAGAGTGGCACTGGGGGAAGCGCACTTGGCTCAGTGGATAGGGCGTCCGTCTACCACATGGGAGGTCCGCGGTTCAAACCCCAGTCCTCCTTGACCCATGTGGAGCTGGCCCATGCACCATGCCCTGCCATGCAGGGGTGCCCCCCCCCCCCCGTGTAGGGAAGCCCCACGTGCAAGGAGTGCAGGGGCCCCGTAAGGAGAGCCACCCAGCATGAAAGAAAGTGCAGCCTGCCCGGGAATGGTGCTGCACACATGGAGAGCTGACACAGCAAGATGACGCAACAAAAAGAAACACAGATTCCCATGCCACTGACAACAACAGAAGCAGACAAGAACATGCAGCAAATGGACACAGAGAACAGACAACTGGGGGAGGGGGTAAGGGGAGAGAAAGAAATAAAATAAATCTTTAAAAAAAACTATTAAAAAAAAAGAATGGCATTGGGTGCTTGCTTCGGCAGTACATATACTGAAATTGAAACGATACAGAGAAGATTAGCATGACTCCTGTGCAAGGATGACACGTAAATTTGTGAAGCATTCCATATTTTCAGACTGGCAGCTCCTACCCTCTGGTTTCTTGGACTTACCCTGGCCAGCTGACAGGGAGGTGAAGAGGGTCAACCACCACACCAGGGAGCCAAGAATGCCTACAGCTGCAAGCAGGAGAATTGCATCCATCATCCATGTGGAATCTAAACCCCCTCTTGATGTAGAGGGGGACTGGACATAGCCACCCCATGTCCACAAGATGGAGGAATAGAGTATGGATTAGAGTGGACTTACTGGTATTCTGCTGGGGAACTATTGTGATTAGTAAAGGAGGAAATTGTAGTAGTGATGTGGAGAGGGTGGCCACGGTGGCTGCTGATGGTTGGGAGAGGGAAGAAGAGATATGGTGTGAGGGCATTTTCATATCTAGGGCATTGGAGTTGTCCTAGATAGGCTGCAGGAACAGATGCTGGATGTTGTGTGTCCTGGCGTGGCCCACTGGCAGGACTGGGGGAGAGTGTGGACTACAATGTGGACCACTGTCCATGTGCTGCAGCGGTTCTCCAGAATGTATTCACCAGGTGCAGTGGATGTGCCACAATGATGGAAGAGTTTGTTGATGTGGGAGCGGTGGCATGGGTGGGGTAGGGGGTATATGGGGACCTCATATTTTTTTAATATAACATTTAAAAGAAAATAAAGAAAAAAAATAAAATTAAAAAATAAATAAATAAATAAAACACATCCCTTAAAAAAAAAAAAGAATGGCATTGGGCTTCTCATCAACAACTTTTCCCTCCCCCACCCAACCTGCTGTTTTTTGCTCTGTGCGTCCATTCACTGTGTGATCTTCTGTATCTATTTCTCTTTTTGTCTTCTCTTCTCACTTTTCTCCCCTAGGATTCACTGGGATTCAATTCTGGGGGCCTCTGACGTGAAGAGAGGTTTCCTGTCACTTGAACCACCTCAGTTCCTGGTTTCTGTTGTGCCTTGCCTTGGCTGTCCCCTTTGTCTCTCTTTTTGTCATGTCATCATCTTGCCACATGACTCACTTATGCAGGCACTGGCTCACCGGGCAGGCACTCTTTTTTTACCAGGAGGCCCCAGGGATCAAACCCGGGTCCTCCCATCTGGTAGGTGGAAGCCCAATCACTTGAGCCACATCCGCTTCCTTTTTCAACAACTTTTGATGCTCAAAGACAATGGAACAATGTTTTTCAGACTTTTGAGGGTGGAAAAGGTTTGTGTGCTTTTATTTACTTAAATTATTTCTAACAAGTAATACATTTATTTGATAAAAAAAGGAAACTACATTAAGAAGTGGTCTCAGAGAGATCTCACTCCCTGAAGCAAGCCACACAGTCAATCAAGTTTGGGTAAAATATATATGTGACACACGAAACTCAGAGTACAGAGGACCAATGTAGCCTCCATGAAATAAAATGCCAAAGAAGGGACTCCAGCAAAATGAAAAGGGAACAACCAAGAAAAATATATACAGTGTTTTAGCTTCCCAGGCAGCTCAAAGCAAATACCATGAAATGGGTCAGGTTAAAGAATGGGAATTTATTCACTCACAGTTTTAAGAAATGGAAAATATCCAAATTAAGGCATCATCAAGGTAATGCTCTCTCCCCAACATTGTGGCTAATGGGTTAGCTTTTGGTGAGCCTTGGTCCTTAGCTTGTCACTTGGCAAGGCATGTTGTGGTATCTCCTGGTCTCTTCTCTTCCAAGTTCATTTTCAGCTTCTTGCTTCCATGGCTTTCTCTCCCTCTCTTTGTATTCATTGTTTTTATAAAGGACTCCAGTAATAGGATTAAGACCCATCCTGATTGAGGTGGGTCCCACCTTAACTGAGGTAGTCTCATCAAAATGTTCATATCCACAGGAATGGATTAAATTTTGTTTTAAATATTTTTTTTCTTTCTTTCATTTCTCCCCCACCCCCAGTTGTCTGCCTCTGTGTCCATTTGCTGTGTGTTCTTCTGTGACCACTTCTATCCTTATCAGCAGAACCAGGAATCTGTGTTTCTTTTTGTTGCATCATCTTGTTGTGTCAGCTCTCCTTGTGTGCGGCGCCATTCTTGGGCAGGCTGCACTTTCTTTCACACTGGCTGGCTCTCCTTACGGGGTGCACTCCTTGCGCATGGGGCTTCCCTACACAGGGGACACCCCTGCGTGGCAGGGCACTCCTTGCGCCCATCAGCACTGCGCATGGGCCAGCTCCACACGGGTCAAGGAGGCCCAGGGTTTGAACCACGGAACTCCCATGTGGTAAGCGGACACCCTATCCTTTGGGTCAAGTCTGCTTCCCAAGAATGGATTAAATTTAAAGAACATGTTTTGCTAGGGTACATACAGCTTTAAATTACCATACACAGGATACAAGAAGCAAGGCAGAAACTGAATATGACCTAAAAGAATGAAAGGATCTGAAAAGAAGTTGAAGGGGATCTATTAGACCCAGAGGTGAATTTGCTACAAAGCTAGCAAAGGGCCCCTCACTTGCTCCAGTCCTTTCCAAAACCAAGGTCCTAGCAGCAGTGTTGTATTTGTGGTTTTTTTCTTTTCTTCTCTTGAATTTTTTAAGATTCAAGACCCACAAAACCTGGATCCATTCCTGATTAGACCTTATCATTTGGAAGATTTTCCTTCAAGCAAAAAAGTTTTAATGACATTGAATTATATTTCTTTCTCTGGATCCAATCAAACTCCAGGAAATAATATTATCCAATAATATGATAAATAATGTTTATTGATTTTAATTGTTTTAAATGAACCTATAGGCAAGGTATAAAGAGTTCATTGGAGTTATAGAGTAATATGTGACTAAGTCTTGGCAATATAAAATAGCAATATAACTGAAAATACTGGGACATAAGAGGAGAGAAGGAAGGACAAGTAATTTATTAACCTTTTAATAATGGGATATCTAGGAATAACATCTAAAATTAACAATAATAAAAATTTAATTATATTGTATATTGTTCATTATTTGAACAAAAAAGTACATAATTACCTACAGACTGGAGTTAGAGGGGTCAGAGAATGTGAAAGGCTATCATAACAATAAATCTTCTTTCACAATATAGCCATAGACATTGTCTAAAGATGATAAGCCAAGGAAAAGGGCAGAAATATTATTTAAAGATAAAATAGTGATAATGAGAAGAATTCCAGTTCAAAAAGTATTACCACCAAGGGGAGCAGGTGTAGGTCAGTTGTTGAGTGCCTGCTTCACATGTACAAGGTCCCAGGTTCAATCCCTGGTACCTCTAAAAAAAAATCATTACCCTGGATGCTCATGGTGAGGTGGACTAGGGGAAGAGGAAAGAAAATATTTTACTTTGAGTAATAAACTCTGTAATGTTTTAATTTTTTATTTTTTATTGTGCAAGCACTATTTTCATTTTAGAACAACTTTTTAAAGTATACAGGGAGCAGTGTGGCTCAAAGTGGCTGAGTGCCTGCTTCCCATATGAGAGGTCCTGGGCTCAGTTCCTGGTGCCTCCTAAAAACAAAGACAAAACAACAAGCAAACAAACAAAAAAAACAACTCAAGGGAGCCAATGTGGCTCAGTGGTAGAGCACTGACTTCCACATACAAGGTACCAAGTTCAATACCCAGTCCCAGTAAAAAAAAAAAAAAATTTTATGTATATACACACACACATACAGGGATATTCTTTATAGTATTGTTTATAATTGCAGGAACAGTAAACAATCTAAATAACCACAAATAGATAAGAGAACCTCTATTAAAATAATTTAAACCAATTTTATGTATTTACTGACATGAAAGATCTCCATACTACATTATGGATTAATTTTTAAAAATCCAGATACTAAATAACATATAGACATTTTTTTTAAAATTTCTGATGTGTATGTCTGTGTGTATATAGAATGTACATATTCCAGAAAGTTATTAATTACTACCACCAAGTAACAAAAATGCAGGTGATTTTTATTTTACTCTTTTTGCTTGTCTGGGTTTTCTAAAATTTCCTATAAGGAACATAAATTATTTTGTAGTAAAAAGAAAACAAAAATTTTCATATATTTTTCCTTATTTAATTCATTCCACATTTCTCTTGATTGAAACAAGGTCACAAAGATTCTATTTGTCTTTCTTGCCAAACTGAATATTTATTTTAGTCAAAATCTGTTTAACTTCACTCTCAAATCAAAGTATTCAGGTACAAAGATGTTCTTCAACCCACAGTGATAAGAAGAACACAATTTCATATCTAAAGGCAGATAGAACATTTGCCCAGTACACAGTGTAGCTGTAACATTGATTTCTGAAGCTAAGGAGAGGGGGATCTAAATCATTGCAGCTTGACAACAAAACACAAGCTGAGTTTGTCAGAGGCAGGTACATTGTCTGGGAGTCTGGGATGCGCATTTCAGATCACTTTGGGAAAATAAAGTCGCTGCTGATATATTTTACCAAGTCTAAAAATCTGTGACTTTCCCAATTATAAAGAACAGTCCTGCAAATCTTGATAAGGAAGTTTACATTGACTTCTTCATTACAACAGATTTAACGGTGAAACTAACAAAGGCAAAGCAATAGGTTCTTACACTCAAGTGCAAGTTCCAATCCAAAGCAGTATCATTATCTCAAAGTAAGCAAGAGGACCACAAAGCACTTTTCCCTGATTTGGGATGCTTTATTTTCACACAAAAGACGACAGAATGATATAACAAGTGTGGCAAAATGTTGAAAGTTGGTAAATCTGTATATCTGGCGCATTAGCCAAAAGGGTGCCAATGCAGAGTACCAGAAACCTGTTGACTTTTATAAAGGGTATTTTGGGGGGGCGGGTAAAAGCTTATAGTTATAAGGCCTAAAGCAAGTGTTCTTAACTAGGGGTCCGTGAGCTTGAATTGAAATTCAAAAAACATTATTCTTGCGGGACGTGTTGGTACAGGTGTGAAATATTATTAAGTAATTCACAGTATAGTGTGGACTTAGTAAGGGGTCTGTGGTTTTAGCCTGACTGGCAAAGGGGTCTGTGGAACGAAAAAGGTTAAGAACCCCTGCCCTTGCCTGCATGAGTGCCTGCCCAAGTGAGTCATGCAGCAAGATGATGACGCATCAAAAGAGAGACAAGGGGAGTCAAGGTGAAGTACAGCAGAAACCAGGAGGTGGTGCAATTGACAGGGAACCTCTCTCCATATCAGAGGTCTGCAGGATCGAATCCCAGTGAATCTTAGGAGAGGAAATGAGAAGAGAAGACAACACATACAGCAAAAAAACAGCAGCGGTGGAGGAGGAGAAGGGGGAAAAATAAAATTAATAAAAATAAATCTTTTTTAAAAAAAGAAGAAGAACCCCTGCCCTAAAGAGCCTAACTCAAGCTTGCTTTCTCACCAACATCAATTGCCACATGTTGAAGCAAGATGGTGTCTGATCTCTGCCTGGTCTCTCCATTCCTCTGGGCTTCTAGTCTTCTCTCTCTCCTGGTTAGTGCTCTTTTCTATCAGAGCCTTCTCAGTTGCTCTGTTCTCTTCAGCTGCAAACTATCAGACAAATGGCTCATCTCTCCCTGGGGCCCCAGACTCAAACATGACAAAGTTCTCTCCTCTCCCTTGGGTCTTGAGTGAGTGTCCATTTACATCAGCCCACCAGGGGGGCGGGGACTCAATTTGAGTCACACCATACTAACCCTCAACAAATAATTTTTTTTAAAGATTTATTTTATTTATTTCTCTCCCCTTAATCCCCCCCCCCCCCCCCAGTTATCTGTTCTCTGTGTCCATTTGCTGCATGTTCTTGTCTGCTTCTGTTGTTGTCAGTGGCACGGGAATCTGTGTTTCTTTTTGTTGCATCATCTTGCTGCGTCAACTCTCCGTGTGTGCGGCACCGTTCCTGGGCAGGCCACACTTTCTTTCGCGCTGGGCAGCTCTCTTTATGGGGCACACTACTTGCGTGTGGGGCTCCCCTACATGGGGGACATCCCGGCATGGCACAACACTCCTTGCACGCATCAGCACTTCGCATGGGCCAGCTCCACACGGGTCAAGGAGGCCCGGGGTTTGAACCGCAGACCTCCCATGTGGTAGACGGATGCCCTATCCACTGGGCCAAGTCCGCTTCCCCTTAACAAGTAATTTAATCAAAGACATCTCAGCTGAATCTAATACAATCAAAGGGTATCACACCCAGAGGAATAGGTTAGCTTACAAACATAATCTTTCTCTTTTTGGGATTCATAAAATAATATCAAACTGTCACATCTGAGTAAGGGGCGTTATTATAAATACTCTATAATATTCGTGTATCATTTTTACAACCCTCCTGTAATTTGAAATTATTTCAAAATAAAATGCTAAAAACAATTAAAATTTTAAAATATTCTAGGTCCACCACTAAAGAAAAAAATATTGTTCTGCACTTCAGAATTTTTAAAGTAACAAAAAGACATTTCAAAGGTAACCACAATATATTGCCATTCAATTTCACTTGTACTTTTTGCCCTTGACCTAACTAAATTTAATCAAATTTATCTGAGAAGCAGAAGTAATTCAGAAAACCAAAATAGTGCTTACTCAAAAAAAAAAAAAAAAAAATAGTGCTTACTCCAAACTGAAACATCTCCAAAGGGCAGTATTGGAGCAATAATAATGGTATAATTTATGGAGTTTTTCCTTCATGCAAAGCACTATATTAGTTACATTTTATACACTTTTCTCATTTGATACTCACTTTTTCTCCTTTATATTCACAAAATCCAATGAAATAGGCACAAATATTGTCTACATGTGGCAGGTTGTATTTTCCAAAGATGGCTATGAAAATAACTCCCATGCCAAATGCTTTTCTACAATGTGACTTTGCCACTTCTCCCATCAAGAAGTTGGCCTTTAGGTATTCTCCCTTTGAGCCTGGAAGGCTTTGATCAATTCAATATGGCAGAATGATGTCTTGTAACTTTCAAGGTTAGGTCAGAAAAGACTTTGTAATTTCCACCAGTCTCTCTTAAGGATTCCACTTAAGTCCTACTGCCATTAAGCACTGTGCTGAAGAAGCCATGTATGGACATTTCCAATCAATAGTATCAACTTAGCTTCCAGTCAACTGCTATCATCTACTGCCTGCCATGTAAGTAAGACATCTGGAACATCCAGTCCAGTCGAGTCTTCAGATGACTGCAGTCCCAGTAGATGTCTGACTGAAATTGCATAAGGGACCTCCACACCAAGTGAGAATTTCCTACCCACTTCCTACCCAATTTCCTACCCTTTTTGAATTTCTGATCCACAGAATCTGTGAGCAAAATTAAATGGTGGGTTGTTTGTTACACAGCAACTGTAACCAGAACACCCCATTATGCTAATGAGGAAACTAAGAGATTGAGTGACTAGCCTACAGATCTTAGCCATCATTTTATACTGCTGCCAAATGTTGGAATAATACCATTTGTACAATGCAAAAGATATCCTTCTCAAGGGCATGTGTTCATTTCAGTACACACTTCAGCAGAAAACACTTTGGAGGGAAAACTATGACTTCATTGAAGTGAATGCAATATCTTTTACTGCATTTTTGTGAATCACGTAGTTTTCTGTTTTCATCTATTGATCTGTTAACTAAAATGTTAGAAACCCCTTAGAAATCCCTTAGAGTAATACAGCAAAATGAATGCCCCAACTACTGTAGACAAGAGTCCTAACAAGAGAAATTCCCAGGAGATGTCTGAATATTTCTCTCTTTCTCTAAAATCCCTCCTAGCTGGATGTGTTGAAGATTCAGAGGTCAATTCTTTCAGCATTTTCTCAAAGCATGAGCTATCTGACTAATACCTTGGGGAATTTTAGAGATAAGTTCAAAATATACAACTGCATTTGAAGAAGCAAATTTATACAAAACTTAATTGAGAAGTAAGACTAAAATTCTAAGTTTTTATGGAGTCAAAAATGCTTGTATGAAACTTATCTAAAAAGAGAAATTGGGAAGCAGATGTGGCTGAAGTGATAGAGCTTCCACCTACCATAATGGAGGACCTGGGTTCGATCTCTGGGACCTCCTAGTGAAAAAGAAGAAGAGAAAGTGTGCCCATGCAGCAAGCCAGTGCCCATACAAGTACCAGCATGGTGAGCCAGTACCCTCATGAGTGCCCGCATGAGTGCCCGCATGAGTGCCCCACACAAGTGAGTGACACAGCAAGATGATGACGCATCAAAAGAAAGACAAGGGGAGAGTCAAGGTGAAGCACAGCAGAAACCAGAAACTGAGGTGGTACAATTGACAGAGAACCTCTCTCCACAACAGAGGTCTCCAGGATCAAATCCTGATGAATCCTAGAGGAGAAAAAATGAGAACAAAAAACAACACAGATGGCAAAAACAGCAGGGTGGGAGGAGGGGAAGGAGATGTAGCAGTTTAATGATGAAGTCCAGAAATAAATATTGAATTATGCTTGTAATCTGATCTGTACCTGGGGATGATTGAGTTATGATTAGGGCATTGAGTCCTCTCCCCTTGGTGGGTGGAGACTCACAGATAAAAGGCATGTCAAAGAACAGAGTTGAGGGTTTCTGATGTTGAACTTTGGATGTTGAAGACTTAAGCTGGAGTCCCAGGAAGTCAGCATGCAGAGGAAAGAGAAGCCAGCCCCAGGAAGAAAGGAACCTTGAGCCCAGAGAAAACCAAGCTCCAGGAAGGTAGGAAACCAGGAAGCCTGAACCCTTGCAGACGTTAGCAGCTATCTTGCTCCAAATAGACTTTGGTGACGGAAGTAACTTATGCTTTATGGTCTGGTATCTGTAAACTCCTACCCCAAATAAATTCCCTTTATAAAAACCAACCAATTTCTGGTATTTTGTTTTTTGGGTTTTTTTTTTTTAAGATTTATTTATTTATTTATTTTTCTCCCCTTCCCCCCCACCCCAGTTGTCTGTTCTCTGTGTCTATTTGCTGCGTCTTCTTTGTCTGCTCTGTTGTTGTCAGCAGCACAGGAATCTGTGCTTTTTTTGTTGCATCATCTTGTTGTGTCAGCTCTCCGTGTGTGTGGCACCATTCTTGGGCACGCTGCACTTTCTTTTGTGCTGGGCAACTCTCCTTATGGGGCGCACTCCTTGCGCGTGGGGCTCCCCTACGCGGGGGACACCCCCGTTGTGGCAGGGCACTCCTTGCACACATCAGCGCTGCGCATGGGCCAGCTCCACACGGGTCAAGGAGGTCCGGGGTTTGAACCGCGGACCTCCCATGTGGTAGACGGACACCCTAACCACTGGTATTTTGTATCAGCACCCCTTTGGTTGACTAATATAGGGGGCGGGGATAAATAAATGATAGATAGATAGATAGATAGATAGATAGATAGATAGATAGATAGATAGATAGATCTTTAAAAAGAGAAATTGTAAGAGCTGAATCCTTAGAGAACTTTATGATGCAATTCAGTTTTGTGTTCTTGAGAATATTTCACTGCAGTCTACTACAATAACAGACACTTAGGAATATTTGTCAGCTCACAATTCATCCCCCATTCTCTGGGTTGCTGTGATCATGCTTTTCTATATGTTTTTGGCCCCCTTTCCTCAATTAATTGAACCAGGATAGAATTTGGAATTGGGACTCACTGATTCTGGTAATTCTGTGATATTCACTTCAATAGATGTAATGAAAACTCAGGAAGTGACCCTGACATTGTGGGGCAGCCATGGATGGTATAGCCAAAGCTTCAAAAGCTGGTTCACAAAGAGGGGAGAGAATAAATCAGATGCAGTGACAATGGACCAAGAGATCAAGGGGAGAGAGGGAAAGAGAAAAACTGAGAGATGAAGAGACAAATAGAAAAGGCAAAGAGATAGACAGGCTCATTATGCTCCTGGGCTTTCACATGTTAGGCCTTCTTGTGAGGCCAGATGCAGCTCTTGCCCTTGGGATTCAGGATACACTCCGATACCTTGTGGTAGCCAGCCTCCAAGTTGGCCCCAGTGATTCTCTCCGCTAGTATACATGCACTTGTACAGTCCCTACCATATTGAATAGGGCTGACCTATGTAACAATAGAACACGGAAGAAAGAATGGTTTGTGACTTCCAAGTCTAGGTCATAAAAGTCATTGAATTTCCTTTTTTTTTTTTTGCTCTTAGACTGCTCACTCTGAGCAAAGCCCACCTGAAAAGGATCTGAGGCTTCTGGTAACAGCTAACATTATCTTGCCAGACCCATGAATGAGCCATCTCGGTCAAACTTCCAGATGACTACAATCACGGCCAATGCCTTGCAGCAACCTCACGAAGGACTCTGGCATAGAAACCACTGTGCTAAGCCGATTTCGAATCCCTGACACATAGTAACTGAGAGATAACTATTTGTTGTTTTAAGACACAATGTATTAGGATGATTTGTTACTCAGAAATAGATCATTAGTATTTATCCTTTAAAGTTTTTTTTTGTTAGAGTAGTTTATAGGAGAATAATGTTAGTTGTGTAATAGGATGTCCAGTGGAAGTTTTTCCTATTATCTCAGAATTGTGGGGGAGAAAGTTGAGTACAAAAAGTGTGAAGTACTCCATATTCTAAGTTCAAGAAGCCAGCAACAGTTGAGGCCCCTTAAACTTCCCTTTGGGGCTTACTTGGAAGGCACTGGGGTAGACAAGTATCACTATCAATTATATCAATACACAAAAAAAGACACACAACTCAACACACATGGGTCTATAAAGGAAAGTACTGAGTAGAGATTGTTAAGTCTCTACACTGGGGAATATAGTGCCTCTCCCTAAAACCATGGAAGATGCCTTAAACAGATTTATTCTTAAAAATGGGGGATCCGTAGAGAAGGCATCTTATTCCTTGATTGAGTTCTGCTTAAGCAGTGAACTTGGTGATCTTTTTGCTAAAGGGAAATGTGATATGGAGAAGCATAGCAAGGCTGAAGGAGGGGAGCATCCATGGGGCAGGCTACAACCCTACTGTTTGTTGGGCAAGGCTGTGTTTCTTGTGGTTCAAGTAGATAGCAAAGAAGATAGCTGGACCTAAAACATCTTGTTAGGATCCCACCCAGAACTGCAACCAGGAAAGTGATGCCTGTAGAATGAGTCAAGGAGGAGGATGGCCTTCAATGGGGACTGAGGGATGGTAGATGAGGTTTGGTAGGGCAGATCTGTAATGAGGTACCCTCTGGGGAGTTTGCAATTGGATGCCTGCCATACAGAACCCATCAGCAGCTAGTCAGCCTGAACCAGAGGAACAGAGAAAACCCACAGAGAGGACTGCAACGTCACTGGTTAACAAGAGAGCTCTTTCTCTTTCTTCTCTGCCTCCTCCAGAAAAAGCTAGTTTTTAAAATAATGAAGAGAGAAAGGTTTTAAAGCCACAAACAGCTCATCTCCACCCTCTACTCTAAATTCATATTTTCTAGAGCCATAGATGGCCTTAACTTTTAAAGAGAAAACTCAGAATTGAGTTTGAGAGCAAAGGATTAAACTGAAGACTAAGTCTTAAATACCGTATTTAAGGAACTCAAAGTGACTGCAGACAGTCTCTGGATGACATATTATTATTGAACCTGCTCCCTATCAGAAAAGAAAGGTTTACAGAGCTCAGTTGGAAAAACATTATTGGAAAAAATAAAACTGTTCCAGATTTTTACCCCTGAAAAATTGAGACTCCTCAATGTTAATAAATCCACCATAAAGTAGAGCTTTGATTAAGATACCCTGCTATTCTAAAAAATATTCAACATGGTGGAAAAGATTAACAAACCATTTCTGTTCATGCCAGAGGAGTAAAAGTTTCTTATCTATTAAAAAATTGGAAGGACCAGAAAATAATCCATGACCACGTGGTTACTAATGATGTCACAATGTATGGGCCTTTCTAGGGAATACCATCACCTGAACAGGAAGACAATGTGAAAGGACAGTTTAGTGTTCAGTATTCAGTACTCTTCTTCCACTAACGATCTAGATGAGTGCATCCTGTCCCATGACTTCAAAATTATATCTCCAGACTCAGCCTGTCCCCTTACCTCAAAATCATATTTTCAGTTGCCTACTCAGTATCTCCACTTGAATGACCAGGGCAGAGGTTGTTAGTTGCCTCAAATATTCATTACAAGGGGTGGCCCATATGACTAGGTTTTGACCAATGGGATGTAAGTATTAACAATCACTTCCCGGAGGTGCTTTTTAAAGGGGACTAGAATATGGGCATGATAATTGGTACTCCTGTCACCATCTTGGACCAGCAACAGGTTAAGGATGGCAGAACAACAAGATAAAAAGACACTGGGTCTTTAGTGACTGAGTCGGCCATTCCAGCCCTGGACTTCTTTTATATGAGAAAGAAATTTGTATTTGTTTAAGGCACTATTGGATTTCCATTGCCTTTATAAGCAGTAGAACCTAATTGTAATTAATATGATTTCAAAAAGGTATCTCAAAATTAGCATGTCAAAAAGACAACTTTTGATTATTCTCCCAAAACTTGCTCCTCCCAATAAATTGCGTTACCATTCACCCACCTGTTCAGGGCAAAACCTAGAAGTTATCCTTGATGCTGCTTTTTCTCATATCCCATATCCAATCCATCAGCAAGTTCTGTTATTCTACCTACAATAAAAGTCATGATTTTGACAATTCCTCTCCACATCTTTAACATGGACTGCTGCAATAGCTTCTTATGTCATCTCCCTGCATCTACATTTAAGCTAGAGTTTATTCTCCAAGAGCAGCCAGATGGATCCATTTAAAATGCAAATCAGCCCATGGCACAGCCTGGCTCAAAACTCTCCAAGTTCTACACTTAAAGTCCAAGGTCATTTCATTAAGGCAAAGAAAAGAAATTAAAGGCTTATGGAATGGAAAGGAAGACATAAAACTGTCTTTAATCACAGACAACATGATACTATAAGTAGAAAATCCTTAGGAACTTTTTTTATAGGACCTACCAGAACTAATAAATAAGTTTAGCAAGTTTGCAGGCTATAAGATCAATATGCAAGAATCAATTGTATTTATATAAACTAGTAACAAAATATTTGAAAATGAAGTTAAGAAAAGAATTCTATTCACAATACATCAAAAGGAATAATTTAATAAAATAAATGCAAGACTTATACATTGAAAATAAAAAAGCATTGCAAAGAGAAATTTTTTAAAATTTAAATTATTATAGAGACATTTATTGGAAAATTCAGTATTATTATGAATTGGAAAACACAATAACATTAAGATGGCAATTCTCCCTAAACAGAGCTATACATTCACAACATTCCTAATCAGAATCCCACCAGGCTTTTTTGAAACAATTGATGAGAACATTCCAAAATTAATATGGAAGTGCAAACACCTAGAAGGGCCAAAACAATTTTGAAAATGAAGAACATACTTGAAGGTCTACACTATCTGATGTCAAAAAAAAAACACTATAAATGTAACATTAAAAATTAATTAATTAATTTTTTAAAAAACACTATAAAGCAACAGTAATCATGATAGTATAGTATTGCATAAAAAGAGACTTAGAGTTCAATGGAACAAAATTGGTATTCCAGAAATAAGACTTTACATTTAGGGTCAGTATATTTTTGCCAAAAATGTCAAGACAATTAACTGGGTAAAGGGTATACTTCAACAAATTGTGCTGTGGCAAGTGAATACTCCTTTTTTTTAATGAACTTAAAAAACTTTTTAAAAAAACATTAAAAATTTAAAACAATCTGATAAAATACATTCCAATACATAGGTGATTACTTTACAGCATGCACCTTTCCCTTAGACAAAAGCTACCTTAGACCAAAAAAGTGGAAGAGAATTATTCTCCAGAATAAATGACTCTTACTTTACAACCCATGCAAAAATTAATTCAAAGTGAATTATAGGCCTAAATGTAAGCTCTAAAATGACAAAAATTCCATAAGAAAATAAGGATAAAATCAAAGACTTCTTAGATATGACAACAAAAGCACCATCCACAAAAGGAAAAATTGATAAATTGGACTTTACCAAAATTTAAAACTTTTCCATTTCAAAAAACACCATTATGAAAATGAAATGATAAGCCATGGACTTATCTTTGAGATAAGAGAAAATATTTGAAATCATATGTCTGAAAAAGAACTTGTATTCAGATAACAGATAAATGTAGAAAGAACACATACACACAATAATAAGACTAACACTCCAATTTAAAAACTAGCAAATATTTTAATAGACATCTCACCAAAGAAAACATATAAATGTCTAATAAGTACCTTTAAAATGATGCTCAATATCATTAGTCATTAGGGCCATAAAATTTAAAACATCTAAGGTGCCAGTAAAAATCCACTAGAATAGATATAATAAAAAAGATTAATAATACTAAGTGTTGGCTAGAAATCTTTGAGATAATAAAATAAATATTTTAAAAAGTAGCAAAGAGATAAAAGAAGGAATAGAAACCATAAAGACACTAAGGGAAGCAGCTGTGGCTCAATCAGTTGGGCTCCCATTAACCATATGGGAGGCGCTGAGTTCACATCCCAGGGCCTCCTTGTGAAGGCAGGCTTGCCCATACACTGCGGAGAGCTGTAGGCCTGGGCACCGCTGGGCACTGCCTGGCCCACAAGCACTGCAGAGAGCCAACTCAGCAAGGTGACACAACAGAAAAGGGAGACAAGCAAAAATGGAGAAAAGCTTGCAGTGAACAGACACAGAGAGCAGACAGCAAGAAAGCCACAAGGTGGGGGGGGGGGAATAAATAAAAATAAATACAGATACAGAAGAATGCACAGCGAATGGACACAGAGAGCAGACAGCATGCGAAAAGCCTCAAGGGGAGGGAATTTAAAAAATTTTAAAAGGACACTAAAAAGGAAGATTAGGGGGTTTTGGAAAACAACCAAAGAGTATATAAAAATGAAAAAACAGTAAATGAAATTAAAATTCAACAAATTAAACAACAAAATAGACAGGGAGATTCAGGGCTCAATACAGATTCTGGCTGTATGAACAGCCAGAAGATTTAAGCCTTTGGGATACATATTTAATGGGTAGAGTGACAATTATAAGTTCAAATAAAAGGGACAGAAGAGCCATGTGTAGGAAAATTATAAATTAGTCCAACCCTGATATATTGAGGGATAGGTTATCATATATTTCAAGGTAAGACCCATGACAGTGTGCTGAATTCCTGGGACTCTCTGACCTGCCTTTAGGGTCTAGATGTCTCTAGAATGCTCAGGAGGCTCCTGCTTGAGGCACTGTTTACTGTGGCAGTCAGTGAGATCCCCCTAAAATGCGCATAAACTTAACCTCTGGAATGAGCTCCTGACTCACTTTGAAATCTCTTAGCTATAAAAACACATTTGTATTTAATATTTCCCCCTTTTGGTCAAGATTTTTTTCCAAATGCATCATTAATTGTCACCTGGTAATAATTCCTCAGTGCCAGGGAGGTTTATCCCAAGGAGTCATGTCCTACTCTGGGGGAAGGTAGTGAGTTTATATGCTGTTTGGCTTAGAGAGAAGCCACATTTGAGTAAGAAGGAGGCTTTCAGGAGATAACTGTTAGGCAATGTATAATACTAGGCTAAGTTTCAATTTCACAAGAACAAGGTTCATCAATATCAAGGGCCTAGTATATTGGGCTGTCCTCATTTGCTAGGCACTGCCCATGTGCTCTGGAAATTCTTGCCACTCTATTCGAGAAAGCAGCTGGATTCTCCAGGATGGAACTTCAATATTCTTACAGTTTTTCTGTGGGTCTCCACCCACTGAGATGACACCCCATAACCACTTGAACACATTCATATTCCATAGAGGAATGACCCAGGTGCACCCCTTCCCACACATCCCACCACCACCAACATGCCATACCAGTGATCCTTCTCTGCCACAGTTGTGACTCCTCTGCAATCCTAAACCTCCCCCAAAATAAAGCCAAAAATAAATAAATTAATTAATTTTTCATTATGTTTTTCATCACCATAATATGTTATCTTTTTTTGTACAGTGACAATTTTTTCTGTATGCTCCCCCAATGTCTTACTGTTTTTATTTTCAAAGAAGCTTTAGGTTACAGAAAAGTCACATAGAAAATATAGGGGATTCCCATATACCTCCATCCCCCCTCACATTTTTCCCTGTTAAAATAACATCTTACCTAAGTATGATACATTTGTTACAATTGATGAACAAATATTTAAGTGTTGCCACTACATGGTCAATGATTTACATTTCAGTTTACATTTTGTACTGTACACTTTTATAGGTTTTAACAAATTTTTAAATGGTCTATATCCATCATTACAAGATCATGCAGAACAATTCCAATGCCTGAAAAAAAAAATGCTCCTTGCTTCATCTATTCTTCCATACCCCTTCCCTCAGAACCCATGGTAACCAATAATTTTCCATTTTTGAAGAATAAGGTACATAGTTACATGCATTAATATTGAGGTCTTGACATATTGATTCATCTTCTTTTATTAGGTACTGCCTATGTTCTCAAAAGACTCTTGCCCACCTATTTGAGAACCTAGTAGGACTCCCCAGAATGGGAGTTTAAAATTTTCTTATTTATTGTGTGGGTCTCCTCCCACTGAGATAACACCCTATGACAAGATGAGCACGTTCATATTCCATAGAAGCATGCCCCAGGTGCACCCTTTCCCATGATATCCCCCAACCCCAATGCCCTGCACCAGTAAACCCTCCCTGCCATATGGTAAAAGAACATGCCCACCATTGATTGCATTATACTTTTCACCACAGACCTACAAATCCCCAGACTTCATCTGTTCTTTCCTCCAGCCCTACCCCCAGTTCCATGGGTAGTAAAGCCCAACCACCCCCACCTTGCTCAACCACACATTCCAGCACCATTGACTCCGTTCACATCCCTACATGACAATCGCCCCCATCCACAGACAAACAACCCCTTTCCACCTTATCATAGATTTAGCCCATACTGAGCATAGACTCACCAAACTCTATTCCCTTTCTGACTCCTGATCACCTATTTTCCAAATTTGCTAGGGTCATATTGGTGAGGTCATGCAGTATTTGTCCTTTAGTAAATGGCTTACTTCACAACAAAAGATCTTCAAAATTCATCCATGTTTTCCCATGTGTCAATACTTCATTCCTTCTTATAACTGAGTAATATTTCATTGTATGTATATACCACAATTTGCCTATCCATTCATCTGTTGGTGGACACTTGGGTTGCCTCCAACTTTTGGCAATAGTGAATAATGCTGCTATGAATATTGGTGTTCATGTATCTGTTCATGTCACTCCTTTCAATTCTTCTGGATATATACCCAGCAGTGGGATTGCTGGATCATATGGCAGTTCTTGATGAACCACCAAACTCTCCTCCACAAAGTCTGCCCCTTCCTCATTCCCACCAGCAGTAGATGAGTGTTCCCTTTCTTTCACATCCTATCCAAAACTGGTACTTCTCTGTTTTTTTCATAGCCACCAGTCCAATAGGTGTAAGATGATATCTCATTGTAGCTTTGATTTGCATTTCCTGAAGAACTAATGATGTCGAGCATCTTTTCATGTGCTTTTTAGCCATTTGTATTTCCTTTTTGGAAAAGTGTCCACTTAAATCTCCCGATCATTTTTTTATAAAGCATTTTTAATTGAAATATATCATTCATACATAAATACACATAAACAATAAATTATAGTAAAGATTGCAAACTTACAAAATAAACATACATAACGTCACACAGGGGTCTCATACATCACGCCTCCACCAACACTTTGCATTGGTGTGAAACTTGACCATTTTTTAAACGGGTTGTTTGTCTTTATATTTTCAAAGTGTAGGATTTCTTTATATATGCTGGATATAAGACCCTTATCTGATAAATGTTTCCCAAATATTTTCTCCCATTGTGTAGGCTGACTTTTCATTTTCTTGGCAAACTCCTTTGAAGTGCCAAAGTTTTTAATTTTGAAGAGATTCCATTTATCTATTTTTTCTTTTACTGCTCACCCTTTGGGTGTAATGTTTATGAAACCATTTCCTACTTCAAGATCTCATAGATGCTTCCCTACATTATCTTCTAGGAGCTGTATGGTCTTGGCTCTTATATTTAGACCTTTGATCCATCTTGAGTTAATTTTTTTATAGGGCATGAGATAGTGATCCTCTCAGTCTTTTGGACATGGATATCCAGTTCTCCAAGCACCATTTGTTGAAGAGGCCATTCTGTCCCAGTTGGGTGGGATTGGTGTCCTTTTTGAATATCGATTGACTGTATATGCAAGGATCTCTATCAGAACTCTCAATTTGCTTCCGTTGGTCAGTACATCTATCCTTGTGCCAATAACATGCAGTTTTGACCACTGTAGCTTTGTTGTATGTTTCAAAGTCAGGTAAGTGATTCATCTAATTTTGCTTTTCTTTTTCAATATGTATCTGGTTTTTGGGGCCCCTTGCCCTTTCAAATAAATTTCATAATTGGCTTTTCCAATTAGGTAAAAAATGCTGTAATTTTTATTGAAATTGCATTAAATCTGTAAATCAATTTGGGTAGGACAGATCTCTTAAGGATGTTTAGTCTTCTAACCCATGAACATGAAATATTCTTCCATTTATTTAGGTCTTCTATAATTTCTTTTAACAATGTTGTGTCATTTTCTGTGTACAAGTCCTTTATATCTTAAGTTTATTCCTAGATATTTCATTCTTTTAGTTGCTATTGCAAATGGAATTTTTTTCTTGATTTCCTCCTCAGATTGCTCATTATTGGTATCCAGAAATGCCACTGATTTTTGTGTGTTGATCTTACATCCTGCCACTTTACTGAACCTGTTTATCAGCTCTAGAAACTTTGTTGTAGATATTTCAGGGCTTTCTATGTACAAGATTATGTCATATGCTAATAGTGAAAATTTCATTTCTTCCTTTTCAATTTGGATGCCTTTTAAATCTTTTTCTTACCTAAGTGCTCAAGCAAGTACTTCTAACACAATGTTGAATAACAGCCATGAAGTGGGCATCCTTGTCTTGTTCCAGATCTTAGAGGGAAAGCCTTTAGCATTTCACCATTGAATATGATGTTAGCTGTGGGTTTTTCATATATACCCTTTATCATGTTGAGGAAGTTTCTTACTATTCCTATCTTCTGAAGTGTTTTATCAAGAAAGGATGCCATATTTTGTCAAACGCTTTTTCTGCATCAATAGAGATGATCATGTGATTTTCTTATTTAGATCTGTTAATATGGTATACTACATTGATTGATTTTTGTACATTGATCCATTCTTGAGTACCAGCAATGAAACCCATTGGCCATGGTGTATAATTCATTTGATGTGTTGTTGAATATGATTAGCAAGTATTTTGTTTAGGATTTTAGCATCCAAATTCATTAGAGAGATTGGTCTGTAGTTTTCTTTTCTTGTGGCATCTTTATGTGGCTTTGGTATTAGGGTGATGTTGGCATCATAGAATGAGTAATAGTGTTCCCTCCACTTTTTTTTTTTTTTTTTTAAGTTTAAGCAAGATTGGTGTTAATTCTTTCTGGAATGACTGGTAGATTTCACCTGTGATGCCGTCTGGTCCTGGGCTTTTCTTGGTTGGGAGGTTTTGTTTTGGTTTTGGTTTTTTAAAGATTTATTTATTGATTTCTCCCCCCAAACCCCCACCCTCCGTTGTCTGCTCTCTCTGTCCATTAGCTGTCTGTTCTTCTGTGTCTACTTGTATGCTCATTAGACAGCTCTGGGAACCGATCCTGGGACCTTCCGGAGTGGGAGAGAGGTGATCATTCTCTTGTGCCACCTCACTCCCTGTTCTGCTACATCTTCTTATTGCCTCTCCTCTGTGTCTCTTGTTGCGTCTTCTTGCTGCGCCAGCTCTCCACATCAGCCAGCACTCCTGCCCAGGGCGGCATTCCTGCATGGGGTGGCACTACCACATGGGCTGGCATTCTGTGTGGGCCAACTCAGTGCATGGGCCAACTTGCCTTCACCAGGAGGCCCTGGGCATCAAACCCTGGACCTCCTATATAGTAAACAGGAGCCCAACTGCTTGAGTCACATCTGTTTCCCAGTTGGGAGGTTTTTTATGATAAATTCAATCTCATTACTTGTGATTGGTTTGTTGAGTTGATCAGTTTCTTCTTTCATTAATGTAGGCTGCTTGTGTGTTTCTAGAAATTTGTCCATTTCATCTAAGTTATCCATCTTGTTGGCATACAACCTTTCAAAATCCTTTTATGATACTCTTTATTTCTGTGGGATTGGTGGTGATATTCCCTCCATCATTTTTTATTTCATGTATTTGCATCTTCTCTCTTTTTTTCTTTATTTTTCTAGCTAAGAGTTTGTCAATTTTATTAATCTTCTGAAAGAACCAGCTTTTGGTTTTGTTAATTTTTTCATGTGGTCATTCAATTCCCTGAGGCCCTGCTTCTTCTTCTTTTTTTTTTTTTTCCTATTTCTTCAACTTTAATGCTTTTTTTTTTTTTTAGGATACTTAGATTATACGAATGTCACATTAAAAATATAGGAGAGCAGGGCCCACTGGATGGAACATGGGAGAGTGTGGGCTATGATGTGGACCATTGACTATGGGGTGCAGCGATGCCCAGAGATGCAATCCAGGTGCAATAGATGTGTTATGATAATGGGAGAGAGTGTTGCTGTGGGGGGAGTGGGGGGTGGGGGCAGTGGGGTTGAATGGGACCTCATATTTTTTTAATGTAATATTTTTTTAATGAATTAAAAAAATAAATTAAAAAATATATATATATATATAAGGGAGGGAAGTGGACTTGGCCCAGTGGTTAGGGCATCCGTCTACCACATGGGAGGTCCGCAGTTCAAACCCCGGGTCTCCTTGACCCGTGTGGAGCTGGCCCATGCACAGTACTGATGCGCACAAAGAGTGCCCTGCCATGCAGGGGTGCCCCCCCCGCATAGGGGCGCCGCACACGCAAGGAGTGCGCCCCGTAAGGAGAGCTGCCCAGCGCGAAAGAAAGTGCAGCCTGCCCAGGAATGGTGCCGCACAGACGGAGAGCTGACACAACAAGATGACACAGCAAAAAGAAACACAGATTCCCGTGCCACTGACAACAACAGAAGCAGACGAAGAAGAAGACACAGCAAATAGACACAGAGAACAGACAACTGGGGCGGGGGTGGAGGGGAAGGGAAGAGAAATAAATAAATAAATCTTTAAAAATATATGTATAGGGGATTCCCATATACCCAGCTCCCCACACCTCCCACATTTTCCCACTTTGACAACATCCTTCATTAGTGAGTACATTCATTGCAATTGATGTATACATTTTGAAGCATTGCCACTGAGCATGGATTAAAGTTAGCATTGTAGTTTACACTCTCTCCCACCCAATTCTGTAGGTTATGGTAAGATTTATAATGGCCTGTATCTGTTGTTGCAATGTCATTCAGGACAATTCCCAAGTCCCAAAAGTACCCCCATATTACACCTGTTTTCCCCTCTCCTTGCCCTCAGAACCTCCAGTGGCCACTGCCTCCCCATCAATGATAAATTTCTTCCATTCCTAGAAACATAGTAAGTCTATAGTATAATACCAGTAAGTCTACTTTAGTCCATAGTTCATTCCCTAATCCTGAGGATTCTGGGATGGTGATGTCCACTTCACCTCTAATTGAGAGGGGACTGTGATCCCATAGGTCTGATGGATGGGACTCTCTTGCTTGCCATTGTAGATTCTCTCAGTTCCTTGGTATCATAGTTGTCCATCATCACCTCCATGTTATTTGTCCTGGGTGAGACCAATGAACTGGAAAGCACTGTTCCTTCTTTTACATTCTTTTGTCTTTCTGTTCTCCTGTCTTTTTCAGTTCAGAAGTTCTGTCCTCAGAATCACTAATTCTGTCTTTGAGCAATTCAAATCTGCTGTTATATGCCTCTAATGTATTTTTAAGCTCATCCACTGTGTCTTTTCATTCCCATAAGCTCTGTTCCTGTTCTTCGCAGACTTTCAAGTTGTTCTTTATGCTCACCCAATGTCTTATTAGTATTGTTTGTCTCTCTAGTTATATTTCCCTTCAATTCTTTAAATTGATTTAGAAGATTTGTGTGAATATCATTGATTAGTTGTCTAACTCATTCTATGACCCCAATGTCACCCTTACCGATGCCACAAAAAGACTCATACAAAAAAGAAAAATATATGACAACATGGATGAATCTGGAGGACATTATGTTGAAAGAAGCAAGCCAGACACAAAGGACAAATACTGTATGATTGCATTACTAGGAACAAAATATATTGTGTAACATATTGTATGATTTTTAAAAAAATTATATGTATCCACTACATTTAATTGAGAAATGTATGTTTTTATCCAACTATGTTTTCTTTTTGTTTTTAAATTATTGTTAATATTTCCAATTTTTAAATGTACAAAATAAAGTTAAAAAGAAAAAGAAAGACTACAGACCAATCTCTCTAATAAACCTGGATGCTAAAAGAGTTAAATATTTAGGAATAAACTTAACCAAGGACATAAAGGACCTGTATTCAGAAAATTACAAAACACTGCTAAAAGAAGCCAAAGAAGTCTTAAATAGATGGAAGTACATTCCATGTTCATGGGCTGGAACACTAAATATTGTAAAGTTGTCAATTTTACCCAAAGTGGTTTACAGATTCAACACAACAATCCCAATAAAACCCAATATCCTTTTTTTTTTTTTTTCAGAAATGGAAAAGGCAATTGTCAAATTTATTTGGAAGGGTATAGGGCCCAAAATAGCAAAAAAAAAAAAAAATCTTTTAAAAGAATAACGAATTTGGAGGACTCTCACTTCCTGACTTTAAAGCATATTACTTAGCTACAGTGCTAAAAACAGCATAATAATGGCATAAAGACAGACAGACTGACCAATGAAACTGAATCAAGACCCTCACATCTACATTCAAGTGATTTTTCACAAGGCTCTCAAGCCCTCCCAGCTGGGTCAGAACAGTTTATTCAACAAATGGTGCTGGAAGAACTGGATATCCATAACTGAAAGAAAGAAAGAGGACCCTCATCCCACATCTTATACAAAAAATTAACTCAAAATGGATCAAGGACCTAAATATAAAAACAGCAAGCATAAAACTCCTAGAAGAAAATGTAGGAAAATATCTTCAAGATCTTGCAGTAGGCAGTAGTTTCTTAAACCTTACAACCAAATCGCAAGCAACAAAAGAAAAAATAAATAAATGGGGCCTCCTTAAAACTAAACACTTTCGCACCTCAAAGGACTTTGTCAAAATGGCAAAAAGGCAGCCAACTCGATGGGAAAAAATATTTGGAAATGACATACCCAAATACGCAATTTTTTTGTTTTTTTGTCGTTGTTGTTTGTTTGTTGAAGGACTGGGGCCAGGGATTGAATACAGGACCTCGATTGTGGGAAGCTGGCACTCAACCACTGAGGTACATCAGCTCCCCTGAGTTGGGTTTTTTGTTTGTTTGCTTGCTTTTTGTTTTGTTTTTTGTTTTTAGGAGGTACCAGGGATCGAACCTGGGACTTTCCATTTGGAAAGCAGGCACTCAACTGTTTCAGCCACCTGCTCTCTGATAAGGGTTTATTTTTTTATTTACTTATTTTTTTAAAGATTTATTTTTATTTATTTCTCTCCCCTTCCCTATCCCCCCTCCCCCAGTTGTCTGCTCTCTGTGTCCATTTGCTGCGTGTTCTTCTGTGTTTGCCTGTATTCTTTTTTTTTTTAAGATTTATTTATTTATTCATTTCTCTCCCCTCCATCCCCCACCAGTTGTCTGTTCTCTGTGTCTATTTGCTGTGTCTTGTTTCTTTGTCCGCTTCTGTCATTGTCAGCAGCATGGAATCTGTGTTTCTTTTTGTTGTGTCATCTTGTTGTGTCAGTTCTCCATGTGAGCAGCCCATTCCTGGGCAGGCTGTACTTTCTTTTGCACTGGGCAGCTCTCCTTACGGGCGCACTCCTTGTGCGTGGGGCTCCCTTCCACCGGGGACACCCCTGTGTGGCAGGGCACTCCTTGCACGCATCAGCACTGCGCATGGGCCAGCTCCACACGGGTCAAGGAGGCCCGGGGTTTGAACCGCGGCCCTCCCATGTGGTAGACGGACGCCCTAACCACTGGGCCAAGTCCGTTTCCCTCGACTGTATTCTTGTCAGGGGCACCCGGAATCCGTGTCTCTTTGTTGCGTCATCTTGCTGCATTAGCTCTTTGTATGTGCCGCCCCATTCCTGGGCAGGCTGCACTTTTTTCACACTGGGCAGCTCTCCTTATGGGGTACATTCCTTGCGCGTGGGACTCCCCTATGTGGGGGACACCCCTGCATGGCACGGCACTCCTTGTGTGCATCAGCACTGCGCATGGGCCAGCTCATCATGCGGGTCAGGATGCCCTGGGTTTGAACCTTGGACCTCCCATGTGGTAGGCGGACTCTCTATCTGTTGGACCAAATCCACTTCCCTGATAAGGGTTTAATATCCATGATATATAAAGAGATACTACAACTCAGCAATAAAAAGACAAACTACCCAATTAATAAATGGGCAAAAGACTTGAATAGACATTTGTCCAAAGAAGAAATACAAATGGCAAAAAAGCACACGAAAAAATGTCCAGCATCACTATTGAATAGAGAAATGCACCTCAAAACTACAATGAGATATCATTTCACACCTATTAGAATGGCCACTATTAAAAGGTCAGAAACTACAAATGTTAGAGAGAATGTGGAGACATGGAAATGCTTATTCACTGTTGGTGGGAATGTAGAATGGTATAGTTACTGCAGAGGACTGTTTGGCAGTTCCTAAGGAAGTTGAATATAGACTTGCCATGTCACCGAGCAATATCACCACTAGATATATTCCCAGAAGAAATGAGAGAAGTGACACAAACAAACATTTGCAATCAATGTTCATAGTGGCTTTATTCACAATTGTCCAAAGATGGAAATAACTGAGGTGTCCATCAGCCGATCAATGGATAAACAAATTTGGTATATACACACGTGGAATATTATGCAGCTGTAAGAAGAAATAAACTTGTGAAGCAAATGACAACATGGATAAATCTGGAGAACATTATGCTGAATGAAGCAACCCAGACACAAAAGGACACATACTGTGTGATTGTACTATATGAACTAAATACATTGTGTAAACTCATGGAATTAATCATTAGAATATAGGTCACCAGAAAATAGAGTAAGAGTAGAGAATGGAAAGCTGAAGATTAATCTGTGCAGAATTGGTTAAAAGATTGCTTTTAAATCTTTGGAAATGAATAGAAATGGTAAAAGCACATCACAGTGTTTGTAACTAGCAATGCTATTACATGGGTATGACAGTGGTTATGAGAAAATCTAAGGACATGTATATTACTAGAAGGAAAACTTAAAAATGTAACATGGGACTGTATAGCACAATGAAACTTCATGTAAAATACAAATGAGGTAGTAGTGCATATATGACTGTTTTTATAAAATAGAAATGCAAATAAACTAGAAAGACAAAAATAGAATAGCAGATGTGCATAGCAGGGGAAGCATAGAGAGATTGAGAGGCGATGAGTTTTTTGTCTGTCTGGTTTTTGTTCATTATTATAGTAATTATTGGAATAATGAAAATGCTCTAATAATGATTGAAGTGATGAATGCACAACTATATGATTATACCAAATACCATTGACTGTACATTGGATGGATTTATGCTTTATTAATATATCTCAATAAAACTGATTTGTTAAAAAATATACATCCCCTTTTATGCAGGAAAAAAAAGAAATAATACTCATGTCTAATTTGGTAAGGATCATTTAAAACAAAATGACATGTAAGATTAAAAGGGTTGATAACATGAGAAATGGGGGAGAAATTGATCTATGTGAATATTGTGTTGCTTAGAAGAATTTTTTTTTTTTTAAGATTTATTTTTATTTATTTAATTCCCCTCCCCTCCCCCGGTTGTCTGTTTTCTGTGTCTTTTTGCTGCATCTTGTTTCTTTGTCCGCTTCTGTTGTCGTCAGCGGCAAGGGAAGTGTGGGCGGCTCCATTCCTCGGCAGGCTGCTCCCTCCTTCGCGCTGGGCGGCTCTCCTTATGGGTGCACTCCTTGCGCGTGGGGCTCCCCTACGTGGGGGACACCCCTGTGTGGCACGGCACTCCCCACGCGCATCAGCACTGCGCATGGGCCAGCTCCACACGGGTCAAGGAGGCCCGGGGCTTGAACCGCGGACCTCCCATGTGGTAGACGGATGCCCTAACCACTGGGCCAAAGTCCGTTTCCCTAGAAGAATATTATTGATTAACTTAATATTTTGTTAAGCCAGGGATGCATGTTAAAATTTTTAAACTACTAAAAGAATAAAAATAAAATGTATAACTACTAAAATAAAAATGGAAAAATGGAGATCAGGGATAAACAACAAAGAAAAACTGATCAATTCAATAGAAGGCAAGAAATTGGGAAAGGAAAAAGAGGAAAAAAGAAGAAATATCATGGTATAGAAAGTACAACATAATATAGTACAAATATATCCTAAAATGTAAATAATCACAATAAATATGAGTTATATACAGTTATAAATATATTATATCTAATTAAAAGACAGAATAATCCAAATTGGACACAAATACAAGCCAAAGCAAACACAAGTTGTTTAAGAAAACATACTTAGTGATCCAAAAAGGTTGACAAGGTGAAGGGGTGGGAAAACATATACCAGAAGATAGTGTTGTATATTAATTTCAGACTAAATAGACTTTAAGGCAAAAAAAAAAAAAAAAAAAAAGCAGTGTGCAGGATAAAGAGGGTTGTTACATAACAATAAAAGGAAGAAGGAATTTATAAGAGTTTTGACTCTGTACACATCTATCCATATAGCTTTCAAAGATATAAAGCAAATAATGACAGACCTACAAGAAATAACTAATAAATCACAATCATAGCTGGAGATTTTAAGACACCTTTCTCAGAAACTGACATACAAATAAAATATTTTTTAGGCTTTAAAATTTTTGAACACAATTAACGTGCTTGATCAAATATCAAATCTGAACAAATATAAAATCTGATACCTAAAAATTAGAGAATATACATACTGTGATGGTTAGGTTATTGTGTCGACTTGGCCATGTAATTGTGCCCAGTTGTTTGGTCAAGCAAGCACAGGGCTAACTGTAATACAAGGGCATTTATGGACTTTAGTCACCATTGACTTTACTGCAGTGGTAAATCATAAATAGCTGGTTATAATTACATCTATCAGGGAGGTTGCCATCAGCAATGAGTGACACTTCACCCAGTCAGTTGAATGCCTTAGAAGGGGAAGTGATTCCACCACTGAGAGAGAATTTCCCAGCTCTTCTTTGGGCAGCCAACATCTCCTGGAACTCGTCAAGAACCTTCATTGGACTTTCTTTGCAGCCCCTGGTTGCAGCCTGCCTGCAGAACCTGGACTTGTGCATCCCCACGGCTGCATGAGAGACTCTTATAGAAACGCATACTATTGACAGACATCTCTTGTTGATTCTGTTTCCCTAGAGAACCCTAACTAAGGCACATACATTCCTTTCAATACATATAGATCACTTACAAAAACTGATCACCAAAAGACAACAAAGCAAGTCCATACAAATACCACCAATACCAGGTTTATCTGGGCTTCAGGAGGGGAAGGATTACTTCAGAAAGTGTTCCCATGCAAGAGATGCTTGGTCTGATCTTTGAAATACAAGTAGCAGCAGCCAAGTTGCTAAGGTTGGAAAAGCATCTCGAGTAAGAAGAAGAGCATTTGCGAAGGCATGGAGGTACAGGAGAACATGGGGCTTTCAAGATGAGCACAGGTTTTGGTTTGGAGACTAGGATATACAGAAGGAAAAATAATGGGAGAACACTGGAAAGTAGGTGAATGCAAGATCAAAAGTGTGCTACAGTAGGAAATGTACCTGTTACTCTGAAGGCTATTTGAAGTTATCAAATAATTTTAGTATAGAAAAGATTATATAATCTTTCTGCAGTTTTCAAAGATCACTCTAGCAGACTAGGGAGAAATAAGGGGAAAAAGATTAAAATCCAGATAAGAGTTTTGTTTTTTTTTAAAAAAGTCACGTTAAGGCAATGGCAGAAAAAGGAGGAAATGAATTCACAAGATATATTTGTAGCAAAATTATAGAATTTAGGGTGAGAAGTTGGAGAGAAAGTTGCCCAAAGATCACTCCCAAAACTCTGGCATGGGTGACACCAAGGAAATGATGATGCAATTCACATAGACAGGAGTATACAAGGATGAGCATTTGGGCAGGAGTGGCCCTTCGGGGTGGAAATTTGAGGGGGGGATATGTTCACATTTTTTCATACACCGATCATGTTATCTTAAATTTATTTGAATACGAGTAAATTCACTTGATTCAAAACTCTCGAAAATGTATTAAAAAGATATATGGGGAAGCGGCTGTGGCTCAATCAGTTGGGCTCCCTTCTGCCATGTGGGAGGCCCTGGGTTCACATCCTGGGTCTCCTTGTGAAGGCAGGCTCGCCGGCACGCTGCGGAGAGCCCCAGGCCCAGGCGCCGCAGAGTGCTGACTCAGCAAGGTGATGTAACAAAAAGGGAGACAAGCAAACACGCAGAAGAACGCACAGCAAATGGACACAGAGAGCAGACAAAACACAAAAAGCTGCAAGGTGGGGAGGGGGATAATTTTTTAAAAAGACATATGATAAAGAATCATAGTTGTCAATTCCATCCATGCCTCCCCAGGTCCACCCCCTGTAATGAGTACCACTTTAATGGGTTTCTGAAGAACACAGGAATTTTAACACATTGCCATTAAAGCATTTAGGTGGGGATCTTCAGTAAATAGTAGGATAAATGGTTCTGGGAATCAAGAGACACCCGGGTTTATTATACACATTGTGTCAGCAGTGTAGGGGTAAGAGCTGAAGTTGTAAGCACAGACAAGGTCCCAAGGGAAATGAGAAGAGTAAGAACAAAACTCTGTGGAACACCAGGGATGAGGAGTGAACAGAAGGTGAAGAAGTGAGGACGAGTTGAGAAAGTCTCTTTCCAAAAAGTAGACACTATGATGGAAAGACCTGTGGTTCGCTGTGTTCAACCACCACAGGGTGCAGTGCCTAACACAGTGCCTGCCACCTAGTAGGTACAAAATAACTGTCAGGATGAAGAACTGTTAAATAAGAGAGATGAAGTAGCCTTTAGAATAGTCAGGACCAGAGGAAGATTGTTTTAACTGGAAAACAACATTTTCCAACTCATGTGCATACGAAAAGAACCGTTAAAAAGAAAGCAGTAGGACCCAGCATCTAAGATTCCCCTCACCCATGATGCAGCATGAAAACAAAGAATGAGGGGAGGTGACCAAACTCAGTCCTTGGGACTCCTCCTTCCTTGCAGCTTCTCTTTGCTACCCTGTGAACAGAAAGCATGCCTTCCCACTGATAATAAAACAGCCAACTGTCACAGAGCTCGTTGCTTCCTATGTATTTGATTTGCGTTGTGTGGAAGAGTTCATTACACGCTCTTCCTTGAAAGCCTGTAGGGGCTTCACCTCACCTCCTGTGAATTGCTTCAGGATGTTTCCATTCTGTTTCTTTCCCATATAGATATTGCTAGCTTTTCCTGCTAAAAATTGGCAAAACATTTAAAATCTGCATATCAGTTTATATAAATGTATTCCCTAATAGCACCAACATCATCAGCAAACTACTGAAAATTAATGAAGGCCCTATGTTTGAACACAGCTAAGAGTCTATTCTAGTCTGTCTACACCTGCAAGGCTTTAAGGAGTCTAGGCTCAATGTCCATGTTCCTTGTCATTCCTTGTTGAGCCTGGCGCCTGGGAAAGTTGTGAGGGAACAACCATGTGGTTTTCTGGCTTCCGAGGCTTTCCGAGGCTTGAGGTTTGTTTGAGCAAGGAGGTACCAAAATGAGAAGAATCCATTGCAACCGCGTTTCAACGACTATCTTCCTGACTTCCCTTCAACATACCTGCTGGCGCTATTAGTTGGAGTTTTTGATGTTGTGCATGAAAGAAATGGTTGTTTGTGGGAGGAGTGGAGGGTGTGGGGAGTGGGGTATATAGGAACCTCTTAAATTTTTTAAGGTAACATTTGTACGATCCATGTATCTTTTTTAAAAAAAGATAATAAAATTTAAAAAATAAAATAAATGGTTATAGAGAAGCCTTAGGTGGGAGTTTGTGAGGCAATATTATATTTGCTGAATACAGCTCCAGAATTTTTACACATATTTTATGGCAGGAATTCCTCCTATATTCATGATGGAGTAGATGCTAGGGAAAAGCCCCAAGAAGCTGTTTACAGCCAAAATGATATCCACCACAAAGTGTTACCTCTGAACTTCAGCGAATGTCATACTAAAATTTGTCATGTGGACGCTCATGCAACCTTGAGTGATGGAGTAATAGTCCAAGTCACAGGTTTACTGTCTAACAGTGGACAGCCACATCTGCCTCCCTTTTTTTTAAATTTAAGCTTTATTTTTAAAAATCCCCTTATTGTCATTTTTGAGAAGTGTACAAAGGAAGTAAAGTAAATGGGTATGCTCAACATATGTTCTTTATCCAAGCTCTTCTCCATTATTTCTTTCTCCCTACCTCTCCCCTCCCCCCCCCCCCCCCCGCCCCGAAATGGCTCCCTCATTGTTTTCTGCTCAATTTTTCTTTAGGAGGCACTGGAAACCAAGACCAGGACATCCCATGTGGAAGGTGGTCACTCAACAGCTTGAGTCACATCAGCTTTCTGCTCATTTGTTTGTTGTCTGCTTGTTGTTTACTGATTGTCTTCCTCATTGTTTTTACTTTTTTTTGTTGTTCATTGTCTGCTTGGTTGTTTTATGTAGGTTTTTTGTTTGTTTGTTTGTTTGTTTTTAAGCCTTCCCACAGTTCATTAGAAAGAATGTAGACATTAAAAAAGATCCCCACTGCCAAGAACACAAATTGAGATTTTCAGCCCTGGTTTAAGGGGAATAAAAAAAAATCCAATAGCGCATTTAAAATTTACTGTTTAAAACTCATTTGCCATACTTTCAGTGCAAAATCAAATTTGGTTTAAGGTACAGACTCTCAAGCAACAATGTACAGCCTTTCCTTGCCCTCCATGCTAAGAGATGGGAAAGCCTAAGGATTAAGTAATACCAAATGTACAGGCTACCAAAACCATCTAAGTTAGGGCATTCACTAGTTTTAGCTAAGATACATCTGGAACATTGACAATTGATCACTTACATACAGTAATGTGGAGTAAATTTTTTGAAAAATAAAACTTTAATGGAACAACCCTGAAGGATATAGCAGAGGTTAACAGTTAAAGGTGTCAGCCTATTTGTTTCAGCCACTTTGAGTCCATGTTCTAAAATTAAAAATTTAGTTATCTTTCTCTAAGCGGAAGGCTTCCTATCATGTCAGTATCTATGTTATGAAGAAAGGAGACTTAGGTGAAATATTTTTATTTATAACATCTGCTGTCTCAATTGCCTAGGATCTCAACAGCTTCATGGAAGTCTGGGAAATTGTTCATGCATGAGGTTACTGCCTTAGCTGACTTAAATTTACCCCATACAATGGCACATATCAACCCTTAGTGAAGCCTTTCATAAAACAAGCAACTTGAAAAACTTGTGTTAAAGGAAGTGTATTAGTCAGCCAAAGGGGTGCTGATGCACAATACCAGAAATTGCTTGGTTTTTATAAAGGGTATTTATTTGTGGTAGGGGCTTACAGATACCAGGCCATAAAGCATAAGTTACTTCCCTCACTAAAGTCTATTTTCATGTGTTGGAGCAAGATGTCTGTCAACATCTATGAGGCTTCAGGCTTCCTGGGTTCCTCCATTCCAGGGTCTTGGTTCTCTTTCCTCTGTGTGCTTACTTCCTACAGTTCCAGCTTAAAGCTTCAGCATCACATTCCAACATCAAAACTCCAACATTAAGAACCCTCAACCCTGTCCTTTGCAATGCCTTTTATCTGCGAGTCCCCAACCACCAAGGGGCAGGTACTCAATGCCCTACACTGATAAAAGAATTTTACTTGATTAAGTAATCAAGTAAACCTCTGAATCCAATATAGTCTCATATGCCCAGAGGCAAAGACCAGTTTATAAACATAATCCAATATTTCTTTTTGGAACTCATCGATGATAGCAAACTGCTACAGGAGGCAAATACAGCATCTGCTGTTAGAACTATCAACTCAGGAATTCTCTCAATCATGAAATCGTGCAGAGAAGTTATTTTTCTTTCTCAAAATCCCAATGAAGACAATATTCCTTACTCCAGATCTGGCATTTTTCATCATCACTGTCTTTTGAATCACCGTCTGCCCCATTTGTGGTAAATCTACATCCTCATCACCACCCATGTTGTTCATCATCTAAGAGCAGTGGTTAAATTTAGATGTGTTCATCTGAATCACCTTCCCAGTCTTTCCAATTATTAAAGTCCACACTTGGCCAATTGAGCTTTGCCCTTTCTTTTGTTAACCTTGGCCATGACTGGCCAGATTCTCATTTTGGTAAACAACATAAGATTGATCTGTATGTTCTTTTTTGCCTGGAATCCTTTGGATCAATACAATGAATAAGACTAATTTCATTTAAATGTTTAAAGTTATCACTTCCTCCAAGAAAACTGAATGTAAGTTTGGATTTGTCAAAATTTACATTAACATCTTTACTGTCTTCAGTACAAAATTCAATAAAGTCACAGATAGTCCCTTCGACTATACCACTTTGCAGAAGCAGGCTGCATTGTGAACGGGGCAAGGGGCGGGTGAGCAGGTAGTCAGTCAGCCTCTCTGGCTGTAGTTGCCAGGGAAACACTCCTCTCTGGTGGCGACTTTGGTGTTTTCTTACCAGTAGTGGCCTCTTCGCACTTCCCCCAATTGAAGAACCACTTATTATTTTTGCTCCTCTTCTTTACGAGGCACTGGGAACTGAACCCAGGACCTCTTATTTGGGAGGCGGGCACTCAATTGCTTGAGCCACATCTGTTCCTTCCATTATCTCTTTAATTTTGCAGATAATCACAGCTTTTTCTGAAAGGAGAAGGCAAAATTTTTCCACGGGGACTGATATTCTGAGCTTTTCTGGGAATGTTAGCTCTAGCCCCTTAGTTCAACAGTTTTTTGAGAGGATCTTGCTTACCTGCTCCCTAAACACCTGCTTTACCTGTTTCTTCCTCAAGGTGTAGATGAAAGGATTGAGCATTGGGGTCAACACAGTGTTGAGCAGCGCTACCATCTTTTTCCTGTCCTCCCCATGGCCTCCCTTGCCTGACTGGACATACATAAAGATGCAGCTGCCGTAGAGGAGAGACACAACAATAATGTGGAAAAAGCAGGCTGAGAAGGCTTTCTTTCTCTCCTTGGCTGAGGGGATGTGGAGGATGGTGTGGAGGATGTGGCCATAGCAGGTGGCTGTCACAGGCAGAGTGCCCAAAAGCTGAAATTTGCCACAACATAAACCAGTTCTATCTGACTTGTGTCTGCACATACGAGTTTGAGGAGAGGAAAGTTGTCACAGAAGAAATGATGAATGATATTGGGGCCACAGAATGGCTGCTGAATTATAATGAAACTTGGAGCAATGATGAGAAGGAATCCTGCCGTCCATGAACAAAGGACTAGCTGGACACAGACCCCTTTGCTTATGATGGTGGCATAGCACAAGGGATTACAGATGGCCTCATACCTGTCAAAGGACATCACTGCCAGGAGATAAAACTCTGTCGTGCCAAGGAGGAAATAGAGGAAACTCTGTAGGAAGCAACCTGGGAGGGAGGTGGTCTTCCTTCCAGTCAGGATGTTGGGCAGCATCTTGGGGAAGATGATGAGGTGAAGCAGATCTCCAGGACAGCGAAATTACAGAGGAAGTAGCACATGGGGGTGTGGAGGCGCCTGTCCGTGAGGGTGATGACCACGATGAGGAGCCTCCCCATGAGAGTGAGGAGGTAGGTCAGGAGGAGCCCCAGGAGAATGAGCATCTGCTGCTCACAGGCATCTGTGAGCCCCAGCAGGACAAACTCAGTGACACTGGTGCCGTTTCCCATGGCTCTCCGTCCTCTGTAGGGAACAGTCAGAGGTGGTCCGCATCAAGAGTTGTGATGTTGTGGGGATCTGAGGACAACTGGAAGTAAAAGGAAAGAGGGATGAGGGTCAATTTAAGCTGTAAGAGTATATTTGAGCTCCCGTCTCCTCACTATTTCTCCTTCCTTAAAGGGCTGGTTGTCCAAATTGCTCAGAGGGTCTGCATCCCGATAGTCAGAGAGTCTTGGGATATTTTTGAAAAATTCTGCTTTCATCAATTCTATTTCCATATCTTTGTTTATGTTAGAAAATATTTTAAATGTTTCCTTTTTCCCCCTTATATCAGATTGTATCTTTTCCCATATTCCTCCAAATGCTGGAAGGAGTCTCCCAAGTCTATTACAATATTTCCCTCCCCAAATGCCCCACCCAATGGGTCACCTCTCTTTATTGCAAACCTTGATTTGTTACTGAAAGCATTTTAATCAGGGAGAATGAGATTGCACCTAAGCACCATCACCCTATCTTCTCTGGGGTTTGTTACCTAACCTCAGGCAGCCTCTCTTTCCTTGGTGGGAAGAATAATAATCTCTATCGTAACAGGTTCACTGAGGTCTTATTTGAATAACCTATATACCTAGACCTGGCCTGTGAGAAAGTGAGCAGTCACATTATATTAGGTATTTTTATTTCTCTCTTTGTGACTTTAACTCTAGTAGGATAATAAGAATAAGTAAGAATAAAACTGGAGAAAAGAAAATGGATTGTAATACATATTTATGTAGATTGAATTATGTACCCCGGAAAAACATGTTCTTAAACTTAATACATCCCTGTGACCCTGAACGCATCTTAAATAGGACCTTTTGAAAATGTTATTTTTAGTTAAGGTGTGGCCCAACTAAGGAGGTTGCACTTTAATCCTGTTACTGGAAGCTTTATGAAGAAAAAGCTTCTGGAAGGAAAGGAAGCAAGAAGTCAGAAGTCACAGGAACCCAAAGATAAGCAAGGACATTGCCAAGTGCTTGACAGAAAAGGCAAGGACCACGGACCGCTGACGGAAAGTCGGTCCCAGAATTCCACAGTCTTTGGGGAAGAAAGTAAGCCTTGCTGATGCCTTGATATTAGACTTCCAACCTCAAAACTGAATGCAGTAAATTCCCTTTGTTTACACCCATCCATTATATGGTATTTCTTTTAACTGATAGGACACCAAGACAGTATTTAAATAAAAATTTTATAATCATAAAAATATTACCAGCTCATTATGGAAAATTTAAGAAATACAGAGGAATAGAATAGACTTAATCACCTTTGTTCTACAGAGATAATTTTTATTGATTTTGAGGTATTTCTATTGCATTTTTCCATTCTTAAATTTGTTGTTTGTTTATTTGTTTACATAGCTATAGCAATGCTCATAGATACATTCTGTTCTCCTTTTCCTCCAAATTACTGTAACAAATTTTTCTGTCATTAAAAATTTCTTAGTAATATAGTGTCTGATAAGATTTGAGAGATACATGTATTGGGAAAGGAATATATAGAGGCAGGAAAGACCATGCATTTGTAGATTAGGTATCATATTTAATACTTTTGGATAATCTAGCTAACAATAAAATAATTGCTGCTATTCAGAGGTTTACATAGTTTCATTTAAATGGCAGAGAGTGTAATATATTTTTGTTTTAAATTATTATTTCTAGACCTTCCATTGATTAATATTGTTGTCAGAGATCTGTATAAAGAACTAGGCAAAATTGTCATAGTTCTTTACAGAAATGACAGGTTAAGGCCAGACTTCTGAAAGAAATGCTGACTCTATCCAGAAGAGGTGCAGGGACTAATAGATAAGGTTGAATCAGAGGAGAGGTAACACACCTCATTAGAGCTGTGTGATATACTTATTTATGTGATTAAGGACTACATAAAAAATGGAATAATGAATACCTAAGGATCAGAGAATTGCAGGTGATTTTCTTTCCCCTTTTTATTATTTGTACAATAAATTAAATTCTGAGTCATAAAATAAACGAATACAATGAGCTCATTTTCATTAAAAGTTGGGTGGAATATTTTAGGGCAGACAAAGTGGAAATAAATGGCTCTGCATGAAAATGGTTGGAATACCTCTTAGGGAGTCTACTGACTTAACAGCTGATCAAGAGTCAGAATATTGAAAGTTATGAAAAGTCAAGGAAGTCAGCTGTGCCATAGCCTGTAGGGGACCTTTGAAAGCAGACAGCAGGCTTCTAGGCAGAGCATCCAGAGGGGTCAGATTCCCCTTCTACTATTCTAAAAATTGCACCAATATAATTTACCTCTCTAGCTAATAGTCAATGTCCTGGATTGCCTTCCAGGGCAGTTCTGGTGCCAAAGACTCTTGGTTTTTGTGGGAAGCTTTTGCAGTTGCAGGTTGCCTAAGGATTCCATTTCTTGGGGACTCACCAGAGTTTCAAAGGAAACGAAGCTTCAGAGTTGTAACTTTGTCTGTAGATCATGGGCATAGGCAGCACATCCTGTCCTCTTTGTACTGCCCATGTCACTAAACCACCATGTTCTCCAATGCAGCTTGACTCTGCTGTCACCAACACATCACCAGATCTCCTCCCTCTGGATAATCCTCAGTAACCAGTTTCCCAGGAGGTTACTATGCCTTCTGCCCCGAGCCAGTGTCAATGTTGGACCACTTTCCTGGAGAAGTGGATGTGCACATCTAATTAATTATTCTTTACCTCTCCTGGCTAACACAGAGACATCACCTCATGCAGATTCAGATAACTCATCTTCAGTTGGTCTCAAGAGGCTTCTTGGCTGATGGTACTTGCCCATCCAGGCACACAATGCCCAAAGAGGATTCAGGGTAAACTATTCCTGCCAGGCTCCATGACTCTGTGGAGCTGGCACAAGGCCTGGACTATTAGGAGTTGTTTGGTCTCCATGGAAACTCAGATATACAAAGGTACCTAGCTCGAACTGTGAACCCATCCAGAGATTTGCATCTGTGCTTGCCCTGAGATTCATTACCATCAGTGGTAACAGGGACCAGATTCTTCCTACGTCCCTTACCTCCTACTTTCTTTAACTTTGGGACTGAAAGTTTACTTTCTCCTGACCAAGAAGCACAGAACTTAAAATGAATTTTCATTGTAACCAAGAGCCCAGTTATTAAAGTATTCAATTAATATTTGATGAGTGCTCAATGTTGACAGGTATTGGTCTAGATGGCAGATACAGACACAGAGCCTTGAGGGAAAGACTGACATCAAAGATACATCACACAGCCTAAGAGTTACCTCCTGAGAGCCTCTGTGTAGCTCAAATGTGGCCAGTCTCGAAGCCAAACTCAGCATGTAAATTCGTTGCCTTCCCCCCGGTGTGGGACATGACTCCCAGGGATGAAACTCCCTGGCACCAAGGGATTACTACCAAGTACCAGCTGATGATGTAACTAGAAAATGACCTTGAATAAAAGGTTCAACTCGGACCAGCAGAATAACTCTGTCTACATATAATAACAGGAATTAAAAATGCTTTTTGACCTAAATCAAGGGGGAAATTGAAAGGAAAAATGAGTTTATATGGCTATGAGTCTCTAAAAAAGAGCAAGGAGGTTATCAGAGGGGTTGCCCTTATGCACACCTGCGCAGAGTCCCAGAGACAGATAAAGTAGATACAACCCCAAGTATTGGTTCTTCTGAGGGCTACAGAGACCCACAAGTTTTATGATCATGGCAGATGGAGTTCAGTGCCATGTCAGTTGGCCCTTCTTTGGAATTGGTGTTTCTGTGTGATGGAGCTGGACTCAGTTGTGATCTCTTTTCACAAGCCTTTCCTGTTACTTTACCAGACTTGTAGTTGGTGCTGGGGTTTAAGATATATCTGGGGAATCTGAATCTCTGGACTGACCATATGATAGCCAGGCCTTGAGCCTCAACAGACTTCAGCTCCTACACTCTAGTTTACTGGACTTACCCCACTCAGCTAACATGAAGTTGAAGAAGGTCAACCACCACACCATGGAGCCAAGAGTGCCTACAACTGAAAGGAGGAGGATCGCATCCAGCATCCATGTGGAATCTAAGCCCCCTCTTGACATAGATGTGGAATGGACACAACCAATCCAAGGTCCACAGGATGGAGGAATAGAATATGGATTAGAGTGGACTTACTGATATTCTATTCATGAACTATTGTGATTAGTAATCAAGGAAAATATGGCATTGGTGTGGAGAAAGTGGCCATGGTGGCTGCTGGGTGTGGGGAATGGGAGAAAGAGATGAGATGTGGAGGCGTTTTCGGGATTTGGAGTTGTCCTGGGTGGTGCTGCAGGGAAAATTACCAGACATTGTAGGTCCTCCCATAGCCCACTGGATGGTACGTGGGAGAGTGTGGGCTATGATATGGACCATTGACCATGAGGTGCAGCGATGCTCAGAGATGTATTCACCAAATGCAATGAATGTCTCATGATGATGGAGGAGAATGTGGCTATGGGGGAGTAGTGGGGTGAGGGAGTTGGGGGGGATATGGGGACCTCATATTTTTTGAATGTAATATTAAAAAAATGAATAAAGACAAAAAAAACATTAAAAAAAAGACACATCACACAAATCATTACCATGGTGACTAGTGTCTGAAGAAGATCTCTGTGTTGAAATTCCTTGACTTTTTTTGAGCTTCACATGGTCCCAAAGGCTTAGCTGTTAGGTCACCTGTTTGTTCCTCTTATGTTCCCCACCCAGCGGGAAAGTCTCCCCACTTGCCTAGTGCCCTCTAAACTGGAGCAGCTGCATCCCTCCCGGTTTTCAACTTCCATTTTCATTTCATGGCCAGCCCATGAAATTATTCAAATAATCCAGTTACGTCCTCCTGTGGGAATCAAGGGCCACTCTGTTACCTGGTCACTATAAAATATGCCTCCCACAGTTCCAGCTGGCTCACTCTGCTCCCAAGTGTAACCCTGTGACTTCAGGCATTGCATGTGTCTTATTTTCGCCTTCTAAACTGTCCATATATATGAATAATAAACTGCTGCCAATCTCATCTGCCCAGGTTAGGTATTTCTGTTAAACCTTCTTGTACTGATGAAAGGGATCCCTCCATCAAAAAGGTAAAAAGGAAGTAGTCAGAACAAACAAAGAATGAACATTCTGACCCAGCCAGAAGGATGAATGAAGTTGGTTCTAACGATGTTATAGAAAGCTGACACTTGAAGGTGAGATGGGGTGTGGTGGTTGAAACCTCTCTTAAATAAATAGTCACCAAACACCTGTATGTTAAGCACTGTGCTGTACACTGCCTATGACTATGAGTGCATGACACAAACATGGTACCGTACCCCCTGGCACTTACTTTCCATTAGGGGCTTCTTGGTAAGGGACCTTGGGAAACTGCCCATTTTGGTCCTTGGTTCACAAGCAAAAACTACCTTGTAATTCCACTTTCTGTTTTGGTCGCTATAGCAGTTTGATATAGTTATGAATTCCAAAAGCAGATATTGGATTATGTTTGTAATCTGGTCTATTATTGGGCATGATTGAGTTATGATTAGGGCTTTGATTGGGCCACATCATTAGGGTGTTGAATGGGTGGGGACTCACAGAGAAAAGGCATGGCAGAGTACAGAGTTGGAGCTTTTGATGTGAGGGTTCTTAATTTTGGAGATTTGATGTTGGAGTTTGATGCTGAAGTCTTAAGCTGGCACCCAAGGAAGTAAGCACAGTGTGGAAAGAAAAACCAGCCCCAGGAAGAGAGGAACCTGGCACCCAGAGAGAAGCAAGACCTCAGAAGGGTAGAATCCAGGAAGCCTGAACCCTCACAGGCATCAGTAGCCATCTTGCTCCAACACGTGAATAGACTTTCGTGAGGGAACTAACTTATATTTTATGGGTCAGTATCTGTAAGCTCCTACCCCAAATAAATACCCTTTATAAAAACCAATCAATTTCTGGTATTTTGCATTAGTACCCGTTTGGCTGACTAATACAGAATTTGGTACCGAGGAGTGGCAAAGTCCTTTGCAATTACTGAAATGCTGGAATAGTTTTATGAATGGGTAAGGGGTATTTTTTGGAGGAATTGTGAGCTGCTTGGAATAAAAGACCTACAGTGCTTTGAAGAGACTGTTGATAGCAATATAGGTGCTAAAGAGACTTTTTATGATGCCTTAGAAGTAAATGATGAAACTATTATTTGAATCTGGAGGAAAGGCAATCCATGTTTTAAAGTTGCAGAGAATTTTGCAAGATTAACTCCTGGTGTTTTATGGAAGGCAGAATTTGAAAATGGAAAGCCTGGGCATTTAGCTGAAGAAATTTCCAAAGGAAACTCAGAGAATGCGACTTGGCTTCTCCTTGCAGCCTACTGCAAAATGTTAGATGACAGAGATATGCTGAGGACTGAACTGTCAGGGATAAGGAAAACAGAAACTGATTCTGGAAATTCCAAGCTTCTGGAAATCAACATCCCAGATGAAAGTGTCCCACTGGAGGACTTAACTAAAGTTGGAACTTGTAAATTAGGATTGAAGATGCAGTTATGTTGGAAAGACTTATGAGAAGTCCCACTGTTGGATGGCTTGGACCCCTGCTTCCTGCATGCTAAACCAACAGACTTTTTCAGAGAGCTGTATGAACAAAACCACTGTCAACCTGGAATAAAAGGGACATGGAAAGGAGATACTGGAGGGGAAATTACTTCAAGAGGAAAACCATGGAAGCTGAGATCTGGAATTAGGACATCATCTTGGGACAAGAGAGGAACCCCACCCATGTGGACAGAGAGGGTGAGTTTGCCCCAACAGTTGAAGAGGGTGAATGCTTCTGTCCGATGTTCTGGGAGAGTTTTGCTGCCCTAGGGTTAGAGAGGGTGGAGCACATTCCGCAAGGATTAGGGCAGTTAAGGTCAGCACCCCACAGGTCAGAGAGGGGTGGACCTGTCCCCCAAAGTTTAGGGAAGGCCAGGTGGTCAACTTATTGCTCTGAGAAGGTTGAGCTGTATGCCCAATGTTAGGGGGAATGTTGTCTTCACATCACTGTACTAGCGCAGTTAAGACTCTAACCCAAAGATTGGATAAGTTGTGGCAATTACCCCAACACTCTTGGAGGGAGAGGTCTAGAGCTTGGTTGACACCCAGATGCTTGATGAGGGTGGAAACAAGAAAATGGTCATTGGGTAAACATGTGGAAAGGGTGGGTTCCCATAACGCACCAAGAAGAAGAAACCATCATCTTGAGAATGACTCTCAGACTGAAATCGAATGGAAGATGCCCTGCAGATTTACTGAACTGTAGAGTACCCATGATGCATGTTTCCCTCCCAATTTCTCCTTATTGTAATGAAAATGTTTATCCTTTGTCTGTCCATTTGTGTATTGAAAACACGTAAATTATTTTTTAACTTTCAGAGGTCTATAGCAGATGCATTTTTGCCCAAAGACAAACTTTATTTCTTTAAATTGATTGTGATATGATTTAGTACTTTCATTGTTACTGATTTAAGGTTTATTTGAATATTGTAATGTCTTTTTGGAATTCAGATGGTGGAGTGTAGCAGTTTGATATAGTTATGAATTCCAAAAATAGATATTGGATTATGTTTGTAATTTGGTCTGTACCTGAGCATGACTAAGTTATGATTAGGGCTTTGATCGGGCCACATCATTAGGGTGTTGAGTCCCCACCCCTTGGTGGATGACTAATAGAGTCACCTAACCATTTCCTAGACTGGAGTAGACCTTTGGACCTTAGATTAAAAGGGGCTTATCTACGAATACAGTCAGTAGTGCATTAGGACACCATGCTATGTCTTACATTTGAAGAGGCAAAGGAGTGACTTGCTTTCAGCTCTCTTTTTTAAAAGGATTAGTGATTTAATTTGACTAGTACCTCTTTCCCCATGCCCAACCCCAGACATCTGGCTGTCTTTCTTGTGGCAGGATGCTAGGGTTCGCAGCCCACCACCTATATAACTGGTCTTCTTCTGTGAGCTATTTATATGGCCACAAGTAGTGTTTTAGTTTTTTTGTCAGTAAAGCAAATACCACACAATGGATTGGCTTAGACAATGGGAAATTATTGTCTCATGGTTTTGAGGTTAGAAGAAGTCCAAATGAAGGCATCGTCAAGGTCATGCTTTCTTCCTGAAGACTGGTGTTCTGGGCTGACTGCCAGTGATTCTTGATTCTTGGCTCTTCTGTCACATGGCAATGTACATTGTGGCCTCTCCTGGTTCTGGGTTCTGTTGTCTTTTGACTCCTTGGTTCCCGTAACTTTCTCTCTGTCTCTGAATTTCACTTCTTCTCATAAAGGACTTCAGTAACAAGATTATGACCCATATTGATTGAGTTGGGCCACACCTTCATTGAAGTAACTTCTTCAAAATGTCCTACTTACAATTATTTCACACCACAGGAATGCATAATATTTAAGAAAATGTTTATCTGGGTTACATAGCTCTAAACCACCATTCCTGGTAAGAGTCATGACTGTAACAGTGACCTGTAAGAAAGTCTCTGATGACCTAACAGCTGAGAGTAAAGAGTTTACATGATATATGCCTGCTGCACTTGCTGGGATTTCCTTGAGGACACTGTATTCCTCCTCGGGCCAGACCAGAGAAGACCTGTGGCTCTCAGTCAGTGATTACCTACCCCATCAGTGCAAACCTGCCAGGAGTGGTGATAATGGAAACTCAACTTCCCTATGTGAATAAGGGTCCTTTCGCTTCATCCCCATTGTATCTTGAGAGGGCCTTGTTGGTATTAAAGCTTGCATATGGTTTCATCCTTACTATGTGAATCTTTGTTTCTAGGTAAAAGACCTCTCATATAAAGAAATAAGATAGTTTACTCTCCCCAGAACTGCAAAATTAGCCTTTTGTTGTCCTAGACTTGACGAAGAGAAACAAGCATAAAACATAAATAAATATGTAATAACAAGACACAATGAGGGCTATGAAGAGGCAGAACTGGATGATTCAGGAGAGAGTAACCAGCAAGATCTGCTTTAGCTCAATGGCCAGGAAGGCATGCCTGAGGAAATATGATTTCAGATGAGGTTTGAAATCAGAATAGGAGTTATCCAAGTGGTTGGTTGGGAGAGTTCCAGGCAAAGAGAAGAGGGTATTGTCAAGGCCATGATGTGGGCAAGGAGCTGGTATATTTGAGGAAAGGCTAGATGGGCAGGGAATTAGGAAGAGAGTGGTGGGGATTTGAGAATTGTCTATAGAGTTGGCCTGGTTCCAAGACTTGCAGGGTCTTGGAGAGCATGCTTGGTAAAAGGATGGATATTATTCCAACTGAACCTGGAGGCTATTGGAACATTTTCAGAAGAGAAATGACATGATCTCATTTATGTTTTTAAGAGGTTCCTCTGGGGATATAGGGAAAGAAGCACAAGCAGTTGAAAAGAACAGGATAATCAGCGAAGGTGATCACTATAGGATCTGGGGATGAAGTGATGGTGCCAGACACTCTAGGAAACTTTTATTTTTGATGAAGTTTTAATAGGTTAGGAGGAAAAATAAGGGCTGGCAAAGGTAAGTTGAGGGCATGATCAAGGTAACCGTGGCCTGAGGAATAAGACTGCGAGAGTGGTCAGGCCTGGCCAGGTAGGCAGAACGCAGAAAGGGCATCCTCAAGGAGGATATATTTGGTACCTGTTAGGCTGCTGACAGTTGATTTCTCAGAAGTCTTTCTGCACGGGGCAAAGTATTGGTCTAGTTTGGAGCTCAGGAGTATGATTGGAGTCTTTGGGGAGGTTGAGGGTCAGCCTGGCAAAATCTAAGAAGAAATACATCCTCAGTGGACAGAAGAACAGTCAGGTCTCAGGATCAGGTCTGAGGCACTGAATATAAGGTACCAACATTGGCACAAGAAGTTTTACTTCAGAAACAGCGGAAAAGCCTTGTCACTAAATGGGGTATGAGGTTGAATGTGAACTACTAGCAAGTAAGTCAATTTGCCAGGGTGGGGCTGTATCCCTTGGAAGAAGTTGTCTTGCCAATTTACATACGGGGTAACACTTATTGCAGTGATAGAAGGCAAAACATCAAAAACAAAGCTTTTGCATTTTTTAATTTTTTGATACCCCAATTTATTTTTACCTTAATTTTTCTAAATTAATACGTATTCTATGTCTAACCTTTAAACTCATCACTATATTCCATTTTACTATTAATGGAACCTGGCAATATATTGGGTTTCACTTTTGAAGACGTTTTGGATCACAAAGAGTTTCAACAATGGCAGGGGAGGAATACCGGTGTGGGGTGTTATTGACAGGGGACACATGGTTGGCAGGGAGTTCTCCAGGGCATATATGCAGGGTACATAAAAATGTTTGGATATTTTCATAGTGGTTACAATTAAAAACAACAACTGAGGGAGTGCTGAGTTCCTAGCCAGGGGAGCTCTATCACAGTCCCTAAAGGAACAGCAACAATCACCCAAGTGCAACGGCAAAGACCAAAAAAGAAAGATGGTCCAACAATGAGCCCTTGATACTAATGACTATGCTTGTAAGCCTGTGCACCTGAAATAAGAACAAGGGCTAGAGCTGCAGGGTGCCTGAGAGTTACCCCCTGAGAGCTTCCGTGTTGCTCAAATGTGGCCAGTCTTGAAGCCAAACACAGCATGTAAAAGTGTTGCCTTCCCCCCAGCGTGGGACATGACTCCCGGGGATGAGCCTCCCTGGTGCCAAGGGATTACTACCAAGTATCAGCTGATGATGTAACTAGAAAATGACCTTGAATAAAAGGGTCAACTCGGACCAGCATAATATCTCAGTCTACATATAATACCAGGAGTTAAAAATGCTTTTTGACCTGAATCAAACGGGGAAATGGAAAGGACAAATGAGTTCATATGGCTATGAATCTCCAAAAAGAGCCAGGAGGTTATCAGAGGGGTCATCCTTATGCACACCTCAGCAGAGTCCCAGAGACAGATAAAGTAGATACAACCTCATGTATTGGTTCTTCTGGGGGCTACAGAGACCCACAGGTTCTATGGTCATTGCAGATGGAGTTCAGTGCCATGTCAGTTGGTCCTACTTTGGAGTTTGTGTTTCTGTGTGATGGAGTTGAACTGAGATGTGATCTTTGTTCACAACCCTCTCCTGTTACTTTTACCAGATCTATAGTTGGTAGTTTAGTGTATACCCAGGGGACCTGAATCTCTGGACTGACCAAGTGATAGCCAGGCCCTGAGCCTCAACAGACTGGCAACTCCTACACTCTGGTTTATTGGACTTACCCCACTCAGCTAACATGGAGGTGAAGAAGGTCAACCACCACACCATGGAGCCAAGAGTGCCTACAACTGAAAGCAGGAGAATTGCATCCAGCATCCATGTGGAATCTAAGCCCCTCTAGATATAGATGTGTAGTGGACACAACCATTGTAAGGTCCACAGGATGGTGGAATAGAGTATGGATTAGAGTGGACTTACTGATATTCTATCATGAACTATTGTGATTAGTAATTGAGGAAAATGTGGTATTGGTGTGGAGAAAGTGGCCATGGTGGCTGCTGGGGGTAGGGAGTGGGAGGAAGAGATGTGATGTGGGGGCATTTTCGGGACTTGGAGTTGTCCTGGGTGGTGCTGCGGGGACAGTTATCAGACATTGTATGTCCTTCTATGACCCACTAGGTGAACTGTGGGAGAGTGTGGGCTATAGTGTGGACCATTGACCATGAGGTGCAGCGGTGCTCAGAGATGTATTCACCAAGTGCAATGGATGTCTCATGATGATGGAGGAGGTTGTTGTTATGGGGGAGGAGTGGGGGGAGGGAGGTATATGGGGACCTCATATTTTTTTAATGTAACATTAAAAAAATAAAGACAAAAAAAAAAAAAAAAAGAAAGAAAGAAAAGAAAATCTCCTTACCCAAAGACAGGATTATCTCAACTTGGAGGGCAGGGTGAAAGGAGGAAAGGAGAGCTATTTCCTTGAGGGAACTGCCTCTGCATGCATGCACTGTTTTCCACTACAACTGTGTTGTTCACACTTTGCCTGCCCTGTCCTCACTTAGCCATTGCTAATCTGCTTAAATTTCACTCTGCTCAATTCAATCAGTATTCTCTGAGTGCTCACCTTGTTTAAGTGACTCCAGGAAGCCCGCGCTGAAAACTAAAGTTCCCTGCCTCCCTGGAGCGCACATTTGAGTATTTTCTGTAGGTGCTTTTCCCACAGCCAGACTGTACTGAGGTCTGTTGGAGCCTCCGGAAGGATATGTTTGCCTGTAGTCATAAGAATTGAGGATAGCTACAATGCAGTTTCTATGCTAGTAGGGAACTTTGGTAACAGTCATTGGAACATCCAACAGTATATGCCCCTGGTGTCAGAGATTGGCCTTCCACAGTTCTTGTGATAACCTTGAGGATGGTCCCAACGATCCCTGCCTCTTAGTGTTCACACCTTTGTGGAATCCCTTCTTGTATGTGGCTGGACCTAGTGATGGGCTTCTAATGAAGAGCGTATGGTAAACGTGATGGAATGTCACCTCTGAGGATGTTACCGTGAGGCTGTGGCTTCTATCTTGCATGTCCTCTCTTCCTCGCTTGCTTACTCGGTGAAGTCACCTGCCTTGTAGGGGGGTTTCCTATGGAGAAGCCCGTGTGACAAGGAGCTGATGTTTCTAAAAACAGCCAGTGAGAACCTGAAGGCTGAAAGCCATGTGAGTTTGAATCGCCCTGAGGTGAGCCTTGAGATGTCTCTTACCCCAGCCGACACCTTTGTGGCAATCATGTATGAGTTCCTGGGCCAGGGCATTCTGGCAACCATGTCCATGTTCTTAACCTAAAGAAACCATGAGGTCATACATTCTTGTATTAGGGTGCTGATTTTAGTGGTGATTTTTTACACAGTGATAGATAACTTGTCTTTATATCTTTAGATTCTAGTCTTTATTTCAAGGTGCCATTGTGGGGCACTCAATGCATGTTGGACTGGTTACAGATATCAGATGTTCTCCTGTAATATTTTTTCATTATTAGAAAAGCTATGGGCTTACAGTATAGCATGCATAATGTACATGATTCCCATAAACCCCCTTATTATTAACACCTTGTATTGGTGTGGAACATTTGTTACAATTGATGATAGCACTTTTATATAACTGTACTATTAACTATAGTCCATGGTTTAATCAAAGCATCATGGTTTTTGTAGTGTAGTTTCAAAGTTTAAAATTTTTATTTTATCATATACAATCTAATATTTCCACTTTTAATTACATTCATTTATACATTTCAGTGCTGTTATTTTAAGTCTTAATTTCCCATTTCCTACCCTGACCCATCCCCTAGTAACCTATATTCTTTGTTTGCTTATTCTAATTATTACAAATCAGTGAGGTCACACAATATTTATCCTTTTGTATCTGGCTTATTTCACTCAACATGACATCTTCAAGTTTCATTTATATTGTCACATGTATCAGAACTTCATTCCATTTTATGACTGAATAATATTCCTTTGTATGTAAATGCCACGTTTTATTTATCCATTCATCATATGATGAGTTCTTGGGTTGCTTCCATCTTTTACTAATTTTAATAATGCTGCTATCAACCTTGGTATACAATATATGCTTGAGTTCTTGCTTTGAATTATTTTGAATATCCCACCTACTAGTAGGATTGCTGGATCATATGGTAACTCTATCCTTTGCTTTTGAGGAAATGCCAAACCATCTTCCACATTGGCTGCAACATTTTACATTGTCACCAGCAAAGAATTTGTGTTCCTATTTCTCCACATCCTCTCTGACACTTGTTATTCTCTGTTTTTCTATTTTTAATAGTAGTCATTCTAATGGGTGTGACATGGCATCTCATTGTGCTTTTTTAAAAAACATTTTATTTTATATGTTTTCTACTTTTTTTTTTTTCGTGTTACTCAGAGCTGGGGATTGAACCTGAGAACTCAAATGTGGGAAGCTGGCACTCCATCACTGAACCACATAGACGTCCCTGAGCTAGTCTCCTCATCTGTTTTGCCTGTTGTCTGTTTTTTCAGGAGGCACCAGCAACCAAATCTGTGACCTCACATGAGGGAAGCAGATACTTAACGGCCTGAACCACTTCCACTCCCTCATTGTCCTTTTGATTTGCATTTCCCTGATGGCTAATGATATTGAACAAGTTTTCTTGTGTTTTCTGGCCATTTGTATATCTTCTTTGGGGAGGTGTGTATTCAAGTCTTATGACCTTTTTAAAATTGGGTTGTTTGACTTTTTGATGTTAAGTTGAAGGATTTGCTCATGTATTCTGGATATGAAACCTTTATCCAATATGTGATTTCCATATATTTGTACCCATTGTTTAGGTGGTGGTTTTACCTTCATGATAAAGTGGCACAAAAGTTTTAAATTTTGATGTAGTCCATTAATCTTTTTTTCCTTTTTTGCTTGTACTTTGAGTGTAAAGTCTAAGAAATCATTGCCTGACACAGTGACACAAGTTGCTGAAGATGCTTCCTGACATTTTCATCTAGGCATTTGATAGTTCTGGGTGGTATATTTGGGTCTTTGATTCAGTTTGAATAGACTTTGTATAAATAAGAGGTAAGCATCCTCCTTTTTTTTCCTTCAAATGATGATCTAGTTTTCCCAGCACCACTTGTTGAATAGTCTTTTCCAATTGAGTGGTTTTTGCCACTTTGTCAAAAATCAGTTGGCCGTAAATGTGAGGGTTGATTTGTGAGCTTTCAAATCAATTCTGTTGGTCTATATGTCTGTCATTGTGTCAGTACCATGCTCTCTTTTTTTTTTTTTATCTTTTTTTAAAAAAAGATACATAGATCACACAAAATGTTACATTAAAAAACATGAGTTTCCTGTATACTCCACTCCCCATACCCCCATCGACAACTTCTTTCATTAGTGTGGTACCATGCTCCCTTGATTATTGTTGCTTTGAAACAATTTTTAAGATTGAGAAATGTGTATCCTCCAATTTCATTCTTCTCTTTCAAAATACCTTTAGTGAATCAAGGCCCTTTACCTTTCCATTTAAAGTTGATGACTGTTAAAGTTTATTTTTTATTTATTTTAGGGTGCCCTGGAGGTTGAACCCAGGACCTCATACATGGGAAGCAGGCACTCAACCACTGAGCTACATCTGCTCCCCAATGAGAGTTGGTTTTCACTTCTTTTCTTTTCTTTTTAGGAGTTACCAAGGATTGAACCTGGGATGCTGTATGCAGGAAGCAGGTGCTCAACCACTTGAGCTACATCCACTCCCTGTTGCTGGAGTTTTGATTGGGATGGCATTGAATGTAGAAGTTGTTTTGGGTAGTATTGACATCAAAACATTATTTTTTTTTCTAATACATTAATGTGGAATGTCCTTCCATTTATTTAGGTCTTTGGTTTTTTTTTAGTAATGTTTTGCAGTTTTCTGTGTATGAGACTATACCCTTGGTTAAATTTTTTCCTAGCTATTTGATTCTTTTAGTTGCTATTGTGAATGGAATTGCTTTCTTAATTTCTTTCCCATTGTTCATTGATTATGTACATAAACCCTACTGATTTTGGGGTGTTCATTTTGTACCCTACCACTTGGCTGAGATCATTTATTAGCTCTAGGAGCTTGGTTGTGGATTTTTCAGGATTTTCCATATATAGGATCATGTTGTCTGCAAATAGGGAAAGCCAATTTGGATGCCTTTTATTTCTTTTTCTTGCCTAATTGCTCTGGCAGGAACTTACACTACCATGTGGTAACAGTGGACATCCTTGCCTTGTGCCTGATCTTAGAGGGAAAGCTTTCAGGCTTTCATCATTAAGTAGGATGCCACCGGTGGGCTTTTCACATATGCCCTTTATCTTGTTGAGCAAGTTTCCTAGGGTTCTCAGTGCTTTTATAATGAAGGGATGTTCAATTTTGTCAAACTGCTTTACTGTCAAACCATGTGGTTTTATTCCTTCCTAGTGTTAATGTGGTGTATTACATTAATTGATTTTTCTACACTGAAGCAACCTTTCATATCCTGGATAAATCCCACTTAATCTTTTATATGTTGTTGGATTCTGTTTGCTAGTATTTTGTAGAGGAGTTTTGCATCTATATTCACAAGAAATATTGGTTGATCATTTTGTTTTATTTAGTGGTATCTTTATCTGGCTTTGTATAATGAATTAGGGATTGTTCCCTCCTCTTCAATTTTTTGGAAGAGTTTGGCAGAGTTGGAGTTTAATCTTCTTGGTATGTTTGGTAGAATTCCCATAAAAAGCCATCTGGTCTTGGGCTTACTTAGTTAGGAGGTTTTGATGACTAATTCCATCTCTTTACTAGGAATTGGTTTGTTGAGATCTGTTTCTTCTTGAGTCAATGTAGGTAGTTTGTGTATTTCTAAGAATTTCTCCATTCCATCTAGGTTATCTAATTTCTTGGCATGTAGTTGTTTGTAGTATCCTCTTTTTTTTCTTCCCTTATTTCTCCCCTCTTCCCCCCCCCCCCCTTTCTGCTCTCTGTGTCCATTCACTGTGTGTTCTTTTGTGTCTGTTGTATTCCCATTAGGCGGCTCTGGGAACCCATCTTGGGACCTTCCAGAATGGGAGAGAGGTGATCATTCTCTTGCTCCACCTCAGCTGCCTAGTTTGCTGCGTCTCATATTGTCTCTTCTCTGTGTCTCTTTTTTGTTGCATCATCTTGCTGTGTCAGCTCTCTGTGTGGGCAGCTCCACTCCTGGGCAGTCTGTCCTCCTGTGTGGGGCTGCACTCCTTGCATGGGGCCACTCCTTGCATGGGGAACACCCCCATGTGGGATAACACTCCTTGCATACAGCAGCCCTCCACATGGGCCAGCTCACCACATGGGCATGGAGGCCATGTATATCGAACCCTGGACTTCCTACATGATAGGTGGAAGCTCTATCCATTGAGCTATATCTACTTCCCTGTAGTATCCTCTTATGGTCCTTTTAATTTAGTGCGGTTGGTAGTAATATCCCCTTTTCAGTTCCAATTTTTGTTTTTTTTTTATGTTCTTTCTCTTTTTTTGTCAATCTGGTGAAAGGTTTGTCAACTTTATTCATCTTTTCAAAGAACCAAATTTTGATTTTGTTCTTTTCCTCTCTCTATTTTTTTCCATTTCATTTATCTCTGCTCTAATCTATGTTATTTCATTCTTTATTTCCTTTGCTTTAAGTTGCTCTCCTTTTTCTAGCTCTAGTTTTGCCAATAGGTCTCTGATTTGCAGTCTTTTTTTTTTATGTAAACCTTTAGAGTTATGAATTTCCCTGTCATTACTGCCTTTCCAGCATCCTTAAATTTTGGTATGTTGTATTTTTGTTTTCATTTTCCTCAATGTATTTCCCAATTACACCTGTTATTTCTTTTTTAGGCTATTGGTTGCTTAAGGGTATGTTGTTTGCTTTCCACATTTTTGAGTTTTCCATTTCTTCCTATTACTATTTCTAAGTTCATTCCATCATGGTCAGAGAATATATATTGTGCACATGAGAAGAATTTTTGTTGGGTGGAGTGTTCTATATAGGTCTTTTAGGTCTATTTCATTTAGAGTATCATTCAAGTCTTCCATTTCATTACTGATCTTCTGAGCAGATGTTTATCCATTATTGAAGGTGGTGTAGTAAAGTATCATACTCAATAATAGAACTCTGAATTTCTCCCTTTAAATCTGTCAATACTTGCTGCATATATTTTGGGGCTCTGGTGTTAGATGCACACATATTTATTATTGGTATATCTTGTTGAATAGTCCCACTTATCAGTTTATGTGACCTCTTGTTCCTTGTAACTCTTTTTTATTTAAAGTCAATTTATCTGATTTTAGTATAGCTACCATGCTTTCTTTTGTTTACTACTTGTATGGTATATATATTTTTCATATAATTTCTTTTTTAAAAAAACCACTTTATTTAAATTTTTAGGAGGTGCCAGGTATTTAATCTGGGACCTTGTATATGAGAAACAGGCAGCCAAACCACCCACTCCCCACATCATTTAATTTTCATCCTACTTGTATCTTTGAATTTAAGGTGATCTCTTGAAACAGCATATATTAGTAGTTGGGTTATGCTTTTTTAACCATTCTACTAATCTCTGCATTTTTCCTTGAGAGCTTAATCCATTTACATTTAAAGTTACTTCTGATAGTGCAGGACTTTCTTCTGCCATTGTGCAATTTAGCATTTGTTATGTCTTATAGCTTTTATTGTCCCTCAGTTCTTCCTTTAATGCCTACTTTTTAAAAAAATATTTATTTCTCTCCTCCTCTTCCCCTCCCCCCACCCTGCTGTTTTTGCTGTCTCTGTCCTTTTGCTGCGTGATCTTCTGTATCTATTTCTTTTTTCCTGTCTTCTCTTTTTCACTTTTTCTCCTCTAGGATTCATTGGGATTTGATCCTGGGGACCTCTGATGTGGAGAAAGGTTTCCTGTCAGCTGCTCCACCTCAGTTCCTGGTTTTTACTGCATTTCACTTTGACTCTCCCCTTCATCTCTCTTTTGTTGCACCATCATTTTGCTGCATGACTCACTTGCATGGGCACTGACTCATTGTGCAGGCACTTGGCTTGCCACACAAGCACTGACTTGCCATGCAGGCATGCTTTCTCTTCTTCTTTTTCACCAAGAGGCCCCAGGGTTGAACCTGGGTCCTCTCATATGGTAGGTGGAAGCCCTAACATTTGAGCCACATCTGCTTCCAAATGCCTACTTTTATTACTTGATTTGTTTGTGTTTTACCCTATTGAGTGCTTTCTATTTTCTATGTGGAAATATTTTTCAACTATTTTCTCTGTGTTTACCATGGGGTTAAAATTTAACAACCTATATCTATCACAATCATGTTTTGTTTGATACTAAATTAACTTCAATAGTATTTACATATACTTCCCCCCTCACTCTTCCTAATTGTTACCTTATTTGTCTTTTCTCATAGTGTGTCCAAAAACCACAGATGTATCATTATTTTTTATGCATTTGTATTTTAGCATCTGCAGGATATAAGAAGTGAAGTTACATACCAAACAATAAATTGCAATAACACTGGCATTTATAATTCCATGAATGTTACTTGTACTGCATGTCTTTATTTTATTTATTTTATTACTTTGAACCACAGTCTAGTGTCCTTTCCTTTCAGTCTCAGTAACTCCCTTTAGCATTGATTGTAGGGCAGGTCTATTCATGACAAGCTCCCTCAGCTTTTTTTTTTTTTTAATATGGAGATGTTTTAATCTTTCCCTCATTTATTTTCAAATGAATGTCTTGCTGTACATAACATTCTTGGCTGGCACTTGCTTTCTGTCATCACTCTAAATGTTTGTACCCAGTGCCTTCTTGCCTCCATGGGTTCTGCTGAGAAATCTGCACTCAGTCTTATTGGGACTCCCTTGTACATAACACGATGCATTTCTCTTGTAATTTTCAGAATTCTCTCCTTGTCATTTGCATTCAATGGTGTAATCAATATATGATGGGGAGTAGCAGTTTGATATAGTTATGAATTCCAAAAACAGATATTGGATTATGTTTGTAATCTTGTCTGTACCTGGGCATGATTAACTTATGATTAGGCCTTTGATTGGGCCATGTCATTAGAGTGTTGAGTCCCCACCCATTGGTGAGTGGGACTCACAGATAAAAGGCATGGCAAAGGGCAGGGAACAGAGTTGAGGATTTCTGATGTTGGAGTTTTGATGTTAGAGTTTGATGGTGAAGACTTAAGCTGGAGCCCCAGCAAGTAAGCTCACAGAGGAAAGAGAAGCCAGTCCCAGGAAGAAAGAAAGCTTGAACAGAGAGAAAAGCAAGCCCTAGGAACATAGGAACCCACAAAGCCTGAACCTGAACCCTCACACCACATCAGCAGCCATCTTGCTCCAAATAGACTTTGGTGAGGAAAGTTAACTTATGCTTTATGACCTGGTATCTGTAAGCTTCTACCCCAAATAAATACCCTTTGTAAAACTCAACCCAGTTCTGGTATTTGCATCTGCACCCCTTTGGCTGACTAATGCATGGGGTGTACTTATCTTCATGATTATCCTGGTTGGTGTACTCTGAGCTTCTTGGATGTGCATATTCAAATCTTTTGCTAAGGTTGGGAAAGTCTTTGTCATTATTTCTTTGAATATTCCTTTTGTTCCTTTCTTTCTTCTCCTTCTGAGACTTCCACAATGCATATATTGGTGTGTTTTATGGTGTCTCAGAGTTGTCTTAGGCTATTTTCATTTTGAATATTTATTTTTTACTTTTTGCTTCTCAGACTGATTCATTTGAAGTGTCGTCTTCAAGTTCACTGATTCTTTCTTCTGCCAGTTCCAGACTGTTCTTGAAAGTCTCCTGGGCATTTTTCATTTCAGTTATTGTGGTCTTTGGCTACAGTAGTTCTGTTTGGTTCTCTTTTAAGTCTCTATCTCTTTATTAAGATTCTCATATTACTCATTCATTTCTTTCCTGATATCCTTTAGTTCTTTCTCTATATCTTCCTTAATTCCCTTGAGCATTTTTAAGACCATTTTTTCAGCCTTTGTTCTTATATCCACATTCTTGTTTTCTTCATTGGTACTTCCTTGATTTTTATCCTTTTTCATTTTGTGGGCCATCATTGTCTGATATTTATTCTCATTTTAATATTTTTCTAACTTGCTAGTGACAAGACAAAGATTTTCTTGAGTTTTAGTCCTCCTACCAAGAAGGTGTGCCCAAGACAAATGCAGTGTACAGGGTTTTCCCTGTCTTTCTGGACCTGTGTTTTGTCCTGGACTTTTGCTTTTCAGTCTTTTTGGAGTTCCCTTATTTACAGGAGCTTTGAGTCCCCTCTGTTTCCCAAGAAACAGACTGTCCTCTCCTGATTGTTTGAAGCTAGCAAAACTACTTTCCCAGACTGTCCACTTGAATAGTTTCTTAGACTACTCTTGTTTCAAGTTGCTTTTGTTTGCAGAGTGTTTTAGCCAGGCAAAAGGAGTGCTGATGCAAAATACAGGAAATCAGTTGGTTTTTATAAAGGGCATTTATTTGGTGTAGGAGCTTACAGATACCAGGCCATAAAGCATAAGTTACTTCCCTCACCAAAGTCTATTTTCATGCGTTGGAGCAAGATGGCTGCTGATGTCTGTGAGGGTTCAGGCTTCCTGGGTTCCTCTCTTCCACAGGCTTCTTTTTCCTGGGCTCAGAGTTTCTCTCTTCATGGGGTTTGCTTCTGATTCCTCTGTGAGCTTACTTCCTGGGGCTCCAGCTTAAGGCTTCAGCATCAAACTCCAACATCAAAATTCGAACATCAAAAACCCTTAACTCTGTCCTTTGCCATGCCTTTTATCTGTAAGTCCCCATCCATCAAAGGGTGGAGACTCCACGCCCTACTGGCACAAGAGGCTTACATAATTACTTAATCAAGTAAATCTATGAATCCAATACAATCTAATATGTCCAGAGGAAAAGATCAGTTTACAAACATAATCCAATATTTCTTTTTGCAATTCATCAATAATATCAAACTGTTACAGAGAGCAAATTCTGGAAGGAGTGGCACACCAGAGAGAACTTTCTTAAATCAGTCTTTCCCAGGTGAAACAGGGCCAGGGACTCACAAAAGGGGCATCGATTGTCTCCAAAGTGCCCTGGAATGGGATCAGGAAAGGCTCTAAAAGCTTCTCCAATAGCTCTACTGAGCTTTCTTGGCCTGCTCTGAAAATACAGCCCTTCAGCTAACTCCTCCACAGCCCTGAGGAAGTATGGTGTCTTTAAGTCTCCTTCCTCCCAACCCATGTCTGGGACAGGCTGAAACAATGATCACCCCTGCCTTTTTCCTGGGTCAGTTGAAACAGTGGCTACCATCAGAGCTGGGTTCCTAGCACTACAAATGTACTAATCAAAAGCCATGATCAGTGATTAAATATGCCCAACACTAGTCTTGGGGAAGAGGATTTTTATGTCCCTTTCTGTCACCAATGATTTGGCCAGAGGCTGGACTGGATGGAGAGAGGGGAATAGGTGAATTGTTTCCACAAAGAGAGAGCGATTTACTGCTCTTTATGTAATTTAACAACCTATTCCTCTTGCTCCTCCATGGATGCTGAATAGTGTTCTTCAGACCTCTGGAGCTTTAGAGGTTGTTTCTGATAGTTTCTGCCTTATTAATAGTTGTTTTAGTGGAATGACTGAGTTCTGGAGTTCCCTAATCTGCCAGCTTCCCACATTGCCTCTCCTGTTGCTTTTGCTCTCTCTGCTGATGAAGTCTTCATTGAACTTTTTCATAATCTGTACCTTTAGCTCCATTTCTGTCATTAATGTTTCTTTATTTTTATTTTATTTTATTTTTATTTATTTCTCTCCCCACCCCCACCCCCAGTTGTTTGTGCTCTGTGTCCATTCGCTGTGTGTTCTTCTGTGACTGCTTCTATCCTTATCAGTGGCACCGGGAATCTGTGTTTCTTTTTTTTCATCATCTTATTGTGTCAGCTCTCCATGTGTGTGGTGCCATTTTTGGGCAGGCTGCACTTTCTTTTGCACTGGACGACTCTCCTTACGGGGCGCACTCCTTGGGCATGGAGCTCCCCTATGCAGGGGACACCCCTGCGTGGCATGGCACTCCTTGTGTGCATCAGCACTGCACATGGGCCAGCTCCATATGGGTCAAGGAGACCCAGGGTTTGAACCGTGGACCTCCCATGTGGTAGGCGGACACCCTATGCATTGGGCCAAGTCTGCTTCCCTAATGTTTCTTATGTAAACCTACAGAGAATGGTATTTGCTACTTCCTGAATTTGGAATATAGAGACTTCATTGTTCACATGGTTAGAGAGAAGCTAACAAATGTTAATATAAAAATTTTCTTCTAAGGTTTATAAGAGTCCACTTTTTAAAGAATCATTTTTGGAATAACATAAACAATGCAGGGGGTTATACAGAATGACTTGCTATTGTAAACTATTGTGTAGTGTTTCTTTCCCAGACAATACACATGTCCCATGCTTGGTGTGCCCACCATATAGATTTCTAAACTAGAGCCATCCTGTTACCTTCCAAGCCAGCTTTTCCTCCTGACTCCTCTATTTCTATGTTCTTCAACATCTTTCTATTTAGCCAGACTTAATATGTGGGGTATCCTTCAGTTTTCCTTTTTTTCTTCCAATCACTTTATCTCCTCAGTCTCCAAACTCTATCAGTTTCTACCTGTGCACCAACCCTTCCATATTTTTTTCTTGTTCCATTGCCATGGGTGCCACTGGAGATCATACATAACCTCATGTCTGAAGTATTTTCATTATTTTTTTATTTCAGTCTTTTATTATAGAAATTTCAAATATCTATAAATGTAGACAAATTTGATAATGAACCTACATATAGTTATCACCTAGTTTCAACAATAGGCAAATCATAGCCATTCTTGTTTCAGCTAGACCATACTTCTTTCTTCCCAGCAATATTATTTTTAAGGGTTTTAAATTTTTAAGATTTTTATTATCTTTTCTTAAATATACATAAATCACACAAGATGTTACGATAAAAAAATATCAGAAGTTCCCATATACCCACTCCCCACACTCCTCACTCCTCCCACATCAACAACTTCTTTCATTTATGTGGTACATTCATTGTATTTGATGAGTACATTTCGGAGCATTGCTACACAGAATGGATTATAGTTTATGTTGTAGTTTACACTCTCTTCCAGTCCATTCAGTGGGTTATGACAGGATATATAATGTCCTGCATCTGTCCCTGCAATATCATTCAGGACAATGCCAAGTCCCGAAAATGCCCCCATATCACACCTCTTTTTCCCCTCTCCCTGCCTTCAGCAACTCCCACAGTCACTGTCTCCACATCAATGATATAATTTCTTCCATTGCTAGAGTCACAATGATTCTATATTAGAATACCAGTAAGTCCACTCTAATCCTTATTTTATTCCTCAATTCTGAGGACCCTGGGATGGGAATGTCCACTCCACCTCTAAATCGAGAGGGAGCTTAGATCCCACATGGTTGATGGATGGAATTCTCCTGCTTGCAGTGTAGGCTTTCTTGGTTCTATGGTGTGGTGGTTGACCATCCTCACCTCTCTGTTAGCTGACCTGGGTAAGTTCAATGAACTGGAGAGTAGGTGTTGCAACTCTGCTGAGGCTCAGGGCCTAGCTGGCACATAGACAGTTCAGGGATTCAAGTCTCCCGAAGATACACCAACCCCCGTGCCAACCACAGGTTCAGTAAAAGCGACAGAAGAGGTATACATAGAGAAGTCACATCTAAGTCCAACTCCTTCCACTCAGGAGCACAAATTCCAAAGTGGGGCCCATTGGAAAGGCACCAAACTCCAGAGCCATCTGTCATGACTGTAGGACCTGGGTGTCTCCATAGCCCTCAGGAGCACCACTAACTGGGGTTGTATCTACTTTGGCTGTCTCTGAGGTCCTGCTGAGATGTGCATAAGTATGACCCCCTGATGACCTCCCAGCTCATTTTGAAGTCTCTTAACCATATAAACTCATTTGTCTTTACCATTTCCCTCTTTTATTCAAGGTGTTTTTCTAGTTGCATCACCAGCTGGTGCTCAGCAGTAATGCCTTGGCACCAGGGAGGCTCATCCCTGGGAGTCATGTCCCATGCTGTGGGAAAGTAATGCATTTACATGCTGAGTTTGGCTTAGAGAGTGGCCACATTTGAGCAACATGGAGGCTCTCAGGAGGTAATGTTTAGGCACCCTGCAGCTCTAGGCCTAGTTGAAATTTCAAGCACACAGGCTCATAAGCATAGTCATCAGTATCAAGGGCCCATTATTGGACCATCCTTCTTCACTGGTCTTTGCCCTTACACTTGGAGAATTGTTGCTGCTCCATTGGGGAGTGCAACAGAGTTTCCTGGAATGGGAACTCAGCACTCCCTCAGTTGTGATACTCTACCCTCTTTGTCAATACCCAACGAACATCCAAACATATCTATATACCTAATACGCATGACCTGGAGAACTCCCTCCCACCCATGTTTCCCCCATCAATGACACTCCACATCATAGTTGAACCCCTCTGTGATCCAAAACTTCTTTAAAAATGAAGTCTAATATATTGCCAAATTCAATTAATAGGAAAATGAAATCGTAATGATAGGCTTAAAGATTAGAAATAGAATGCACAATAATTTAGAAAAACTAAAATAAAGTAAAAAATAAATTGGGGTATTAAAAAAATGAAAAATATCATAAAAAATTTTTGATGTTTTGCCTTTCATCACTGTAATAGGTGTTGCCTTGTGTGTACAGTGGCAAGGAAATCTCTTCCATTTCTTCCTCAGGGTCTACCACATTTTTTGGGTTTTTATTAAGTCTTCAAAAAAGTTTTAGGTCACAGTAAAGTCACCTATAGAATATAGAGAACTCCCTTATACCCAACATCAAATCCTTTTCCCCCTTCCCCAGTGGTGATCTTTTTACATGTGGATGTTACATTTACTGCAGCTTATATATAGATATTGAAACATAGCTACTAACCATGGTTCCATTATGGTTTACATTATGGGTTACATTTTAGACTACACAATTTATAAATTTTTGGTTACATTATGGTTTACATTTTAGACTATACACCTTTATAAAGTTTTGGTGATAGTTAACATGGCCTGTATTCATCATTGCAGGATCATGAAGAATACTTCCATTGCCCCCCAGTTACCCCCTCTTTCAACTATTCCATTCCTCTCTCCCCTTCCCCTCAGGGCCCACAGTGACAACCAAGCTTCACTGCTTGAAGGACGAGATTCATAGATACTTGTAACAATGCTGAGAGCTTGACACACAAGTCTATCCTCCCCCATTGGGAGCCACCCATGCTCTCAAGAGACACCCTCCCCTCTGCTTGAGAACATCAGGCCTCCTCAGGATGGGGGCATAACACCTTCCCACTCATTGTATGGGTCTCCACACACTGATACAACACACTATGACACGATGAGCACTCACACACTCCCTAGAAGCCTGCCCCAGGTGCACCCTGTGCCAGATGCCCGTCAAACACCTTAAATCAGTAATCATTCCTTATTATATTTTCTAAAGAGTTTCCCCAACATTATAGTTTCAATCACCTACCCAACAATCTTCCGTGTTCACTTGCTACCCCTCAACCCTCCCCCAAATTCCTTGGATCATCTGACCCATTCTCCCAAACTAGGCCCCCCTCAAGCCTGCAAAGCCCAACCCAATAGTATCCTTACGCCTCCCTCTTATCCCTTCACTGTACTACTTACCTCCACTTTATCAGAGATTTTGCCCATGTGCGTGTTGGCTCACAACCTTCCTCTTCCCTCTCTTTCTTGTAAGCCTGTCCTCCAGTCTTTAGCTCTCTGAGACAGCTTGATTTTCTTAATTAATATCAGAGAGGTCATTAGTATTTGTCCTTAATGTTTGGCTTGCTTCACTCAACATAAAGTCCTCAAGGCTCATCCATGTTATCCTATGTGTTAGTACTGTATTCCTTCTTACAGCTAAGTAGTATTCCATTGTATGTATATACCACACTTTGTTTATCCATTCATCTGTTGATGGTCATTTAGGTTGATTCCAACTTTTGGCAGTAGTGATTTATGCCTCTATGAACATTGGTGTGCATATATCGGGTTTTTGTCCTTGTTTTCAGTTCTTCTGGTTATATACCCAGCAGTGGAGTTGCTGGGTAATATGGTAAATCTATAGCTAATTTTTTGAGGAACTGCCAAACTGTCCCCCAGAATGGCTGGATCCTTCTACATTCCCACCAGCAGTGGATGAGGGTTCCTATTCCTCCACATCCTCTCCAACACTTGTAGTCTTCTCTTTTTTTTTTGAAAGCTGCCAGTCTAATGGGTGTAGACGGTGTCTCATTGTAGTTTTGATTTGCATTTCGCTAATAGCTAGTGATGTTGAGCATCTTTTCATGTGCTTTTTAGCCATTCATATTTCTTCTTTGGAGAAGTGTCTGTTAAAATCTCTTTGCCCATTGGTTGAATGGGCTGTTTCCCTTTTTATCTTTGAGATATAGGATTTCTTTATATGTGTTGGATATTAGGCTCCTATCAGATATATAGTTACCAAATATTTTCTCCCATTTGGTCCTACTCATATTTTGAATCAATCCCAGACAGCATAATCTTTCATCTGTAATTGTTTCAGTAAGGATTAAAGCAATAGTACTTTTTAAATATTTCTATAACACCATTCTCAGGGAATGGATATAGATCAAGTAGTTGAGTGCCTGCTTCCCAGGTATGAGATCCCAGGTACCTCCTAAAAACAAACAAACAAAAAAAAAAAAGAAAGAAAAAAACCCAATTTCATTAGGAAGCAGATGTAGTTCAGTGGTTGAGCACCTGCTTCCCATGTACGAGGTCCTGGGTTCAATCCCTGTTATCTCCTAAATACATATATAACATTGAAAATTTAAAATACTTCATCAGTCATTAGAAGTGCTGTTTGTTTTTAATTTGAATTGCCTAGGCTTTTAATGTGACTGAATATTTTTTATTTATTGGCTGTTTGGATTTGCTTTTCTGTGAAGTGTCTATGCATACCTTCGCTTGTTTATGGCTTGTTTTTGTATCTTATGAATACATATAATTATGAATTATAACCCTTTATATCCATGTGCACTCTCCATTCCAGCCCTTTCCTGCATACCCATTTATGATGATTAGTTTTGTGTGTCAACTTGGCTGGGTTATATGGTCCAGTTGTTTGGTCCACTAATCTAGACGTTGTTGTGGAAATATGAGTAACATCTATAATCAGTTGACATTGAGTAAAAAGACTACCCTTAGATATCATACACCCTCCTACAACTTTTGATCTTGTGCTCTCTGCTGATGAAGGCTTCTCTTAACTCTCTCCTACTCTGAAGCTTGAGTTCCATTTCTTTCATTAATATTTCTCATATTTATCCACAGAGAATAGTATTTGCTACTTGCTTGATTTGGAATATGGAGACTTCATTGTGTGTCCATGAGATGAGAGAGAAGCTGACGAATATTAACATCATATTTTCTTCTAAGCTTTATGACAGTCCACTTGAATAGTAGTTCTTGAGGAATAGAATCTTAAGGATGAAATTCCTGAATTGATTCTGGGGTTTCTGGAATTGTTCTTTAATCTGATTAGATTTAAGGGCACTAAAGACTCTATTTCCAGTGGTAAAGAGGGCACTGAAAGCGCATGGCATAGTGTGAAAATACAGATTTTCAAAATATCACCATTGGATACTCTGTCTATATATTTACCAGGGGAAAGGTTCTGGGTGACCATGTGTATGATACCTTAGACGTAACAGCTCTGGAGGAAGTGGAGAAAGAAGAGCATGAGCTTGGGATTTCTAATTCCCTGTTCAAGACTTTAAACAGAATACTTTATTGTCTTTGGCCTACTTGTGAATAATTACTTACATTTATACAGTAAGATATTTCACCATAATAAAAGCATTAATTTTTTATTAGACTTTCGACTTTTCAATTGTCTGCTGCTCTGGATGGAGAAAATGTTCAGTTCCTTCCAGTAATATGTACTTCACTATTACAACTCATCAACAAAAGATGTATACTCCGAATTTCCACCTTTTGCCCTTGACTTCTTGCCATAAACAAACTTCTTTTCCTGCATTTAGATATCAATGGCAGCCACTGAGTCACTTTGCTTAAAGAATCAGTAGCTAGAAACTGGGACCTGACTTCATCCAACAAACCCTTAGAACTCCACTGACATTAGATATATAGCTTTCAGCTGGTCCTTGGCAATTTGGACATCTGTATTGGAAAGGTTTCCTTGAGGGATTCTTTTTACTTGGTAATAGGAAGCCTTGAGAACATCTCTGATACCTGCAGCTTGCTAGATAGCATAAATCTTGAAGAGCCTGGAATCCAAGTAACTTGGTAGTACAAGTGGAAATGTGAAATGCCTGCTGTATTTTCTTGGCAACATCCTGGTATAGAGAGGTGGTGGAGTTGGTGCCCCTCTGATGTGTGGTCTGGAACTGAGGACATTCTGGGGAACACTGAAAATACTTGCTTCTGCACTTCCTGTGGTAGCACTTCCTGCTACATTCTGCTCTTGAATTTCACCTCCACAGTACTTGGCCTTTGTGCCAGCTATTGTACATCGGGTCTGCCTGTCATGTTGAAAAACTGCTCAGCAGTTTACTTTAGAACAGATGAGTCACACTAAGTCCAATCAAAGCCATTCTTGGAGTTGTAAAATGGTTCTGAATGTAGTAATGTAACTTCTCTGGTGTCACTTTTCTAATCCTATAATCAGGATAATACAAGGAATTATCCAAGACATTCCAATAAGCTGCTGCATGTAAGTTTTCAATGACTTGAACCTGTGGACTCTGAAAAGCCACAGCTTTGTTGATCTTTAGCTGAGACTGAAGGGCAGATACTTCCCAAGGAGGAAATTGTGTTACTGTGGTAATATCGAGTAGGACCTCATTAAAATCTCAATATCATCCCATAGGCATTCCAGAGTGTAAGTCATATTTCCATTGTTGGAGTCACACTTAATTTACCACTAACTCCTTCAATTGTATGGCTTATCTTGAAAGATGAAGCTATTTTTATAGCAGATTGGTTGCAACATGTACCAAATGGCAAATTCCCAATTGTTAGTCACAATGGTCATTAAGTATGGTTTAAAGAGATATTTATGGGTGCCACGTTGAGAAGGGATGGATTGTAATGCCTAGCTTTATGTGTTAACTTGTCATTTACTTGGAATCCTTAAGAGCAAAAGCTTAGGTTTCCTGGAGAGTACAGAATTCTGCCTCAAGACTACATCAACCTTTGCCTGAGTTTCCAACCTTCTGGCCTGCACTAAGATTTTGGAATTGCTAGCCCCCACTATTGCATGAGGCCATTCTTTGAATATATATATATCACTATTCACACATACCATATCCTTTTGGCTCTGCATCTCTGGGAACCCTGACAAATACATCACTCAGTCCCCTTTGTGGAGTTATTTCTTCCTCTACTCTGGGATGGAATCTCAGGCATGTTCAGGACTTTTCTGGTCACTGAATGATTAAAAATGATGCCTGCTATTCACTGTCATTCCAAAAATAGGGTTTTTTTGGTCAAAATTATGTCATTAAAAAATTCTGAATTTTTTTTTTAAAGATTTATTTATTTATTTCTCTCCGCTTCCCCCCACCCCAGTTGTCTGTTCTCTGTGTCCATTTGCTGTGTGTTCTTCTTTATCCGCTTCTGTTGTCAGAGGCACAGGAATCTGTGTTTCTTTTTGTTGCATCATCTTGTTGTGTCAGCTCTCCAGTGTGTGCGGCGCCATTCCTGGGCAGGCTGTACTTTCTTTCGCACTGGCTGGCTCTCCTTGCGCGTGGGCCTTCCCCATGCGGGGACAGCCCTGTGTGGCATGGCACTCCTTGCGCGCATCAGCACTGCCCGTGGGCCAGCTCCACACAGGTCAAGGAGGCCCGGGGTTTGAACCGTGGACCTTCCATGTGGTAGACGGATGCCCTAACCACTGGGCCAAGTCTGCTTCCCTGAACTTTTTTTAAAGTTGAAACTTAACCCTTTCTCCACCTCAAGCTTGCTTCAGATAGGAAATATTCAGGAAGAAAGAGTATGTGTTGTTAGTTTTGCCTTTCTTAAATTTGCAATGTCCCTCTTCCCTTGTGATGGCTTCTAACTACTTCTGGACTGTGGGAGTTATGTAGGTGGTAGCTGGGGGATGGAGAAGTGGTGAGATCTATATACATTGTGAAGGTATTATTCATATAATTTGCTTGTGAATTGGTTGTAGGGTTTTTGAATAAAGGGAAATCAAAGGTGACAGGTTTTGAGTTTGTATTAGATATTAACCACAAATTAAGATCCTTCTATTGCAATTTGTCCTATCAATTTTTCCTTTTTTTTTTTAAGGGTGAATTTTTGGAAATTCTCTTTTTCTTGGGACATCATCCATTTCCCCCTGGTTTTCAAATTTATCACTGAAGGGTTGTATGTGATATTTTCTTATAAAAATAATTTTCTACCCTCAAATATTGTTATTTGTGTATTTTCTACCTTCTTATTAAATTTCAATTTTTTCAAAAGTATGGATAATTATGTATTATCTACCAAATACATTTACTTGAATATAGTATTTTTTATAATAATGATTTCTGAGTGATTAATATGGTTAATTTGTTTACTTATTTAACATTTATTCATTTGCTGATTTGCCTTATTTACCTGAGTCTTCATCAATGACCACAATCATAATAAATTGCAATACATTAAATACTGTATTTAATGTTATATAAATTTTATTGTAACTGTTTAAGTATAAACTCTTCAAAAATGCTTTTGTTGATAACTGGTGTCAGATCCCCATGGAAGAGAGAGAAAATAAGATGAGAGTTTGAGAAAAGGAACTAACATTCATTGAGGACCTACTGTGTGTCAGTTTCTCTTTAAGGCAATTGCATGGAATATCTTAACTGACTTTCATAATTATCCTTTGGGGTGGACATTTTTATCCCCTTTCTATAGATACGTAAACTTGTTCTCAGGGAGATTCAGTGACTTTTCCAACACAACTAAGAGGGGAAAGAATCTTTGTCAACAGGAATGAGAAATTTCTATAGATTTTAATGTTAAAAATATAAGTAGTTTATGTTAAATATAAGAAGCAATTAGCCTTAGTAAGCTTTTGAATTCTTGTTGATATATTTGTATGACCTGACTACTGGTGTGAAATGAGGATGGTTATAACAGAAGACTATTCTTTTTCTTCTTGGGTGTTGGAAAAACATATGGAAAGCAAACAGGATACAAATATTAATTGAGATCCATTTGATCTATGTCAATGGATTGATGGTTGGGGCTTCTGATATATTACAAAGCCAGTCCCCCTACTCAAAGAGCTTGCATTCTATTGCATATTCAGGCATCAGAGTTGCAAGGAAAAGAAAAGTTCAAATATGATAACTAATAAAAAATGCCTTGTGGGGTCAGGGAGTTTCTGAATTTATGCTGAGTTTCACAGTATGTCACCTTTAGTGCCACAGCAGAAACATAATCACAGCTTTTTCTGAAGGAGAAGGCAAAATTTTTCCAGGGAGTACTGATATTCCAAGCTTTTCTGGGAATGTTAACTCTAGCCCCTTAGTTCAACACCTTTTTAAGAGGATTTTGCTTACCTGCTCCCTAAACACCTGCTTTACCTGTTTGTTCCTCAGGGTGTAGATGAAAGGATTGAGCATTGGGGTCAACACAGTGTTGAGCAGCGCTACCACCTTGTTCCTGTCCTCCCCCTGGCTGCCTTTGCCTGACCGGACATACATAAAAATGCAGCTGCCATAGAAGAGAGACACAACAATAATGTGGGAAGAGCAGGTTGAGAAGGCTTTCTGTCTCTCCTTGGCTGAAGGGATGTGGAGGATGGTGTGGAGGATGTGGCCATAGCAGGTGGCTGTCACAGACAGAGTGCCCAATAAGCTGAAGTTGGCCATAAAAAAACCCAGAAGTTCTATCTGACTTGTGTCTGCACATACGAGTTCGAGGAGAGGAAAGTTGTCACAGAAGAAATGATTAATGATATTGGGGCCACAGAATGGCTGCTGAATTATAATGAAACTTGGAATGATGATGATAAGTAATCCTACCATCCATGAACAAAAGACTAGCTGGACACAGACCCTTTTATTCATGATGGTAGCATAGCGCAAGGGATTACAGATGGCCACATACCTGTCAAAGGACATCACTGCCAGGAGATAAAACTCTGTTGTGCCCAGGAAGAAATAGAGGAAACTCTGTAGGAAGCAACCTGGGAGGGAGATGGTCTTCCTTCCAGTCAGGATGTTGGTCAGCATCTTGGGGAAGATGACTGAGGTGAACCAGATCTCCAGGACAGCAAAATTACGGAGGAAGTAGTACATGGGTGTGTGGAGGCGCCTGTCTGTGAGGGTGATGACCACAATGAGGAGGTTCCCCATGAGAGTGAGGAGGTAGGTCAGGAGGAGTCCCAGGAAGATGAGCATCTGCAGCTCACAGGCATCTGTGAGCCCCAGAAGGACAAACTCAGTGACACTGGTGCCGTTTCCCATGGCTCTCCGTCCTCTGTAGGGACCAGTCAGAGGTGGTCCACATCAAGAGTTGTGATGTTCTGGGATCTGAGGACAACCTAGATCTGAAAGAAAAGAGGGATGAGTGCGAGTTTAGGCTGTTAGAGTATACTAGAGCTCCAGTGAGTGAATAACACCTCAAGAGTCTGAGAGATGGATTTGTTGGGTGTTTGACACACAAGAGTCTGAGGACATGTCGTTTATGTATTATTTCCTAGGGAATAGAAGACTTCCTTTGTCAGTATTCCTACTAGTATTAAGTTGCTTCATCTGAATAGAAATGTATTATCTTCATGAAGAGGTGACAGTGTCTCCCCCAGTCATTCCCTGAAGGGAGATTCTATATCTTTAAATGGTCTAGAGTTTCAGCTATTAAGTAATCACAGATCTAGTTGTGTCTGTGATTGGCTCCTGGTAGCATAACAATGAAAAGAACCACCTAAAAAGTTTTTTTTTTTTGAAGTCAGCATCCTTGGAAGTATCCTTTCTTAAGCATTATGAGCTCTTCTTTTTTTTTTTTTTTAACTAGGCAGAGTTGGAGAAAGAATTTTTTGCTAGTCCTAGGAGAATACGTTTCCATCCCAGTTAAGGTATCTTGGAGGCATGAGGTACCTAGGGAAGATGGAGGTGATCAGGGTAATGAATGTGACATTAATGTCAAGTATCAAATGATAACTTTTATAAACTTTGCCTTTCTAAAAACTAGCTTTTCCTTTTTTTTTTTAAGGAGGTACCAGGAATTGAAACCAGGACCTTGTACATGGAAAGCAGGTGCTCAACCACTGAGCTACATCTGCTCCTCCTTCTTTTTAGAGCAGAGGCTCTAAAAAGTTATTCCATAGACTACTATTACATCTAGCATTTGTTGACAGGTATGAAAGAACACACAACAGCTGTTCAGTCTCATTTAACTAAGGCTATTCTGCAGGGTTATTTTTGGGTCCGTCATAGACTGATTCATGAGTAATATGAAAAAGTGGTATTTGCAGCCTAATTGAGTGGCTCAAGGGTATGCCTAGATGGCTGAAAAAAACTATCCAGCTCTTTCCAGAACAGAAGAAGAATCCAACATGAATGTGATGCCCAGAAACATCATCAGGAGGTAAAAGGATGAGGATTATTTAGTTTTGCGTGAGACATATTGGGAGAAAGGTAGGAATAGAGACTGGAAAAGAGAAATAGCTAGATATGAGTGGGAGGGGAGGAAAAGCTTAGAATTCATACTAGATCATGAGCTGGGTACCATAGAATCATGCAAAGTATTGTGACCAGCCAAGATTACAACATATAGACAGTGCTGCTGACAGACTTCAAATTTTTATAATGTCAAAGGGAAAGTCACCAGCTCAGGTCTATTCCAGATACAAAGGGTTGCTTCATGAATCCTAGGCATTCTTCCCTTTATCCACCATGCTTTATGATTGATGGGGAAGACTTGCCCACAGCCTGAGAACCTGGATATGGTTGCATCCATCCACTTATGACCATTTATTGTTTTAATATACTTCCCAGTAGGAAAGTCTCTGTGGATGCCCTTCTACAGCAGGCTTGTCCTGCTACTGCTGGAACTGCATGCTCTTTGGACTATTCTAATTTACTTAGAAGGAGGCTGAGATCTTTCCCCTTAAGGAAAAGCATTAAGAATTTCACCCACACTCAGCGCAGACAGTTACACAAAGCACAGGGTGGGGCATCTTGTAAATCAGACCTGGCAGAGTTCGTCCGTGCTAATAGTAATTTAAAGGATCTGATTGAATGAACATTGTCTTAGCCCCTGCTGTGTTCCAGGATAGATATGAATGATGGTGCTCCAGTTACAAATGAGACCCAGTGCCTGTCCTTGATGTGCCAGATCTTATAAAGAAATATAAAGAACAAGTGCCAGTAAGAGGAGGTTTGGGGAAGCACTTGCTGTCTTCTGAGGGGTCAAGGTGGAGATGACCCCACAGGATCTGGGACAGATGTCTAGCAACCCACTGAGGAAATCCCAGCAGGCCATTCCAGATATGCTACTCACAGGATGGCAGAAGAAACCTGGTTGTCCTATGTATTTCTTGGGGTTGCAGGATCGTCTATGGGCCCTAAATGCAGTTCTTACAGTGTTGATGTGAGATCTTCAGCTTTCACAAATTTGATGGCATCTGCCTTTTTGCAAATGTGCAGCCATGTCATTCAGCCTAGAATGTCTTAAGAGTCTAGAATGTTTTAAAATCTTCCATTTTCAGCAAGTTAATCTTGGGTCATGCCTTGATGAAGTACAGTTGTCTTTTAGAGCAATGCTTCTTCATCCTCCTTCTGGGATAACAAGGTGACTCTGTCTTTTCTTTCATCCTCACATGGCCAGGCTCACAGAGGTGATGTTTCTTCTGTGGGCATTGGGGAACTAGGAGACAATGGATGAGTTACCCCTGGTATAAACATAATTCTTTGTGGAGGTGACATAAGGGCTGAAAGCTTGGTGTTGTAACTTTGTTTTCTAAAGGGATCTACAATTCTTCCTAGTTTGATGGGGCTTGGGATCCCCAGAGAATGAGTATAATGAGCCCCACTTGGCCTCTTCCCAATTTTCTTTGCTGTTATTACTACAACTTTGCAAACAAAAGTTTCTCTTGTTTGTTCAGATCCAGAATGACCTTTCCTTTGTCATGATTTTTCTTCTTTTCTCCTTTATTTTCTATTCCCACTTTATTATTTTCTGTTGAATTGATGCCATTTTATTTTATTTATTTATTTTTATCCCTGATCCTCATATTTCCATTTGTGTTTTTATAGTTGTACATTTAGGTTCTGTTCTTTTAATAGTTACCTTATATTTTCAATGTGCACCCTTGCTTAGCAAAGTAGTAAGTTAATCAATAGTATTCTTTTATTCTATATAAGACAGCACTTGATGAAGAATCATAAGATGAAGTAAAAGAAGAACAAGAAGAAGGGCAACCATCTCCTGAACCTGTGCAAGGAAATACCTACAATGATTACTATGAAGCTCACCATGTGACTAATGGCATACAGGAGCCTTCGGAAGAATCATGAGCCTGAACCCAATGTAGAATCTGAAACAAGGACTGAAGAGCTGAAACCTCAAGTTGAGAAGAATAACTTAGAAAAATTAGGGAAGAAGTCTACTTCTCCTCTTCCTGCAGAACCTGTTTCTCTGCCACAAGAACCACCAAAGCTAAGAGCTGAAGCTAAACCACAAGTTGTTTCAGCCACCTTGCGTGTGTGAACAACAACCTAGAGAGTGACCTGGTTTTCCTCCTAGAGGACCAAGACCAGGTAAAGGAGATGTTGAACAGAATGAATCTGACAACCATAGAATAATTCACTATCCAGACAGTCATAAACTTTTTGTTGATCATTTGCCAGGAGCTATTGATGAAAATGAATTGAAGGAATTCTTCATGAGTTTTGGAAATGTGGAACTTCACATCAATACCAAGGGTATTGAGGGAAGGCTTCCAAATTTTGGTTTTGTTGTTTTCAATGACTCTAAATCATTTAAGAGAATCTTAATTGTAAAAACCAATAATGTTTTGAGGGGAAGTACATTTCAATGTGGAAGAGAAAAAAAAATTAGAGCTACAAGAGAGCAAGAAACCAGGGATGGCGGTGATGATCACAGGAATATTGGGTACAATGATGGAGATCCTGGTGGTCCACATGGAATAGTGGGTGGTGGAATGATGCATGACCACAATGGAAGAGGACCTCCTCCAAGAGGTGGCATGGCACAGAAACTTGGCTCTGGAAGAGGAACAGGGCAAATGGAAGGCTGCTTTCCAGGACAGCGCAACTGAGCTCTGCTGTCGGCAAAGTTTTGGCAGTGGTACATTATTCATCATGTTTGCATTCTTGTAAAATTTTTTTTGGCTTTGAAATATCACATGCCCCCCCCCCTTTTTTTTTATCACTTCCTTGATATGAAAAGCATCTCTGGTTATCAGTTAAATTGAGGTGGAAATTATTTCCCAATTTCACAACAGGATTCACATTGTTAATTTATAAATCTAAACTTGGAGAATTAAGGACTAAGAAATGACCATATGTTAAACCACCTGTAACAAAATAAACTCAAAAAGACATGCCCACTGAATTTAGGCCATTTGAGTCAAAAAAATCTTCTGCTGCACATTCTGTTTGTATTACTGTTTCTGCCTATTAATACTGGAAACACAAATAGTGCAGTTTGTGCAATTGGAGAATGTTGCCTTTCTTGACTTCCCCTTTCTCCCCCAAAAAAATACAAACCAAAAGAAATTGTTATGCTCTCATCAAAACGCACTAATGGGTACTCTGAACTCCTCATTAACACTGATATCTGCAACAAGAGGCAAGGGGGGTGGGGACAAGGGGGAGTGTCTCTTCAGTAGAGAATAGTTTGTGAAATGGAGAAACAATGAGGGCATTTTATCTGCTTGCTGTAACCAGCATGTGTACACACAGACCTTAACAAGACTACAAGTATATTCCAGAAGGAAATAATTTAGTTATGAACTAAATAACACAATTCAGAACTTCGAATGCTATGGTCTTGAGTATTAGACCAGATTTAGTAGCTCCATATCTAATATTTTTCTATCTGTTCCTCTTCAGTACAGGGATGGCTGGCCACTCAACTTGCTCCTCCTCCCCCTTTTCCTTTCTCTGAGCTGTGTACAGAGAAAATGCTCTTTATTGTATTTTTGCTCTCTGGTAATGTAATAAGCATGATGGTGCCTTCTATTAATGTATCATTCTATCTTGCTGGTAACATTGTAGTGTATGAATTGTTGTCTTGCAAAGCCAAAGAACTTCAAAATGTTGAAAAATCATTGAAGTGTATAAAAATTGCTGTAGCTTTAAAATCAGATTTTAAAAATATAGGCTCACCCAAGAGACACAAATACAACCTAACAGTACTTAGTCACATCAAGTATGCATATACCCTATAGCCCAGCAATCCTACAGCTATGTACATATTCTAGGGAAATTCTCACACATCCATCAAGCTACTTATATAAACATGGTTATCACAACATTATTTGTGATAGTAGGAAGTTATTTGACAATCCAAATGACCATCATTGGGGCAATGAATCAATAAAATGTGGTGATGCACACCATGGGATACCATGCAGCAATTAAAACAAAACTAGAAGTAGATACAGGGATAGATTTTTAGAGTACACTGCAGGGTAAGAAGAGTAAGAGAAAGAACAATAACACTTACATAAAATACAAATATATACCCAATAACTATATATCTTATATTTTACATAGATACACGCAAATTTAATTGGAATGACTCCCCATGGGGCAAGAGAATGAGAGCTCAGAATGTGGATGAAAGAAATTAATAAAGACATGCAAACATGTAAGAGACATGTTGGTTTGTCATGCCATGTGAATTTTTTTTTTAAGGAGGTACCAGGGATCTAACCCAGGACCTCATGCATGGGAGCAGGCGTTCAACCACTCGAGCCACACCCGCTCCCCCTGAGGTTTTTTTATTGTGTGCTAAAGCCAGCTCCCACTGGCTTTTGAGAATCAATTGCACATATCTGTTCCCAACTCTGTGGTCAATCACATGATTTTGGTAGCTTAAAATTGACCCTACTGCAAGTATTTACAAAATGTAAATTGGCAAACACTACACATCTGGTTGTCTTATTTTATTCTCACATGCCTGTTGTTAAATATTTACCAGCTTACCACTGCACCAAAACCCATGTTTTATCCTCCTTACCAGTGATTCTCATCCTCAAGAAGGAAGTGGTGGCTTAAAAATTTTTGCGAGGCGATTCTGATGGGATGATCCTACCCCAAGACTGAAACCACTCTTCTACACCAGGCTTCCTTTAAAGCAGTTTGTCAATTTCATAATGTGTGGGCAGTCTTTAAAACTTTAAATCCCTCTTGTAAGAAACAGATTAATTTAGTTTTCACATAAAGGAAGAAAATATTAATTAATATAACCTGACAGCCTCAGCCTCAGTCTCCCACTCCTGGGTTAAGCAGGAACAAAGGAAACCAGCTTAAGCCAGTCCTACAGCCAGTAAAAAGGATGCACAAGAAAGAGCTAAGTCAATACCAATTCAGCACTAAATTCCATTCCTTATTTGGCAAAAGGAGCAGGTAAAAGCTAAAATGGTTGGAATGTGATGGGAAAAGCAGTTAATCAAAAACTTTAGTGTAGGAAAGTTAGACTTCTTGGATAGGCTGTAACCTCTGAAGTATCCAGTCTATGGAAAAACAGAGGAAGGGCTTGCATGCTAGACTCAGGGGTATAAATTATGTCATTTTTCTTTGTTTGGGATGCCAGCCATGTTTTCTGATTGTGCGCCCTTTCTTGCAAGATTGAGAATAAATAATTTTCTTCTCCACAATCGGGTGAGCCTTATTTTCTTCCAGAAGATTTCTTTCTTAAACTCTGAACTGATAATTCCTATTCTAGGAATGTTTCTGAAAGAAGTATTTCAATGTGGAAAATATTTTTTATACAAAGATATTTATTTGAGTCCTATTTTTACAATGAAAAGAAAAACAACCAAAATATAGTAAGGGAATAATTCATGCAACATTGCAAATTATGTTTATATGGAGTTTTTTATAAGATAAAAAGCACTCCTGTTGTTAGTTTAAATATGTGTATATATAGGTATATTTTACTGCAACTCTAACTACCTGAGCATCTTGTTAAAATAGAGATTCTGATGCAATAGAACTAAAATCATTAAAATTCAAGACTGCATTTCCAAAAGAACTGATGCGCATACTGCTAACCTACAGACCACTCTTTGAGTAGCAAAGGTACATAAACTACATCAAACTTTTTTTCCTCTGAAAGAAAAGCAGAGGAAAAAATCTGGGAAAAAAATGTGCCAAACTACTAATGGTACTGAGCTGGGAACAAAAATGAGGGATTTTTAAAAATACTTTTTCTAGAGTTTGCTACTTTTCCATATTATAGGAGGATATGCTTCTATAATGAGGAAAATGGCATATAAATAATCTGCTTTCTTTTTCTTATAAACAATACTGAAAACTGAAAAACCAAAAACTTTTTGATTGTGCCAATTTTATAGCCTTGTTGAGAACTAAGCCACTTTTTCACTCCTTGTTCTGCTTTTCTTGACTATGTTTTTTCTTTACAAATATTTTTATATTTTAAAAAAATTATGGTAACATAGATATAACTTTAAATTTCCCATTTTAAACTTTTTTAAGTGTATACTTCATTTGGTACCATACTATTACAATTTTAAGCAAAGAAAAATAAACTTTAACCTGAGCATTTTCATTTCCTTTCATTTGACCTTTCCCCAGTACCCCACTTGTACTATCTCCCAACCCATATGGGTAGGGGTCAGGATGGTATTTCCCAAGGCTCTTTAACACCTGTGAGGGTTTCCTGCATCCTATACAATATTGCTTAAATTAAGTAGTGGCCCCTACTACTTAATGTGGAGGCTTAATTGGATTCATTACTTTAACTGAAAGGAACTGCTATTCTGGATCTGAACAAACAAAAGAAACTTTTTTTTGCAAAGTTGTAGTAAGTAACAGCCAAGGGAGTTGGGGATAGGCCAAGTCAGGCTCATTATACTCATTCTCTGGGGATCCTAAGCCCAATCAAACTAGGAAGAAGAAAAGAAGCAAAGCTGGAAGCCAAAGCTTTCAACCCTGAAGTCATCCCCATCAGGGACATGTTTATTCCAGAAGTAGCTCATCCACTGTCTCCTAGAACCTCAAGGCCTGCAAGAGAAGCATTACCTCCCAGAGACTGGTCAGGTGAGGAGGAAATAAAAGTCAGAATCACTCTGTTATTCCAGAAGGAGGATGAAGAAGCATGCTCCAAATGATAACTTTACTTGTCCAAGGCATTACCCAAGATTAGCTTGCTGAAATGTAAGATTTTAAAACATGACATTCATTCAAAAATAAATGAGATTAAGACATTCCCATATTTAAAAAAAAAAAAAAAAAAAGCTGAGGGAGATTGTCAGGACTAGACCTGCCCTACAATCAATGTTAAAGGGACATATTAAGACTGAAAGAAAAGGACACTTGACAGTGGTTCAAAGTGAGAAAAAAAACCAAGACATGTGGTACAGATAACATTTGGGTAATTATAAATGCCAGTATTATTGTAATGTATTGTTTGATATGTAATTTCACTTCTTACATCCTGAAGATGCTAAAATACAAATGCATAAAAAGTAATGGTACATCTGTGGTTTTTGGACACACAATGAAAAAAGACAAAAGTAGTAACAAGCAGAAAAAGAGTGAGGGGAAAGTATACATACATACATACTATTGAAGTTAAGTTAGTATCAAACCAAATATGATTGTGATATACGTAGGTTGTTATATTTTAACCCCATGGTAAGCACAAAGAAAATAGTTGAAAAATATATCCACATAGAAAAGAGAAGACATTCAATAGGATATAACACAAAAAATCAAATAAGTATAAAAGTTGGCATTAAAGGAAGAATTGATGGACCAAAAAAAAGCTATTAGACATATAAATGCTAAATTGCACAATGGCAGATGAAAGTCCTGCATTATCAGCAGTAACTTTAAATGTAAATGGATTAAACTCTCCAGGCAAATTGTAGAGATTAGCAGAATCATTAAAAAAAAAAAAAAAAAGAATGACCCAGCTATTAATTTATGCTGTTTCAAGAGATCCACCTTAAATTCGAAGATACAAGTAGGATGAAAATGAAATGATGTGGGGAGTGGGTATAGTGGTTTGACTGCCTGCTTCTCATATATGAGGTCACAGATTAAATAGCCGGTACCTCCTAAAAAAATAAAATAAAATGGCTAAAAAAAAAAAGAATCAATGTGAAAAATATATATACCATGCAAGGAGTAAACAAAAGCAGGGTAGCTACACTAATATAGATAAAGTGACTTTAAATCAAAAACAGTTACAAGGAACAAAGAGGTCATATAACTGATAAATGGGACTATTCAACAAAATACACCAATTATAAATTTGTGTGCACCTAACACCAGAGCCCCAAATATATGAAGTAAATATTGACAGATTTAAAGGGAGAAATTCAGAGTCTACATTAATAGTACAATACTTTAATACACCACTTTCAATACTGGATAAAACATCTACTCAGAAGACCAATAATGAAATGGAAGACTTGAATGATGCTCAAAACCAAGGAGACCTAACATACATATATAGAACACTTCACCCACCAGAAACAGAATACACAATCTTCTCATGTGCACATAGGTCATTCTCCAGGATCAAACTTATGTTAAGTCACATAACAAGTCTCAGTAAACTCAAAAGCATTGAAGTCAAACAATGATATTCTCTGACCATGATGGAATGAAGCTAGAAATAATAACAGGAAGAAATGGAAAACTCAAAAACAAGAGGAAAGTAAACAACACACCCTTAAGCAACAAATAGGTTAAAGAGGAAATCAAATGTGTAATTAGGAAACATGTTGAGGCAAATGAAAATGAAAATACAACATATGAAAATTTAAGGATGCTAAAAAGGCAGTGATGAGACGGGAATTTATAACTCTAAAAGCATACATTAAAAAGACTTCAAATCAGAGACCTAGTGACAAAACTAGAACTAGAAAAAGAAGAGCAAATTAAAGGAAAAGAAATAAGAAAGAATAACATAAATTAGAGCAGAGATAAATGAAATAGAAAGCAAAAAAAAAATAGAGAATGAACAAAATAAAAATTTGGTTCTTTGAAAAGATAAATAAAATTGAAAAATCTTTAGCCAGATTGAAAATAAAAAGAAAGAAAGACTATGTAAAAATAACAAATATTAGAACTGAAAAGGGGAATATTACTACCAACACCACTGAATTAAAAGGATCATAAGAGGATACTACAAATAACAATATACCAATAAATTAGATAACCTACATAAAATGGAGAAGTTCTTAGAAATACACAAACTACTTACACTGACTCAAGAAGAAACATAAAAACAAATAAATTGCTAGTAAAGAGATGGAATCAGTCATCAAAAACCTTCCAACTAAGTAAAGTCCATGACCAGATTGCTTTATATGGGAATTGTACCAAACATACCAAGAAGATTAAACTCCAACTCTACCAAAGTCTTCCAGAAAATTGAAGAGGAAGGAACAATACCAAATTCATACAAAGCCAAACAAAGATACCACAATAAAACAAAATGATCAACCAATATCTCTTATGAATACAGATGCAAAACTCCTCAACAAAATACTAGCAAACAGACTCCAACAACATATAAAAGATTAAGTGGGATTTATCGAGGATATGAAAAGTTGCTTCAATGTAGGAAAATCAATTAATGTAATACACCACATTAACACTAGGAAGGAATAAAACCACATGATCATCTCAATTGGTACAGAAAAGGAATTTGACAAAATCCAGCATCCCTTCTTTACAAAAGCACTGAGAACCCTAGGAAACTTGTTCAACAAGATAAAGGGCATATGTGAAAAGCCCACAGGTGACATCCTACTTAATGATGAAAGCCTGAAAGCTTTCCCTCTAAGATCAGGAACAAGGCAACAATGCCCACTGTTACCACATGATACTGTAAGTTCTTGCCAGAGCAATTAGGCAAGAAAAAGAAATAAAAGGCATCCAAATTGGAAAGGAAGAAGTAAAGCTTTCCCTGTTTGCAGACAACATGATCCTATATACAGAAAATCCTGAAAAATCCACAACCAAGTTCATAGAGCTAATACCTCTCAGCCAAGAGGTAGGGTACAAAATGAACACCCCAAAATCGGTAGTGTTTATATACACAATCAATGAACAATGGGAAAAAGAAATCAGGAAAACAATTCTATTCTCAATAGCAACTAAAAGAACCAAATAGCTATGAAAAAATTTAACCAAGGATATAAAGGACTCATACACAGAAAACTATAAAACATTGCTAAAAGAAATCAAAGACCTAAATAAATGGAAGGACATTCCACATTAATGTATGGGAAAACAAAATATTGTTATGATGTCAATACTACCCAAAGCAAATTATACATTCAATGCCATCCCAATCAAAACTCCAACAACAGGGAGTGGATATAGCTCAAGTGGTTGAGTGCCTGTTTCCCATGTATGCCATCTCAGGTTCAATTATCAGTACCTCCTAAGGAAAACAAAAATGAGAAAACCAATTCTCTTTGGGGAGTGGGTATCGCTCAGTGGTTGAGTGTCTGCTTCCCATGTATGAGGTCCTGGGTTCAATCCCCAGTGCATCCTGAAAAAAAGAAAAATGCAGCAATCATCAATTTTAAATGGAATTGTAAAGGGTCTTAACTAGCTAAAGCCATCTTGAAAAAGAAGAATGAAGTTGGAGGGTACACATTTCCCAATCTTAAAAATCTTTTCAAAACAACAATAATCAATAGTGCATGGTACCAGAGCATTCACAGACATATAAACCAATGGAATCAAATTGAGAGTTCACAAATTAACCCTCACATTTATGACCAACTGATTTTTGATAAGGTGGCAAAACCACTCAATTGGAAAAGAATATTCTCTTTAACAAGTGGTGCTGGGAAAACTAGATCATCATTTGCAAAAAAAATAATAAAAGAGGAGGATACTTACCTCATCTTTATATAAAATCGATTCAACATGACTCAAAGACCCAAATATAAGAGCCAGAGCTATCAAACTCCTGGAAAGAAATGTCAGGAAGCATCTTCATCACCTTGTGTCATTGTGTCAGGCAATGAATTCTTAGACTTTACACTCAAAGCACAAGCAACAAAGGAAAAAAATAGATAAATGGACTACATCAAAATTTAAAACTTTTGTGCACTTTATCATGAAGGTAAAACAACCACCTAAACAATGGGAACAAATGTATGGAAATCATATATTGGATAAAGGTTTCATATCCAGAAAACATAAGCAAATCCTTCAACTTAACACTAAAAAGTCAAACAACCCAGCTAAAAAATGGGCAAAAGACTTGAATAGACACCTCTCCAAAGAAGATATATAAATGGCCAGAAAACACAAGAAAAGATGTTCAACATCATTAGCCATCAGGAAAATGGAAATCAAAACCACAATGAGGGGGAAGCAGACTTGGCCCAGTGGTTAGGGCATCTGTCTACCACATGAGGGGTCTGCGGTTCAAACCCCGGGCCTCCTTGACCCGTGTGGAGCTGGCCCACGCGCAGTGCTGATGTGTGCAAGGAGTGCCGTGCCACGCAGGGGTGTCCCCCGCATAGGGGAGCCCCACATGCAAGGAGTACACCCTGTAAGGAGAGCCACCCAGCACGAAAGAAAGTGCAGTCTGCCCAGGAATGGTGCTGCACACACGGTGAGCTGACACAACAAGAAGACACAACAAAAAGAAACACAGATCCATGCCACTGACAACAACAGAAGCGGACAAAGAAGAACATGCAGCAAATAGACACAAAGAACAGACAACTGGGGGGGGGGAGGAGAGAGAAATAAATAAATCTTTTTTTAAAAAGTTAAAAAAAAAACCCACAATGAGGGAGGGGCAGTGGCACTAGCAGTTGAGCACCTGCCTCCCTCATGCACAGTACCAGATTTGGCTCCTGGTGCCTCCTGAGTAAACAGAGACAAACAGGCAAAACAGATGAGGAGACCAGCTCAGGAGGCCTATATGGCCTAGCTTCCCATATACAAGGTCCCAGGTTCAATTCCTGGCCCCCAGTACCTCAAAAAAAAAGTAGAAAACATAAAAAATAAAATGTTTTTTTAAAAAGGCTACAATGAGATGCATGTCATGCCCATTAGAATGGCTGCTATTAAAAAAAGAAAAACAGAAAATAACAAGTGTCAGAGAAGATGTGGAGAAATAGGAACACACATTCTTTGCTGGTGGCAATGGAAAATGTTGCAGCCAGTGTGGAAGATGGTTTGGCGTTTCCTCAAAAAGCAAAGGATACAGTTACCATATGACCCAGCAATCCTACTACTAGGTGAGCTATCCAAAGAACTGAGAGCAAGAACTCAAGCATATATTTACATACCGATGTTGATAGTGGCATTATTAACAATTAGTAAAAGATGGAAGTAACCAAGAGTCCATCATATGATGAATGGATAAATAAAATGTGGCATTTACATACAAAGGAATATTACTCAGCCATAAAATGGAATGAAATTCTGATACATGTGACAATATGAATGAAACTTGGAGACGTCATGTTGAGTGAAATAAGCCAGACACAAAAGGACAAATTTTGTATGGTTCCACCGATTTGTAACAGAGTAAGCAAACTCATGGAGTCAGAATGTAGAATACAGATTATCACAGATGGGTTGTGATAGGAAATGAGAAATTAAGGCTTAAAATAAATGGGGTTCCTGTTTGGAATGCTGGAAATGTTATGGTAATGTAGGTGGTAAGGGTAGCACAACATTGTGAACATAATTAACAGCACTGAAATATATATATATGAATGTGATTAAAAGTGGAATTATTAGATTGTATATATAAAAGAATATTTTTTTAAAAAATAATTGGAACTACACTACAAAAACTGTGAAACCTGATTAAACAATGGAATATAGCTAATAGCACAATTGTATAAATGTGCTATCATCAATTGTAACAAATGAGCCACACCAATACAAGGAGTTAATAATAAGGGGATATATGGGAATCATGCATATTAAGCACGCTAATTTTGTAAACCTGCAATTTCTCTAATAACAAAAAAATATATTTTTTTAAATTATAGGAGAACATATATCTGTAACCGGACCAAAATGCTTTGAGTGCCCCACAATGGCACCTCGAAATAAAGGCTAGGATCTAAAGATATAAAGACAAGTTATCTATCACTGTGTAAAAAACCACCACTAAAATCAGCACCCTAATACAAGTATGTATGACCTCATGGTTTCTTTAGGTTAAGGACATGGACATGGTTGCCAGAATGCTCTGGCCCAGGATCTCATACATGATTGCCACAAAGGTGTGGGCTGGGGTAAGAGACATCTCAAGGCTCACCTCAGGGTGATTCAAACTCACTCACATGGCTTTCAGCCTTCAGGTTCTCACTGGCTGTGTTTTCAGAAACATCAGCTCCTTGCCACACGGGCCTCTCCATAGGAAAGCCCCCTACAAGGCAAGTGACTTCACTGAGTAAGCAAGTGAGGAAGAAAGGACATGCAAGATAGAAGCCACAACTCACTGTAACATCCTCAGAGATGACATCCCATCACGTTTACTGTACACTCTTCACTAGAAGCCCATCAACTAGGCCCAGCCACATACAAGAAGGGATTCCACAAGGGTGTGAACACTAAGAGGCAGGGATCATTGCAGCCAATCTCAAGGCTATCAAAAGAACTGTGCAAGGCCAATCTCTGACACCAGGGGCATATTCTGTTGGATGTTCCACTAAATGTTACCAAAGTTCCCTACTAGCATAGAAATTGCATTGCAGCTATCCTCAATGCTTATGACTACAAGCAAACATATCCTTCCAGAGGCTCCAGCAGACCTCAGTACAGTCTGGCTGTGTGAAAATCACCTACAGAGAATACTCAACTGTGAGCTCCAGGGAGGCAGGGAACTTTAGTTTTCAGCGCGGGCTTCCTGGAGGCACTTAAACAAGATGAGCACTCAGAGAACACTGATTGAATAGAGCAGAGTGAAATCTAAGTAGAATCGCAATGGCTAAGAGAGGACAGGGCAGGCGAAGTGTGAACAACACAGTTGTAGTGGAAAACACTGTGTGCACTCAGAGGCAGTTCCCTCAAGGAAATAGCTCTCCTTTCCTCCTTTCACTCTGCCCTCCAAGTTGAGATAATCCTGTCTTCTGGCAAGGAGATTTTCAAAGATACAGCCCCACCCTGAGAAATTGACTTATTTGCTAGTAGTTCACATTCAACCTCATACTCCATTTATAATGAGTATAAATGGAGTATGTTTTCTTTTTGCCTGTTTCTGAAGTAAAACTTCTTGTGCCAATGTTGGTACCTTATATTCAGTGCCTCAGACCTGATCCTGACACCTGCCTGTTCTTCTGTCCACTGAGGATGTATTTCTTCTTAGATTTTGCCAGGCTAACCCTCAACCTCCCCAAAGACTCCAGTCATACTCCTGAGCTCCAAACTAGACCAATACTTTGCCCCCTGCAGAAAGACTTCCGAGAAATCAACTGTCAGCAGCCTAACAGGTACCAAATATATCCTCCTTGAGGATGCCCTTTCTGCGTTCTGCCTACCTGGCCAGGCCTGACCACTCTCGCAGTCTTATTCCTCAGGCCACGGTTACCTTGATCATGCCCTCAACTTACCTTTGCCAGCCCTTATTTTTCCTCCTAACCTATTAAAACTTCATCAAAAATAAAAGTTTCCTAGAGTGTCTGGCACCATCACTTCATCCCCAGATCCTATAGTGATCACCTTCGCTGATTATCCTGTTCTTTTCAGCTGCTTGTGCTTCTTTCCCTATATCCCCAGAGGAACCTCTTAAAAACATAAATGAGATCATGTCATTCCTCTTCTGAAAATGTTCCAATAGCCTCCAGGTTCAGTTGGAATAATATCCATCCTTTTACCAAGCATGCTCTCCAAGACCCTGCAAGTCTTGGAACCAGGCCAACTCTATAGACAATTCTCAAATCCCCACCACTCTCTTCCTAATTCCCTGCCCATCTAGCCTTTCCTCAAATATACCAGCTCCTTGCCCACATCATGGCCTTGACAATACCCTCTTCTCTTTGCCTGGAACTCTCCCAACCAACCACTTGGATAACTCCTATTCTGATTTCAAACCTCATCTGAAATCATATTTCCTCAGGCATGCCTTCCTGGCCATTGAGCTAAAGCAGATCTTGCTGGTTACTCTCTCCTGAATCATCCAGTTCTGCCTCTTCATAGCCCTCATTATGTCTTGTTATTACATATTTATTTATGTTTTATGCTTGTTTCTCTTCATCAATTCTAGGACAATAAAAGGCTAATTTTGCAGTTCTGGGGAGAGTAAACTATCTTATTTCTTTATATGAGAGGTCTTTTACCTAGAAACAAAGATTCACATAGTAAGGATGAAACCATATGCAAGCTTTAATACCAACAAGGCCCTCTCAAGATACAATGGGGATGAAGCGAAAGGACCCTTATTCACATAGGGAAGTTGAGTTTCCATTATCACCACTCCTGGCAGGTTTGCACTGATGGGGTGGGTAATCACTGACTGAGAGCCACAGGTCTTCTCTGGTCTGGCCCGAGGAGGAATACAGTGTCCTCAAGGAAATCCCAGCAAGTGCAGCAGGCATATGTCATGTAAACTCTTTACTCTCAGCTGTTAGGTCATCAGAGACTTTCTTACAGGTCACTGTTACAGTCATGACTCTTACCAGGTATGGTGGTTTAGAGCTATGTAACCCAGATAAACATTTTCTTAAATATTATGCATTCCTGTGGTGTGAAATAATTGTAAGTAGGACATTTTGAAGAAGTTACTTCAATGAAGGTGTGGCCCAACTCAATCAATATGGGTCATAATCTTGTTACTGAAGTCCTTTATGAGAAGAAGTGAAATTCAGAGACAGAGAGAAAGTTACGGGAACCAAGGAGTCAAAAGACAACAGAACCCAGAACCAGGAGAGGCCACAATGTACATTGCCATGTGACAGAAGAGCCAAGAATCAAGAATCACTGGCAGTCAGCCCAGAACACCAGTCTTCAGGAAGAAAGCATGACCTTGACGATGCCTTCATTTGGACTTCTTCTAACCTCAAAACCATGAGTCAATAATTTCCCATTGTCTAAGCCAATCCATTGTGTGGTATTTGCTTTACTGACAAAAAAAGTGAAACACTACTTGTGGCCACATAAATAGCTCACAGAAGACGACCAGTTATATAAGGGGTGGGCTGCGAACCCTAGCATTCTGCCACAAGAAAGACAGCCAGATGTCTGGGGTTGGGCATGGGGAAAGAGGTACTGGTCATATTAAATCACTAATCCTTTTTAAAAAGAGAGCTTAAAGCAAGTCACTCCCTTGCCTCTTCAAATGTAAGACATAGCATGGTGTCCTAATGCACTACTGACTGTATTCGTAGATAAGCCCCTTTTAATCTAAGGTCCAAAGGTTTACTCCAGTCTAGGAAATGGTTACGTGACTCTATTAGTCATCCACCAAGGGGTGGAGACTCAACACCCTAATGATGTGGCCCGATCAAAGCCCTAATCATAACTTAGTCATGCCCAGGTACAGACCAAATTACAAACATAATCCAATATCTATTTTTGGAATTCATAACTATGTCAAACTGCTACACTCCACCCTCTGAATTCCAAAAAGACAATATTCAAATAAACCTTAAATCAGTAACAATGCAAGTACTAAATCATATCACAATCAATTTAAAGAAATAAAGTTTGTATTTGGGCAAAAACGCATCTGCTATAGACCTCTGAAAGTTAAAAATAATTTACGTGTTTTCAATACACAAATGGACAGACAAAGGATAAACATTTTCATTACAATAAGGAGAAATTGGGAGGGAAACATGCATCATGGGTACTCTACAGTTCAGTAAATCTGCAGGGCATCTTCCATTCGATTTCAGTCTGAGAGTCATTCACAAGATGATGGTTTCTTCTTCTTGGTGCGTTATGGGAACCCACCCTTTCCACATGTTTGCCCAATGACCATTTTCTTCTTTCCACCCTCATCAAGCATCTGGGTGTCAACCAAGCTCTAGACCTCTCCCTCCAAGAGTGTTGGGGTAATTGCCACAACTTATCCAATCTTTGAGTTAGAGTCTTAACCCCCCTAGTACAGTGATGTGAAGACAACATTCCCCCTAACATTGGGCATACAGGCTCAACCTTCTCAGAGCAATAGGTTGACCACCTGGCCTTCCCTAAACTTTGGGGGACAGGTCCACCCCTCTCTGACCTGTGGGGTGCTGACTTTAACTGCCCTAATCCTTGCGGAATGTGCTCCACCCTCTCTAACCCTAGGGCAGCAAAACTCTCCCAGAACATCGGACAGAAGCATTCACCCTCTTCAACTGTTGGGGCAAACTGACCCTCTCTGTACACATGGGTGGGGTTCCTCTCTTATCCCAAGATGATGTCCTAATTCCAGGTCTCGGCTTCCATGGTTTTCCTCTTGAAGTAATTTCCCCTCCAGTATCTCCTTTCCATGTCCCTTTTATTCCAGGTTGACAGTGGTTTTGTTCATACAGCTCTCTGAAAAAGTCTGTTGGTTTAGCATGCAGGAAGCAGGGGTCCAAGCCATCCAACAGTCGGACTTCTCATAAGTCTTTCCAACATAACTGCATCTTCAATCCTAATTTACAAGTTCCAACTTTAGTTAAGTCCTCCAGTGGGACACTTTCATCTGGGATGTTGATTTCCAGAAGCTTGGAATTTCCAGAATCAGTTTCTGTTTTCCTTATCCCTGACAGTTCAGTCCTCAGCATATCTCTGTCATCTAACATTTTGCAGTAGGCTGCAAGGAGAAGCCAAGTCACATTCTCTGAGTTTCCTTTGGAAATTTCTTCAGCTAAATGCCCAGGCTTGCCATTTTCAAATTCTGCCTTCCATAAAACACCAGGAGTTAATCTTGCAAAATTCTCTGCAACTTTAAAACATGGATTGCCTTTCCTCCAGATTCAAATAATAGTTTCATCATTTACTTCTAAGGCATCATTAAAAGTCTCTTTAGCACCTATATTGCTATCAACAGTCTCTTCAAAGCACTGTAGGTCTTTTATTCCAAGCAGCTCACAATTCCTCCAAAATATACCCCTTACCCATTCATAAAACTATTCCAGCATTTCAGTAATTGCAAAGGACTTTGCCACTCCTCGGTACCAAATTCTGTATTAGCCAGCCAAAGGGGTGCTGATGCAGAATACCAGAAATTGATTGGTTTTTATAAAGGGTATTTATTTGGGGTAGGAGCTTACAGATACTGAGCCATAAAATATAAGTCAGTTCCCTCACAAAAGTCTATTTTCACATGTTGGAGCAAGATGGCTACCGATGTCTGTGAGGGTTCAGGCTTCCTGGATTCTACCCTTCTGAGGTCTTGCTTCTCTCTGGGTGCCAGGTTCCTCTCTTCCTGGGGCTGGTTTTTCTTTCCTCATTGTGCTTACTTCCTTGGGTGCCAGCTTAAGACTTCAGCATCAAACTCCAACATCAAATCTCCAAAATTAAGAACCCTCACATCAAAAGCTCCAACTCTGTACTCTGCCATGCCTTTTCTCTGTGAGTCCCCACCCATTCAACACCCTAATGATGTGGCCCAACCAAAGCCCTAATCATAACTCAATCATGCCCAGTAATAGACCAGATTACAAACATAATCCAATATCTCTTTTTGGAATTCATAACTATATCAAACTGCTACAGTGACCAAAACAGAAGGTGGGATTACAAAGTAGTTTTTGCTTGTGAACCAAGGACCAAAATGAGCAGTTTCCCAAGGTCCCTTACCAAGAAGCCCCTAAGGGAAAGTTTAAGTGCCATGGGGAGAGGGCACCATGTTTGTGTCATGCACTCATAGTCATAGGCAGTGTATAGCATAGTGCTTAACATACAGGTGTTTGGTGATTATTTATTTAAGAGAGGTTTCAGCCACCACACCCCATCTCACCTTCAGGTGTCAGCTTTCTATAACATCATTAGGACCAACTTCATTCATCCTTCTGGCTGGGTCAGAATGTTCATTCTTTGTTTGTTCTGACTACTTCCTTTTTACCTTTTTGATGGAGGGATCCCTTTCATCAGTACAAGAAGGTTTAACACAAAATACCTAAACTGGGCAGATGAGATTGGCAGCAGTTTATTATTCGTATATATGGACAGTTTAGAAGGCGAAAATAAGACACATGCAATGCCTGAAGTCACAGGGTTACACTTGGGAGCAGAGTGAGCCACCTGGAACTGTGGGAGGCATATTTTATAGTGACCAGATAACAGAGTGGCCCTTGATTCCCACAGGAGGATGTGACTGGATTATTTGAATAATTTCATGGGCTGGCCATGAAATGAAACCAGAAGTTGAAAACCGGGAGGGATGCAGCTGCTCCAGCTTAGAGGGCACTAGGCAAGTGGGGAGACTTTCCCGCTGGGTGGGGAACATAAGAGGAACAAACAGGTGACCTAACAGCTAAGCCTTTGGGACCATGTGAAGCTCAAAAAAAGTCGAGGAATTTCAACACAGAGATCTTCCTCAGACACTAGTGACAATGGTAATGATTTGTGTGATGTGTCTTTTTTCAAAAGTTTTTTTGTCTTTATTCATTTTTTTAATATTACATTAAAAAAATATGAGGTCCCCATATACCCCCCCTCACCCCACTACTCCCCCTATAGCAACATTCTCCTCCATCATCATGAGACATTCATTGCATTTGGTAAATACATCTCTGAGAATTGCTGCACCTCATGGTCAATGGTCCACATCATAGCCCACACTCTCCCACGTTCCACCCAGTGGGCCATGGGAGGACCTACAATGTCCAGTAATTGTCCCTGCAGCACCACCCAGGACAACTCCAAATCCTGAAAACGCCTCCACATCTCATTTCTTCCTCCCATTCCCCACACCCAGCAGCCACCATGGCCACTTTCTCCACACCAATGCCACATTTTCTTCGATTACTAATCACAATAGTTCATGAATAGAATATCAGTAAGTCCACTCTAATCCATATTCTATTCCTCCATCCTGTGGACCTTGGATTGGTTGTGTCCATTCCACATCTATGTCAAGAGGGGGCTTAGATTCTACATGGATGCTGGATGTGATCCTCCTGCTTTCAGTTGTAGGCAGTCTTGGCTCCATAGTGTGGTGTTTGACCTTCTTCAACTCCATGTTAGTTGAGTTGGGTAAGTCCAATAAATCAGAGTGTAGGAGCTGAAGTCTGTTGAGGCTCAAGGCCTGGCTATCATATGGTCAGTCCAGAGATTCAGATCCCCTGGGTATATATTAAACCCCAGCACCAACTATAATTCTGGTAAAGTAACAGGAAAGGCTTGTGAAAAAAGATCACATCTGAGTCCAGCCCCATCAAACAGAAACACAAACTCCAAAGAAGGGCCAACTGACATGGCACTGAACTCCATCTGCCATGATCATAAAACCTGTGGGTCTCTGTAGCCCTCAGAAGAATCAATACCTGGGGTTGTATCTACTTTATCTGTCTCTGGGACTCTGCTCAGGTGTGCATAAGGGAAACCCCTCTGATAACCTCCTGGGTCTTTTTTAGAGACTCATAGCCATATAAACCCATTTGTCCTTTCCATTTCCCCCTTGATTTAGTTCAAAAAGCATTTTTAATTCCTGTTATTATATGTAGACAGAGATATTCTGCTGGTCCTAGTTGAACCTTTTATTCAAGGTCATTTTCTAGCTACATCATCAGCTTGTACTTGGTAGTAATCCCTTGGCGCCAGGGAGGCTCATCCCCGGGAGTCATGTCCCACACTGGGGGGAAGGCAATGAATTTACATGCTGGGTTTGGCTTCGAGACTGGCCACATTTGAGCTACACGGAGGCTCTCAGGAGGTAACTCCTAGGCTGTGTGATGTGTCTTTGATGCCAGTCTTTCCCTCAAGGCTCTGTCTCTGTATCGGCCATCTAGACCAATACCTGTCAACATTGAGCACTCATCAAATATTAATTGAATACTTTAATAACTGGGCTCTTGGTTACAATGAAAATTCATTTTAAGTTCTGTGCTTCTTGGTCAGGAGGAAGTAAACTTTCAGTCCCAAAGTTAAAGAAAGTAGGAGGTAAGGGACATAGGAAGAGTCTGGGTCCCTATTACCACTGATGGTAATGAATCTCAGGGCAAGCACAGATGCATCCAGCAAGAGAGGAGTGAAAATCTCTGGATGGGTTCACAGTTTGAGCTAAGTACCTTTGTATATCTCTGAGTTTCCATGGAGACCAAACAACCCCTAATAGTCCAGGCCTTGTGCCAGCTCCACAGAGACATGGAGCCTGGCAGGAATAGTTTACCCTGAATCCTCTCTGGGTATTGTGTGCCTGGATGGGTGCGGCCACCCCTCGGGCTGAAGTGTGGTTTGCTGGCCTGGAGGGGGGCGGCGGCCGTGGTAGGCCTATTCCAAACCGCTGCCCCCATAATAGGGTGGTTGGTCAGGCCCACCGCCACCCCTGAAGGAAACTCGGCATGGGCGCAGAGTGCCCTCGGGTCTCCCCTTCTCGGCAGCCATGCTTCCGTGGCTGCCCCTCCTCCCGGATAGCGCCACACGATGCCTTCTTCTTCTTTCTCCCTGCGCAGGCGCAGGGCGGAAAATTCCAGTCTGCCCTCCTCCCCCCCCCCCCCCCCCCCCCGACAGCAGCAACAGCCAGGCGTGGGCGGGAAACTCCAGTCTGCCCTCCACCCCAGCAACAGCAGCCACCAATCCCTAAACCTGCCACTTCCCCCAGCAACAGCAGCCACCAATCACTAAACCCTGCCACTTCCCCCAGCAACAGCAACAGCCAATCCCTAACCACCACCCCTCCCCCGTCCAGTACCTCCCACTGACCTTTCTCCGACAACCAATCAGAACAGGGCATGGCTTCGACCAATCAGCCTTCCCCAGCCCCTATAAAACTGTTGCCTCTCCCTCAATAAAGTTGGACTTGCATGTTTACCTTGTCTCCGCAGTAGTTCTTCTGCCGTGCGCCCTCCAGTCCTGAGAGCCCCCGACAAGGGCCTGGCCTCCCTTGTCCCCAGTTCATCACCTGCTTCTCCGGGCGACCCCCTCGTCGCTGGCTTCTCCGGGCGACCCCGTCAGCCAAACCGCGCAACCCCTGTGAGACCGACCCCTCGTCTGCTGCCGGACCGACCCCTCGTCCCAAGCGGGACCGATCCCTCGTCCCAAGCGGGACCGACCCCTCGTCCTGAGCTGGACCGACCCCTCGTCCGCAGCCAGACCCCACCTCTACCGACCGAGCAAACCGTCGCAGATGGGCAAGTACCATCAGCCAAGAAGCCTCTTGAGACCAATTGAAGATGAGTCATCTGAATCTGCATGAGGTGATGTCTCTCCGTTAGCCCAGGAGAGGTTAAGAATAATTAATTAGATGTGCACATCCACTTCTCCAGGAAAGTGGTCCAGCATTGACACTGGCTTGGGGCAGAAGCCATAGTAGCCTCCTGAGAAACTGGTTACTGAGGATTATCCAGAGGTAGGAGATCTGGTGATGTGCAACCTGCAACTGCAAAAGCTTCCCATGAAAACCAAGAGTCTTTGGCATCAGAACTGCACTGGAAGGCAATCCAGGACATTGACTATTAGCTAGAGAGGTAAATTATATTGATGCAATTTTTAGAATAGTAGAAGGGGAATCTGACCCCTCTGGATGCTCTGCCTAGAAGCCTGCTGTCTGCTTTCAAGGGTCCCCTACAGGCTATGGCACGGCTGACTTCCTTGACTTTTCATTACTTTCAATGTTCTGACTCTTGATCAGCTGTTGAGTCAGTAGACTCCCTAAGAGGTATTCCAACCATTTTCATGGAGAGCCATTTATTTCCACTTTGTCTGCCCTAAAATATTCCACTCAACTTTTAATGAAAATGAGCTCATTGTATTGGTTTATTTCATGACTTAGAATTTACTTTATTGTACAAATAATAAAAAGAGGAAAGAAAATCACCTGCAATTCTCCGATCCTTAGGTATTCATTATTCCGTTTTTTTATGTAGTCCTTCATCACATAAATAAGTATATCACACAGGTCTAATGAGATGTGTTACCTCGCCTCTGATTCAACCTTATCTATTAGTCCCTGCACCTCTTCTGGATAGAGTCAGCATTTCTTTCAGAAGCCTGGCCTTAACCTGTCATTTCTGTAAAGAACTATGACAATTTTGCCTAGTTCTTTATACAGATCTCTGGCAACAATATTAATCAATGGAAGGTCTAGAAATAATAATTTAAAACAAAAATATATTATACTTTCTGCCATTTAAATGAAACTATGTAAACCTCCGAATAGCAGCAATTATTTTATTGTTAGCTAGATTACCCAAAAGTATTAAATATGATACCTAATCTACAAATGCATGGTCTTTCCTGCCTCTATATATTCCTTTCCCAATACATGTATCTCTCAAATCTTATCAGACACTATATTACTAAGAAATTTTTAATGACAGAAAAATTTGTTACAGTAATTTGGAGGAAAAGGAGACAAGAATGCATCTATGAGCATTGCTATAGCTATGTAAACCAATAAACAAACAAATTTAAGAATAGAAAAATGCAATAGAAATACCTCAAAATAAAAAATTATCTCTGTAGAACAAAGGTGATTAAGTCTATTCTATTCCTCTGTTTTTCTTAAATTTTCCATAATGAGCTGGTAATATAGTTATGATTATAAAATGTTTTATTTAAATACTGTCTTGGTGTCCTATCAGTTAAAAGAAATACCATATAATGGATGGGCATAAACAAAGGGAATTCACTGCATTCAGTTTTGAGGTTGGAAGTCTAATATCAAGGCATCAGCAAGGCTTACTTTCTTCCCCAGAGACTGTGGAATTCTGGGACCGACTTTCCGTCAGCGGTCCGTGGTCCTTGCCTTTTCTGTCAAGCACTTGGCAATGTCCTTGCTTATCTTTGGGTTCTTGCTTCCTTTCCTTCCAGACGTTTTTTCTTCATAAAGCTTCCAGTAACAAGATTAAAGTCCAGCCTCCTTCATTTGGGCTACACCTTAATTAAAAATAACATTTTCAAAAGGTCCTATATAAGATGCGTTCAGGGTCACAGGGATGTATTAAGTTTAAGAACATGTTTTTCCGGGGTACATAATTCAATCTACATAAATATGTATTACAATCCATTTTCTTTTCTCCAGTTTTATTCTTACTTATTCTTATTATCCTACTAGAGTTAAAGTCACAAAGAGAGAAATAAAAATACCTAATATAATGTGACTGCTCACTTTCTCACAGGCCAGGTCTAGGTACATAGGTTATTCAAATAAGACCTCAGTGAACCTGTTACGATAGAGATTATTATTCTTCCCACCAAGGAAAGAGAGGCTGCCTGAGGTTAGGTAACAAACCCCAGAGAAGATAGGGTGATGGTGCTTAGGTGCAATCTCACTTTCCCTGATTAAAATGCTTTCAGTAACAAATCAAGGTTTGCAATAAAGAGAGGTGACCCATTGGGTAGGGCATTTGGGGAGGGAAATATTGTAACAGACTTGGGAGACTCCTTCCAGCATTTGGAGGAATATGGGAAAAGATACAATCTGATATAAGGGGGAAAAAGGAAACATTTAAAATATTTTCTAACATAAACAAAGATATGGAAATAGAATTGATGAAAGCAGAATTTTTCAAAAATATCCCAAGAATCTCTGACTATCGGGATGCAGACCCTCTGAGCAATTTGGACAACCAGCCCTTTAAGGAAGGAGAAATAGTGAGGAGATGGGAGCTCAAATATACTCTTACAGCTTAAATTGACCCTCATCCCTCTTTCCTTTCACTTCCAGTTGTCCTCAGATCCCCACAACATCACAACTCTTGATGCGGACCACCTCTGACTGTTCCCTACAGAGGACGGAGAGTCATGGGAAACGGCACCAGTGTCACTGAGTTTGTCCTGCTGGGGCTCACAGATGCCTGTGAGCTGCAGATGCTCATCCTCCTGGGGCTCCTCCTGACCTACCTCCTCATTCTCATGGGGAGGCTCCTCATCGTGGTCATCACCCTCACGGACAGGCGCCTCCACACCCCCATGTGCTACTTCCTCTGTAATTTCGCTGTCCTGGAGATCTGCTTCACCTCATCATCTTCCCCAAGATGCTGCCCAACATCCTGACTGGAAGGAAGACCACCTCCCTCCCAGGTTGCTTCCTACAGAGTTTCCTCTATTTCTTCCCGGGCACAACAGAGTTTTATCTCCTGGCAGTGATGTCCTTTGACAGGTATGAGGCCATCTGTAATCCCTTGTGCTATGCCACCATCATAAGCAAAGGGGTCTGTGTCCAGCTAGTCCTTTGTTCATGGACGGCAGGATTCCTTCTCATCATTGCTCCAAGTTTCATTATAATTCAGCAGCCATTCTGTGGCCCCAATATCATTCATCATTTCTTCTGTGACAACTTTCCTCTCCTCAAACTCGTATGTGCAGACACAAGTCAGATAGAACTGGTTTTTGTTGTGGCAAATTTCAGCTTTTGGACACTCTGCCTGTGACAGCCACCTGCTATGGCCACATCCTCCACACCATCCTCCACATCCCCTCAGCCAAGGAGAGACAGAAAGCCTTCTCAGCCTGCTCTTCCCACATTATTGTTGTGTCTCTCTTCTATGGCAGCTGCATCTTTACGTATGTCCAGTCAGGCAAGGGAGGCCATGGGGAGGACAGGAAAAAGCACTGTGGTGACCCCAATGCTCAATCCTTTCATCTACACCCTTAGGAACAAATAGGTAAAGCAGGTGTTTAGGGAGCAGGTAAGCAAGATCCTCTCAAAAAACGGTTGAACTAAGGGGCTAGAGCTAATATTTCCAGAAAAGGTCAGAATATCAGTCTCCCTGGAAAAATTTTGCCTTCTCCTTTCAGAAAAAGAGGTGATTATATGTTTCTGCTGTGGCACTAAAGGTGACAGATACTGTGAAACTCAGCATAAATTCAGAAACTCTCTGACCCCACAAGACATTTTTTATTAGTTTTCATATTTGAACTATTCTTTTCCTTGCACCTCTGTTGCCTGGATTCACAATAGAATGCAAGCTCTTTGAGCAGAGGGACTGGCTTTGTAATATATCAGAAGCCCCAAACATCAATCCATTGGCACAGACCACACGGATCTCAATTAATATTTGTATCCTTGTTCCTATCCATATGTTTCTCCAACAAACAAGAAGAAAGGTGAATAGTCCTCTGTTACTATCATCATAATTTCATACCTGTAGTCAGGTCAGAGAAATATATCAACAAGAATTCAAGAGCCCACTAAGGCTAATTGTTTCTTATTTTTACATAAACTACTTTTTTTAAATTTTTTAAAGATTTATTTTATTTATTTCTCTCCCCTTCCCCCTTCTGTCTGCTCTCTGTGCTCATTCTCTGTGTCTTCTTCTGTGTCCGCTTGCATTATCAGGCAGCACTGGGAATCTGCGTCTCTTCTTTGTTGCGTCACCTTGCTGTGTCAGCTCTCCATGTGTGCGGCACCACTCCTGTGCAGGCTGCACTTTTTTCATGTGGGGCTGCTCTTCTTGTGGGGCACACACCTTGCACATGGGGCACCCATACACAGGAGCACCCCTGCGTGGCATGGCACTCCTTGCATGCAGCAGCACTGCATGTGGGACGGCTTACCACACAGGTCAGGAGGTCCTGGGGATCGAACCCTGGACCCTCCATATGGTAGACGGATGCCCTATCAGTTGAGCCACGTCTGCTTCCCTATTTTTTAACATTAAAATCTATAGAGGGTAGCGGATTTGGCTCAACAGATAGAGCACCCTCCCTACCACATGGGAGGTCCAGGGTTCAAACCCAGGGCCTCCTGACCCATGTGATGAACTGGCCCACATGCAGTGCTGATGCATGCAAGGAGTGCGGGTCCATGCAGGAGTGTCCCCCACGTAAGGGAGTCCCACACGCAAGGAGTGCACCCCATAAGGAGAGCTACCCCATGCAAAAAAGTGCAGCCTGCCCAGGAATGGCACCACACACATGGAGAGCTGACGCAGCAAGATGACGCAACAAAAAGAGACACAGATTCCCGCTGCTGCTAATAAGAATACAAACAGACACAAAAGAACACACAGCGAATGGACACAGAGAGCAGACAATGGGGTAGGGGGACTGGGGCGAGGAGAGAATTAAATAAAAAATAAATCTTTAAAAAAAAGTCATTTTAATAAGGAAGGTAGAAAATACACAAATAACAATAACTGAGGGTAGAAAATTATTTTTGTAAGAAAATATCACATACAACCCTTCAATGATAAATTTGAAAACCAGGGGGAAAATGGATGATGTCCCAAGGAAAAGAGAATTTCTGAAACGTCACGCTAAAAAAATAAAGAAAAATTGTTAGGACAAATTGCAATAGAAAGATCTTAAATTGTAGTTAATATCTAAGATAAACTCAAAACATGTCATCTTTGATTTCCCTTTATTCAAAAACCCTACAACCAACCCACAAGCAAATTATATGGATAATACCTTCACAATGTATATAGAACTCACCACTTATCTATCCCCTACCTGCCACCTACACACTCCCATAGTCCAGAAAGAGTTAGAAGCCATAGTAAGGGGAGAAGGACATTGTAAATTTAGGAAACGCAAAGCTAACAGCACATACTCTTTTTCTTCCTGAATATTTCCTACCTGAAGCAAGCCTGAAGTGGAGAAAGGGATAAGTTTCAACTTTAAAAAAGTTCAGAATTTTTAAATTACATGATTTTGACAATAAAATAGCCCTATTTTCAGACTGACAGTGAATAGAAAGCTCTTTTTAATCACTGAATGACCAAAAAAGTCCTGAATATGCCTGAGATTCCATCATGGGGTAAATGAAGAAATAACTCCACAAAGGGGATTGAGTGGTATATCTGTCAGGGTTCCCCAGAGATACAGAATCAAAAGGATATCATGTGTGTGTATAGAGATAAATATATTTTCAAAGAATTGCCTCACACAATTGTGGGGGCGAGCAATTCCAAAACCTTAGTGCAGGCCAGAATGTTGGAAACTCAGACAATGGTAGATACTGTAGTCTTGAGGCAGAATTCATGACACTCCAGGAAACCTCTGTTTTCACTTTTAAGGATTTCCACTCAGTGGATGAAGTCCACTCACATTATCAAGTGTGATCTCCTTTACTTAAAGTCAGCGACTATAGATGGTAATCACATCTACAAAATACCTTCACAGCAATATCTAGACTAGTGTTTGACCAAACAACTGGGCTAAGAGCATAGACAAGTTAACACATAAAGCTAGGCATTACAATCCACCTGTCTCAACATGGCACCCATAAATATCTCTTTAAAACACACAATCGCCAAATGTGATTAACAATTGGGAATTTGCCATTTGGTACAGGTTGCAACCAATCTGGCTATAAAAATAGCTTCATCTTTCAAGATAAGCCATAGAATTGAAGGAGTTGGTGGTAAATTAAGTGTGACTGCCGCAGTGGAAACATGGCTTACACTGTGGAATGCCTGTGGCATGATATTGAAATTCTAATGAGGTCCTGCTCAATATTACCACAGCACCAGAAATTCCTCCTTGGGAAGTATCTGCCCTTCAGTCTCAGCTAAAGATCAACAAAGCTGTGGCTTTTCAGAGTCCACAGGTTCAAGTCATTGAAAACTTACATGCAGCAGCTTATTGGAATGTCTTGGATAATTCCTTGTATTATCCTGATTATAGGATTAGAAAAGTGACACCAGAGAAGTTACATTACTACATTCAGAACCATTTTACAACTCCAAGAATGGCTTTGATTGGACTTAGTGTGACTCATCTGTTCTAAAGTAAACTGCTGAGCAGTTTTTCAACATGACAGGCAGACCCGATGTACAATAGCTGGCACAAAGGCCAAGTACTGTGGAGGTGAAATTCAAGAGCAGAATGTAGCAGGAAGTGCTACCACAGGAAGTGCAGAAGCAAGTATTTTCAGTGTTCCCCAGAATGTCCTCAGTTCCAGACCACACATCAGAGGGGCACCAACTCCACCACCTCTCTATACCAGGATGTTGCCAAGAAAATACAGCAGGCATTTCACATTTCCACTTGTACTACCAAGTTACTTGGATTCCAGGCTCTTCAAGATTTATGCTATCTAGCAAGCTGCAGGTATCAGAGATGTTCTCAAGGCTTCTTATTACCAAGTAAAAAGAATCCCTCAAGGAAACCTTTCCAATACAGATGTCCAAATTGCCAAGAACCAGCTGAAAGTTATATATCTAATGTCAGTGGAGTTCTAAGGGTTTGTTGGATGAAGTCAGGTCCCAGTTTCTAGTTACTGATTCAGTCCTTCACCAGAGTGACTCAGTGGCTGCCACTGATATCACAAATGCAGGAAAAGAAGTTCGTGTATGGCAAGAAGTCAAGGGCAAAAGGTGGAAATTTGGGGTAAGCATCTTTCGTTGATGAGTTCTAATAGTGAAGTGCATACTACAGGAAAGAACTGAACATTTTCTCCGTCCAGAGCAGCAGACAATTGAAAGTCAAAAGTCTAATAAAAACATTAACATTTTTATGAAGGTGAAATATCTTACTGTATAAATGTAAGTAATTATTCACAAGTAGGCCAAAGACAATAAAGTTTTCTGTTTAAAGTCTTGAACAGGGAATTAGAAATCCCGAGCTCATGCTCTTCTTTCTCCACTTCCTCCAGAGCTGTTACGTCTAAGGTATCATACACATGGTCACCCAGAACCTTTCCCCTGGTAAATATATAGACAGAGTATCCAATGGTGATATTTTGAAAATCTGTATTTTCACACTATGCCATGCGCTTTCAGTGCCCTCTTTACCACTGGAAATAGAGTCTTTAGTGCCCTTAAATCTAATCAGATTAAAGAACAATTCCAGAAACCCCAGAATCAATTCGGGAATTTCATCCTTAAGATTCTATTCCTCAAGAACTACTATTCAAGTGGACTGTCATAAAGCTTAGAAGAAAATATGATGTTAATATTCGTCAGCTTCTCTCTCATCTCATGGACACACAATGAAGTCTCCATATTCCAAATCAAGCAAGCAGCAAATATTATTCTCTGTGGATAAATATGAGAAACATTAATGAAAGAAAGGAACTTAAGCTTCAGAGTAGGAGAGAGTTAAAAGAAACTTTTATCAGCAGAGAGTACAAGATCAAACGTTATAGGAGGATATATGATATCTGAGAGTAATCTCTTTTACTTAATATCAAGTGATTGTAGATGTTAATCAAATCTACAAAATATCCTCCCAGCAACATCTAGACTAGTCTTTGACCTAGGGATTAATACCAAGAACAAGCTGGTTATGCAACTGGAAAAAGACCTTGAATAAAAGGTGTAAACAGTAAAGACCAATGAGTTCATATGGCTAAGAGACTTCAAAATGAGTCGGGAGGTCATCAGAGGTGATACTTATGCATGTCTCAGCAGGATCTCATAAACAAAGTAGATACTACCCCATGTAGTGTGGCTCTTGAGGGCTCCAGAGACACCCAGGTTCTACAGTCATGGCAGATATCTCTGGAGTTTGGTGCCTTGCCAGTGGGCCCTATTTTGGAGTTTGTGCTCCTAAGTGTGACAGAGTTGGTCTCAGATGTGACTTCTCTACATATGCTTCTTCTGTCCCTTTTATTGAACCTATAGTTGGTGCTGGAGGCGGTAGGTACATATCCAAGAGACTTGAATCTCTGGGATGTCCATGTGCAACATCTACTGACCCTGGACAACTAACAAGGAGATGAGATGGACAACAACCACACCAAGGAACCAAGAGAGTCTACAACCACAAGCAAGAGAGTTCCATTGATCAGCTATATGGGATTGAAGACCCCTCTCAATTAGAGGTGGAGTGGGCATCACTGTCCCAGAATCTTCAAGACTGGGGATAAAATATGGACTAGAATGGACTTACTGGTATTCTACTATAGACTTATTGTGATTCTAGCAATGAAACAAATTATATCATTAATGTGGAGACAGTGTCCACTCGAGTTGCTGAAGGCAGGGAGAGGGAAAAAGAGGTGTGATATGGGAGCATTTTCGGAACTTGGAATTGTCCTGAATGACACTGCAATGACATTATAAATCCTGCCATAACCTACAGAATGGAGTGGGAGAGAGTGTAAACTACAATGTAAATGATAATCCATGCTATGTGGCAATGTTCCAAAATGTGTACATCAATTGCAATGAATGTACCATACTAAGAAAGAAGTTGTTAACGTGGGGGAAAGTGGGAGGTGTGGGGAGTGGGGCATGTGGGAATCTCGTATATTTTTTTATGTAACATTTTATGTAATCTAAGTATCTCTTAAAAATAAATAATATTTTTTTAAAAAAAACAAGTAATGCAGTAAATAATTAAATAAATGGATATGAAGGAAAGGGCTGGACTGAAGAGTGCATATGACAAATAAAGGGTTATAATTCATAAGATATAAAAGCAACCCAATAGATAAATGAGCTAAGGGTATGCATAGATGCGTCACAGAAAAACAAATCCAAGCAACCAATAAATAAAAGATATTTAGCCACATTAAAACCTGGACTACTCAAATTAAAATAACAACACTTCGCTGACTGGTGAAGTATTTTAATTTTTTAAATAAGAATGATATTATATTAACATTTTTAAAATACTATGGCTTTCCAAAAAGTTGGAAAAATTATCACATGCAAATAGTAATCAAAATGATATGGAGTAGTGATACTTATGCATATAATCTGGATGCCCCAAGATAGATGAGGCACACACTGACAAAACTGAAGGGAGAGGGAAGCAGCCTTGGCCCAATGGATAGGGCATCCGCTTACCACATGGGAGGTGTGCGGTTCAAACCCTGGGTCTCCTTGACTTGTGTGGAGCTGGCCCATGCACAGCGCTGATGCGCGCCAGGAGTGCCATGCCACACAGGGGTGTCCCTCGTGTAGGGGTGTTCCTCACGTAGGGGAGCCCCACACGCAAGAAGTGCGCCCGGTAAGGAGAGCTGCCCAGTGCAAAAGAAAGTACAGCCTGCCCAAGAATGGCACCGCACTCCCAGAGAGCTGACACAACAAAAAGAAACACAAATTCACAGAGAGCAGACAACTCGGGGTGGTGGGGGGGGGAGGGGAGAGAGATAAATAAATAAATAAATCTTTAAAAAAAAATAAAGGGAGAAAAAGACAACTCTACAATAACTGCAGACATCAATATACCACATTCATTATTGGAAAGAACATCCAGACAGAGGACAAACAAGGAAACAGAACTTAAATAATATGATAAATAAACTAGAACTAACAGACATTTCTGGAGCATTAGACTCCAAAAAGGCAGGATATACATTCTTTCCTTGTGCTTATGGATCCTTCCACAGGATAGACCATATTTTGGATCACAAAACAGCACTCAATAAAATTAAAAATATTGAAATTATACAAAACACTGTCTCTGACCATAATGAAATGAAACCAGAAATCAATAATGGATGGAAAAAGGAAAAATTCACAAATATATGGAGATTAAACAACATACTCATAAATAATCAGTGGGTCAAAAAAGAAATTGCAGGAGCGGACTTTGGCCCAGTGGTTAGGGCGTCCGTCTACCACATGGGAGGTCCGCGGTTCAAACCCCGGGCCTCCTTGACCCGTGTGGAGCTGGCCATGCGCAGCGCTGATGCGCGCAAGGAGTGCCGTGCCACGCAAGGGTGTCCCCCGCGTGGGGGAGCCCCACGCGCAAGGAATGTGCCCCGTAAGGAGAGCCGCCCAGCATGAAAAGAAAGAGCAGCCTGCCCAGGAATGGCACCGCCCACACTTCCCATGCCGCTGACGACAACAGAAAGCAGACAAAGAAACAAGACACAGCAAATAGACACCAAGAACAGACAACAAGGGGAGGGGGGGGGAATTAAATAAATAAATAAATCTTTAAAAAAAAAAAAAAAGAAATTGCAAAAGAAATCAGTTAATATCTCACGACAAATGAAAATGAAAGCACAACATATCAAAACCTATGGGATATATGGGATTTGGACTTGGCCCAGTGGTTAGGGCATCCGTCTACCACATGGGAGGTCCGCGGTTCAAACCCTGGGCCTCCTTGACCCGTGTGGAGCTGGCCCATGTGCAGTGCTGATGCGCGCAAGGAGTGCCCTGCCACGCAGGGGTGTCCCCCGCGTAGGGGAGCCCCACGCGCAAGGAGTGCACCCGTAAGGAGAGCTGCCCAGCAGGAAAGAAAGTGCAGCCTGCCCAGGAATGGCACCGCCCACACTTCCCGTGCCGCTGATGACAACAGAAGCGGACAAAGAAACAAGACGCAGCAAATAGACACAGAGAACAGACAACCGGGGGAGGGGGAGGAATTAAATAAATAAATAAATCTTAAAAAAAAAAAAAAAACAACCTATGGGATATAGAAAAAGAAGTGCTCAGAGGGAAATTTTAAGATTTATTTTTTATTTATTTCTCTCCCCTTCCTGGCACCCCCCCCACCCCGCCCCGCAACCGTCATCTGCTCTCTGTGTCCATTCCCTGTGTGTTCTTCTGTGTCTGCTTGTATTCTTGTCAGCAGCACCAGGAATCTGTATCTCTTTTTGTTGAGTTATCTTGCTGTGTCAGCTCTCCACGTGTGCGGCACCACTCCTGAGCAGGCTGCACTTTTTTTGCAATGGGCAGCTCCCCACACAGGGTACGCTCCTTGCACATGGCTCTCCTTGTACACATCAGCACTGTGCGTGGGCCAGCTCACCACACAGGTCAGGAGGCCCTGGGTTTGAACCCTGGACCTCCCATGTGGTAGGCAGGTGCTCTATCCATTGAGCCAAATCTGCTTCCCTGCTGAGAGGGAAATTTATAGCTCCCAATGCTTACATTAAAAAGAAAGGGATAAAATCAAAGACCTAACTTTACATGTGCAGGAACTAGAAAAAGAATAGAAAATTAATTAAAAATAAGCCAAAGAAAAAAATAATAAAGAGCAGAGCAGAAATAAATGAAATTGAGGAAAAAATAGAGAGAACCAACAAAACCAAAAGTTGGTTCTTCAAGAAGATAAACAAAATTAACAAACTCTTAGCTAGGCTGACAAAGAAAAACAGAGAGAAGATGCAAATAAAATCAGGACTAAGAGGCTGTCATTACCACTGACCCACAGAAATAAGACAGATAATAAGAGGATACTATGAATAGCTTCATGCCAACCAAGTAGGCAATGTAGACAAAAAGACAAACTCCTAGAAACATATGAACAAGAAGAAATACTAGACCTCAACACACCAATCACAAGAGATTGAAGCAGTCATCAAAAAACTCACAAAAATGAAAAGTTCAGTACCAGATGGCTTCACAGGTAAATTCTACCAATTATTCAAAGATGATCTAACGTCAATCTTACTTAAGCTCTTCCAAAAACTTTAACAGAAAGGAATGCTGCCAAACTCATTTTATGAAGCCAACATCATCCTAACATCAAAGCCAGATAAAAATACTACCAAAAAAAGGAAATTACAGACCAATCTCTCTACAGAATATAGGCGTAAAATCCTCAACAAAATACTTACTAAGTGAATCCAAAAGTATATTAAGAGAATTATACACCATGATCAACTGGGTTTTATCCCAGGTATGCAAAGGTATGTCAATTAATGTGATGAATCACATTAATGATCATCTTGATTGATGCAGAAAAGGCATTTGACAAAATACAGCATCCTTTCTTGATTAAAAGAAAAACAAACACTTCTTTATTATGGATTTCAAACAGGGGAGGATGGAATGGTTACCATTTCAATAGAAGTCTCCATACAAATGTAAGATCTGTCTGGACTAATCATCATAATAGCGGGTCTTAGTTGGAGATGACCATATACAAAGGTAAGATCCATCTGGAATAATCATCATAATAGCAGATCTAGGTTGGAGATGACCATTTACAGAGGGTAAAGCCAGTCTAGCCAGTGTCAATAATTTCAGATATTAACCTTTGACTATTTTATAATATAGTGGAAAGCAAAAAGGCATCTATACGATGATTTAGCAATCATAATTATTTGTTTATTCTTAAGCCTTGGTTATATCCAGATTCACAATATAACATTTCTTATAGCAACCCTGGTCAAGTTTCTTTCTGTTGCCTCCTATACTTCGAGGCTTTGGGAAGGCCCTCACTCCCTATACTGTATATTAACCTGAGTAGGGTGCATTTATTGCTTAGAGTCCCTGCATGAGTGGCTACATTTTGATGTAAGGTGATATATCCTATACATGGGCCAAATTTAAATAGCCTAGGAAAAAAAAGGATCAGGCAACAATAATCCCCAAAAAATAAACAAATTCAAGATGATTATGAGTGTTATAGAGACAATAAATCAGGGAGGGGTATCAAATAATGCTGGTGGGTGTAGAAATCTTACAATTGAGAAGGGAAGGTTTGAGCCAAGACTTGAAGGAGGTGTGGGGGTTTTTAAGGAAGTGCAAGGAGGCCAGTATCTCTGAGGCAGGTTAGTACAGGGTAACTGAAGGAGAAGACAAGCCACAGCATGACTGACAGACAACATGGCCAGCAGACCACATGGCCAGCAAACATAACTGCACGACCTCACTGGGACCTTGGGTGTAACCCTGAAGTTCCAGTTCTCTTTCCGGGACCTCCCCTGAGCCCTGGATATTCCAAACAGACCTCACCATTGGCCCCCACCATTGGTGTCATAACCAATAACATCTGGGGCCAATCCCCTTACTAACAAGTGGGAGGAATAATTAACAGTTTAAAAGATAACCACATGAGGCAGAGTGCACTCAATCTACCTAGAGGAGCCCACATCAAATCTTGGTGTGTATTCTACCTTTCTCTGCTATTTCTCAGCAAACTCTGTTCTTTCCCCCATTTTCCAATAAATTATTTTTACTGGTCTAACTAAACAACAAAACAAAACACTATAAAAATATAGGAATAAAAGAAAGCTTTCTCAACATGCTGAAGTGCTTATATGAAAAACCCAAAGCTAGCATTGTACTCAACAATGAAAGACTGAAAGCTTTTCTGCTGAGACTGGGAACATGAGAAGGATGTCCACTGTCACCACTGTTATTCAATATTGTGCTCTAAGTTCTAGCTAGAGCAATTAGGAAAGAAAAAAAGTGCACTCAAATGGAAAAGGAAGAAGTAAAAGTTTTGCTATTCGCTGATGATATGATCCTAGAAAATCCCGAAAAATCCATGACAAAGCTACTACAACTAATAGATGAGTTCAGCAAAGTTGCAAGATACAAGATTAAAACACAAAAAAATCAGTAGTGTTTCTATACACTACTGATGAGCAATCTGAGGAGGAAGTAAGGGAAAAAAACTCCATTTAGAATAGCAACTAAAAGAATCAAATACTTAGGAACAAACTTAACAAAGGACATAAAGGACAGAAAAATATAAAACATTGCTAAAAGAAACCAACGAAGACCTAAATAAATGGAAGACTATTTCACTTTCATATATTTGAAGACGAAATATTGTGAAGATGTCAATTCTACACAAACTGATTTACAAATTCAACACAATATGAATAAAAAATCCCAACATTCTTTTTTTGAAGAAATGATAAAGCAAATAATCAAATTTCTTTTGGAAGAGTAAGGAGACCCAAATAGCCAAAAATGTCTTTAAAAAAAGAAAACAAATTTGTCTTTAAATCATATTATCTAGCTACTGTGGTAAGTCAGCATAGTACTAGCATCATGATAGACATATTGACCAGTGGAACCAATAAATTGAACAGAAAGGAACACTAGCTAAATCACTCTCCTAAATCAAAAAGTCAGAAATAGACCCACGCATCTATGGTCAAGTGATTTTCAACAAGGCTGGCAAGCTCTCCAAGCTGGGGCAAAAAGGTCTATTCAATAAATGGTGCTAGGACACCTGGATATCCATAACCAAAAGAAAGAGGACCCCTATCTCATACTTTATACAAAATTTCACAAAAATTGACTCAAATTGGACCAAGGACCTAAATATAATAGCTGCAACCATAAAACTCCTAGAATAAAATTTAGGGAAACATTTTCAAGAACTTATGGTAGGCAGTAGTTCCTTAAATCTTATGCCCAAAACATGAGCAACAAAAGAAAAAATGGACAAATGGGACTACCTCAAAATTAAACACTTTTCTTCTTCAAAAGACTGTCAAGAAAGCAAAAACTGACAGAAGAGGCATGCATAGAGAGGTCACATCTGAGTCCCACTCCATCGCCTTAGCATGCCTCTTCTGTCACTTTTACTGAACCTGAGGTTAGCACGGGGATTGGTGTATGCTAAAGAAACTTGAATCTCTGGACTGTCTGTGTACCAACTAGGCCCTGAGCCTCAGCAGAGTTGCAGAGTTGTAAGTTCACAACTTTTACTACACACTTAATTGTTTATGTATGCTCACGTATGAATGATATTTTTCAATAATTTTTAAATTTTAAAAGAATTTTAAAGAAAAAATACTATTGCTTTAATCCTTACTGAAAAAATTACAGATGAAATATTATTCTGCCTGGGATTGATCCAAAATATTATGTGTGGGGAGGAAGAAGTGTGGGCTGGGAGAACAAGAATGGCTATGAGTTGGTTATTGTTGAAGCTAGGTGATAACTGTATGTAGGTTCATTATAAAATTTGTCTACTTTTACAGATGTTTGAAATTTCTATAATTAAAGATTAAAATAAAAAGATAATGAAAATACCTCAATCATGAGGTAATGTGAGTATAATCTTCTGTGATACCCATGGCAATGAAACAAGAAAAAAATATGGAAGGGGTGTTGCACAGGTAAACTGATATAGCTTAGGGACTGAAGAGATAAAGTGATTGGAGGAAATAAAGTAAAAATGAAGGATACCCCCAGGTATTAAGTCTGGATAAATAGAAAGATGTTGAACACAGAAATAGAGGAGTCAGGAGGAGAACTGGCTTGGAAGGTAGCAGGATGGTTCTAGTTTAGAAATCTATATGGTGGGCATACCAAGCATGGCCATGCAGATTGGGAAAAGAACACTACTCAACAGTTTACAATAGTGAGTCGTTCTCTATAACCCCCCATATTATTTAGGTTATGCCGAAAGGATTCTCTAAAAAGTGGACTCTCATAAATCTTAAAAGAAAATTGTGATATTAATATTTGTAAGCTTCTCTCTAACCACATGAACAATGAAGTCTCTATAGTCCAAATCCAGGAAGTAGCAAAAGCTATGCTCTGAGGCTTACATAAGAAACACTAATGGAATAAATGGGTCTAAAAGTACAGAGTATGAGCTCAATGAAGACTCCATCAGCAGAGAGTGCAAGATCAAAAGTTATAGGAGAGGGAAAGGAGGGGCAAGATGGTGGAAAACTAGGGAGCTCCAAGAATCAGGTCATCCTATAGCGCAGTTAGTCATCACATCAGAGCTATCTAAATCACCTGATTTAGATGAGGGGGAAGGTCCAGAAGACCAGGAGAGCATCTTGTAACATCCTTTGAAAAATGGAAGGAAGAGACTGCCCATCTGCAGTGAAGAATAGTGAGTAGAGCACTCCACACCACAGAGGCCAGTGCCCAGGAGGCCGGTGGCAGGGCAAGAGGCCTCAGGAGCTATTCCCTGGCTGGAGTTGGAAGCTACATTTCCCAAAAAAAGAGAGGAAGAGACAGTCAGGCACTGACTTCAGCCACTGATTAGCAAATTCAGCTGGTTAAAGTGGCTTCATTCCCACCCCTGACAGGGAAGCAGGAAGGATAGTGATTCCACAGCACTCCAGGCAACTGCAGGAGCTTTCAGCCTGCGCAGACTAGATTACTGAGCACCCAAGTGGCATGTCCCCACCCCCAATAGGACAGGCGTAGGGTGGTGCTTTACCAGAGAAGGAAAAAGAATAGCAGCTATGTACAGCAAGGGAAGTATAGAGAGATTGAGAGGTGATGAGTTTTGTTCATTTATTTTTTTTATTATTATTATTGGAATAATGAATGTAGTCTAAGAATGATTGAAGTGATGAATGCACAAATATGTGATTATACCAAATACCACTGATTGCACACTTTGGATGGATTTATGCTTTATTAATATGTATCAATAAAATTGACCTAAGAAAAAAGCCTCCCCAAAATAAAAATCCCTGGAACAGATGGCTTCACAGGTGAATTCTACCCCAAGCATTCAAGGAAGATTTAATACTAGTCTTACTCAACTCTTCCAAAAAATTGAACAGGAGGGAATGCTACCAAACTCATTCTATGAAGCCAATATCACCCTAATACCAAAGCCAAATAAAGATGTTCTGGAAAAAAAAAAGAAAGAAAATTACAGACCCATTTCCCTAATATAGATGAAAAAATCCTTAACAAAATGCTCACTAGTTCAATTCAACAACACATTAAAAGAATAATTCATCATGATCAAGTGGGTTTTATCCCAGGCATGCAAGGGTGGTTCAACACTAAAAAATTAATCAGTGTAATACATCACACGAGTAAATTGAAGAAGAAAAATCTTATCATCATTTGATTGTTGCAGGAAAGGCATGACAAAATACAGCATCATTTCTTGATTAAAATTAAAAACCTCCAAAAGATAGAAAATGAAGGAAACTTTCTCAACATAATAAGTGGCATATACATAAAACCCACAGTTAACATTGTACTCAGTGGTGAACAACTGAAAGTTTTCCTACTGAGATGGGGAACAAGACAAGGATGCCCACTGCCACCACTGTTGTTCAATATACTGTTAGAGGTTCCAGGTAGAGCAATGAGGCAAGAAAAAGAAATACAAGAAATCCAGATTGGAAAAGAAGAAGTAAAACTTTCGCTATTCACAGGAGGTGTACTCCTATACCTAGAAAGTCATGGAAATATACAATGAAGCTACTACACTTAATAAACGAGTTCAGCAGAGTGGCAGGATACAAGATTAATACACAAAAATCAGTAGTGTTCTATATGCTAGTAAGGGGAAATCTGAGGAGGAAGTCAGAAAAAAATCCATTTATAATAGAGACTAAAAGAATCAAATATTTAGGAATAAACTTAACCAAGTACATAAAGGACTATACTCAGAAAATTACAATGCATTGCTAAAAGAAATCATAGAAGACTTAAATAAATGGAAGGATGTTCCATGTTCATGGATTGAAAGACTAAATATCATGAAGATGTCAATCTTACCCAAACTGATTTCCAGATTCAATGCAATCCCAATAAAAATTCCAAGTCTTTTTCAAGAAACAGAAAAGCTAATTATCAAATTTATTTGGAAGGGAAAGGGGTCCCAAATAGCCAGAAAAATCTCTAAAAGGAAGAACGAAATTGGAAGACCCTCATTTCCAGACTTTAAATCATATTAATTAGCTACAGTGGTAAAAAAAAAAAAAAAAAAACAGCACGGCACTGGCATAATGGCAGATAGATAGACTAATGGAACTGAATTGAGTGTACAGAAACAGACCCTTACCATCTATGGTCAAGTGATTTTTGAAGACTGTCAAGCCCACCCAGCTGGGTCAGAATAGTCTATTCAACAAAAGGTGGTGGTAGAACTGGATATCCACCTCCAAAAGAAAGAAAGAGGACCTCTATCTCACAACTTATACAAAAATTAACTCAAAATGGATCAAAGACCTAAATATAAAAAGCTAGAACCTTAAAATTTCTAGAAGAAAACAGAGGGAATTATCTTGAAGACCTGGTAGTAAGTGGTGGTCTCTTAAACCTTACACCCAAAGCATGAGCAACAAAAGAAAACATGGATAAATGGGACCTCCTCAAACTTCAACACTTTTGTGCTTCAAAGGACTTTGTCAAGAAGGTGAAAGGGTAGCCTACTCAATGGGAGAAAATATATTTTAAACTAAATATCTGATAAGGGTTTGATTTCCATGCTATATAAGGAGATTATACAATGATAAAGGGCAAGCAATCCAATTTTAAAATGGGCAAAAGACTTAAATAGACATGTTTCCAAAGAGACAATACAAATGGCAAAAAAGCACATGAAAAAAAATGTTCACTATCACTAGTTATTAGAGATACACAAATCAAAACTACAATGAGATATCTCACACCTCATAGAATGGCCATTAATTTTTTTAAATAAACAGAAACAGAAAACTACAAGTGCTGAAGAGGACATGGAATAATAGGAACACTCCTTCACTGTTGGTGGGAATGTACCCTCTGTGGAAGACAGTTGGGCGATTTCTCAGGAAGTTAAATATAGAACTGCCATATGATATGGCAATCCCTCTACTAGGAATATATCCAGAAGAACTGAAAACAGAGACATGAACAGGTATTTGCTCACTGATGTTCATAGCAACATTATTTGCAATTGCCAAAAGATGGCAATGACCCATTTCCACTAATCAATCAATGGATAAACAAAATGTAATACATATATATGACAGAATACTATGCAACTGTAAGAAGAAATAAAATTGAGACACATATGACAATATGGATTAACCTTGAGGACATTATGCTGAGTAAAATAAGCCAGACACAAAAGGAAAAATATTGCATCGTCTCACTAATACGAACTAAATATGAAGAATAAAAACATGAAGCTTAAAATCTAGAGTATAAGTTACTAGGAGATAGGATGAAGCCTGAGAAGGGGTACTGGTGCTTAATATATGTAGAATATTCAATTAGTATTCTAATTGAGTGTGGAAATTGGGATTGGATGTGACTCAAGCAGTCAAGTGACTGCTTCCCACATGGGAGGTCTGGGGTTTGGTTCCCAGGTCTCCTAAAAACAAAAAAAAAAAAAAACAAGCAAACAAACTAAAAAACCAACTCAAGGGAGCCAATGTGGCTCAGTGGTTGAGCACCAGCTTCCCAGTTAAGAGATCCCCAGGTTCATTTCCCAGCCCCGGACACCTCAAAAAAACAAACCAAAAAAAAGTGCCAAAATGGATACAACTGATGGTAACACATTACACTGAGTAAAACTAACAAGGTTGGTTTATAAATGGGATTGTGGCTGAAAGGGATAGCCTAGGGACATAAATATCAATTGAAAGAAAGCTAGAGAATAATCTAAGGTCTGTGTAACATAGTGAACATGGTGGCAGACAAGGATTGTGGTCAATACTGCAAATAATAGAATCACCTTCTATGAACTAGAAAAAATATACATCACATTTATAATGTGGTAAGAATATAGTGATGCGGGCGGCGGACTTGGCCCAGTGGTTAGGGCATCCGTCTACCACATGGGAGGTCCGCAGTTCAAACCCCGGGCCTCCTTGACCCGTGTGCAGCTGGCCCATGCGCAGTGCTGATGCGTGCAAGGAGTGCCCTGCCACACAGGGGTGTCCCCGTGTGGGGGAGCCCCACACGCAAGGGGTGCACCCCATAAGGAGAGCCACCCAGCGTGAAAGAAAGTGCAGCCTGCCTAAGAATGGCACCACCCACACGGAGAGCTGACAAAACAAGACAACACAACAAGAAAAGAGTCACAGATTCCCATGCCGCTGACAACAGAAGCAGACAAAGAAACAAGACGCAGCAAATAGACACAGAGAACTGACAACCGGGGTGGGGGGGGTGGATTAAATAAATAAATAAATAAATCTTTTTTTAAAAAAAGAATATAGTGATGCATGGGAAAAATACAATTAATGTAACTTATGGACTATTGTTAACAATATTGTAATATTCTTGTATCAATATCAAAGAAGTTATTATATCAATGTTAAGGGTAAATAATAGGGGGTATGGGATTTTTTCTTTTGGACTAAGGAAAACATTTAAAAATTTACTGAGGAGATGACTGCACAACTCTGTAATGAAACTGACAGCCACTGAGTGTACACATTGAGGGGACTGTACAAGACATAGGACTGTATAATACAGTGAAACCCTGTAGCAGGTGATGGACTATGGTTAACAGTACAAATTTGAGAGCATTCTCTCATGATCTATAACAAATGTACAATACCAACATATGGTGTTAATAACAGGGAGAGTATGGGGAAAATATACCAAACATAAGCTACAGACCATAGTTATTAGTAATATTTTGATGATGCTCTTTCATAATCTGTAACAAGGTTCCACAATACTGCAAGGTATTGGTAAAGGAGTGAGGTAAGAGAATTATGCATATTACGCATGATTGTTTTATAACCTTACAAATTCTCTAATAAAAAATATGTTTTTAAAAAACTTATAGGAAATGGATTGTGGGAATGTGGCAGAGTAGAGAACTCTAGGACTCAGTCATTCCACTACAACAACTATTAAACAGGCAGGAACCATCCAAAACAGCTATTTTGACGCTCCAGAGGTCAGAAGAACACTGTACAGCATCCAGGGAAGAGCAGGGGAAGGGGCTGATAAATTATGGTAAAGAAAAAATCACTCTCTCTGTGTGGCAAGAACCAGCACCCATCCATCACTTTCCATGGGGTCCAGTCTGGCTAACTAATTGGTGACAGTAAGGGGCATAAAAATACTCTTCCCCAAGACCAGGGGTGAGCATGCCTTATCACAGATCATGGTTTTTGATTAGCTCATTCAGACTGCTGGGAACCAGAGTCTGAGGTTGGCCATTATTTCATTCTGTTCAGGACAAAGGCAGTGGTGGCTATTATTTCAGCCCACCCCAAGCAGGGGCCGCAGAGAGAAGACTTAAGGACATTATGCTTCCTCAGGGACATGGTGGATATTTAGGTGATGGGATGTATTTGCTGCACATATCAGGAAAGCTCCTTGCAAAGCCATCAGAGAAGCTCTTAGAGCCCTTCCTGATCCCCACTCCAGGGCACTTTGGAACCAGTCCCTTGTGAGTTCCTGGCCCAGTTTCACCTGGGAAAGACTGACTTGGCAATGTCGTCTCTGGTATGCCACTCCTCCCAGAATTTCCTCTACATTTAAAAGCAACTTGAGATGAGAAAAGTCAAAGAAACTATGGAAGTGGACAATCTGGGAACAAGTTTTGCCAGCTTTAAACCACCGGTAGAAGACAGTCTGTTTCTTGGGAAACAGAGGGGACCCAAAACAGAGGGGAATTCCAAAACGACTAACAAGCAAAAACCCAGGACAAGACGCAGGTCCAGAAAGACAGGGAAAACCCTGCACACTGCATTTGTCTTGAGCACATCTTCCTGCTAGGAGGGCTGAAACTCAAGAAAATCTGTCTTATCACTAGTAGGTTAGAAAAATGTTAACTCTGGAGACAGACTTGGCCCAGTGGTTAGGGCATCCATCTACCACATGGGAGGTCCAAGGTTCAAACCCTGGGCCTCCTGACCCGTGTGATGAGCTGGCCCACACGCAGTGCTGATACGCACAAGGAGTGCCCTGCCACGCAGGGGTGTCCCCTGTGTAGGGGAGCCCCATGCGCAAGGAGTGCCCCCTGTAAGGAGAGCCATTTAGCACGAAAGAAAGTGCAGCCTGCTCAGGAATGGCACTGCACACACGGAGAGCTGACACACAAGATGACGCAACAAAAAGAAATACAGATTCCAGTGCCGCTGACAACAGAAGAAGACGCAGCAAATAGACACAGAGAACAGACAACGGGGGGGGTGGGGTGGGGGGGCAGAAGGGGAGAGAAATAAATAAATCTTTTTTTAAAAAAAGAAAGAAAAATGTTAACTCTGAGAACCAATCTCAGAGTTAACATCTTTTAATATTAAAATGTACAATGTGCAACAAAAGAACACAAGATAAAGAAATAGGAAATGGGGAAGCAGACTTGGCCCTGTGGTTAGGGCATCCGTCTACCACATGGGAGGTCCAAGGTTCAAACCCCGGGCCTCCTTGACCCGTGTGGAGCTGGCCCACGTGCAGTGCTAATGCACTCAAGGAGTGCCATGCCACGAGGGGTGCCCCTGCGTAGGACAGCCCCACGTGCAAGGAGTGCACCCCATAAGGAGAGCCGCTCAGCGTGAAAGAAAGTCCTGCCTGCCCAGGAATGGTGCCGCACACATGGAGAGCTTATGCAGCAAGATGGCGCAAAAGAAAAAAAAAGGAAAGATTCCCATGCTGCTGACAACAACAGAAGTGGACAAAGAACATGTAGCAAATAGACACAGAGAACAGACAACTGGGGCGGGAGAGAAATAAATAAATAAATCTTTAAAAAAAAAAAAGAAATAGGAAATGATGGCTGTGACAGTTTGAGATTATTTTTGTGAATCCCAAAAAGAGAAAGATTGTGTTTGTAAATTAATCTGCTCCTTTGGGTGTGATAACCTTTGATTGTATTACATCAGTGAGGTGCCTCTGCTTAAGTCTACTTGATAAAATCAATTCAGGGCTTTTGATTCAGCTAACATGTCTTGATTAAATTACCTTTTAAGATTAGGTTTTGGATTTGACCACATCCGTAAGGCATGACTCAGGTTGAGTCCCCACCCTCTTGGTGGGCTGATATAAATGGACACTCACTCAAGAAAACACACAGAGAAGAGAACTTTGTCATTTTGTTCCTGCCATGTGACAGAATCAAACAGTTAAAGCTCAGGGGAAAGATAGACCATTTGCCCAAAAGCTTACAGCTGACCTTGGGAAGAGAGTTAAGACTGATATAGGAAGCCTTGAGAAATAAGCCTTAATGCCAGCCTACAGCTGGGAAGAGGCTGGGCCCACAGAGCCTCAAGAGGAAGAGAAGCCCAGAGGGGAAGACTGGAACCTGGACAGAGATCGCCCGCCATCTTTCTTCAACAGGCGGCAGCTGACTTTTTGTGAGAAAGTACCTCTATGGTACCTTGAGTTGGACTGTCTATGGCTTTGGGGCTATAAGCTTTTACCCCAAATAAATACCCTTTATAAAAGCCAACAGATTTCTGGTACTTTGCATTGGCATCCCTTTGCCAGACTAATAAAATGGCCCATAAAATGAAAGAGGATTAAAATTGAGAAAGCACCAATAAAGAAAACAAGAATGTGGACATACCAAACAACACCTTTTTAAAAAAATGATCTTAAAAATGCTCAGGGATATTAAGGATTATAGAGAGAATGAACTAAAGGATATCAAGAAAGCAATGAAAAAAAAAATGAAAAAAAAAAAAAAAGAAAGCAATGAATGGGAAACGGACTTTGGCCCAGTGGTTAGGGCTTCCGTCTACCACATGGGAGGCCCGCGGTTCAAGCCCCGGGCCTCCTTGACCCGTGTGGAGCTGGCCCATGCGCAGTGCTGATGCGCGCAAGGAGTGCCGTGCTACACAGGGGTGTCCCCCGCGTAGGGGAGCCCCACGCGCAAGGAGTGCACCCATAAGGAGAGCCGCCCAGCGCGAAGGAGGGAGCAGCCTGCCGAGGAATGGCGCCGCCCACACTTCCCGTGCCACTGATGACAACAGAAGCGGACAAAGAAACAAGACGCAGCAAAAAGACACAGAAAACAGACAACCGGGGGAGGGGAGGGGAATTAAATTAATTAATTAATTTAAAAAAAAAAAAGAAAGCAATGAATGAGCAATATGAGAATCTTAGTAAGGAAATAGAAGTTTTAAATAGAACCAAACGGAACTACTGGAGTTGAAGATGACAACTGAAATGCCGAGAAGACTTTCAAGAGCAGACTGAAACTGACAGAAGAAAGATTCAGTAACTTGAAGACAAGATACTTGAAATGAATCAGGCTGAGAAGTAAAAAGAAAAAAATATTAAAAGCAAAAATAGCTTGAGGCCTACACAGTATGGCCAGTGACATTAGCTAATGCTTACTCAACTCTCTGTAAGGGGAAGCAGTGCACTACAAGAGATTGAACTGTATCTGCCTCTTATTTCCAACACTCACATTTCAATTTTCACTCATAAAAAAAGCCAGAGAAATTTTGTTAATACTTTTTAAAAGAAAAGTTAATATAAAATTACAGCCAAAAAAAAAAAACAAGAAACCTGAACTTCAGTAACACAGCTGGAACAATCTGCAGCAGGGGGAGAAAAGATTTAATTTAGTTGATTTTCTGTGGTTGTTGGTTGTTCACTAGACTCACGGTGATGGACGCTGCAGATATTTTCGAAGGGACCAAGAAGCTGCTGGGGGTTTGGTTCTCTCAGCAGCAGCTGGACACAAAACAAGGAGCTGGCGATCTTTGCACCATCCAAGATCTGAGTGGGACATAATTTTGAAGGATGTATAATGTTCAATAAGTGTGACAAAAACTGACAAGCAGGAAGTGTATGCATTTGGTGAGAATAACATGTTTGTCTCTAAGACACGTTTCATTTTGAAGACGTGGTACCAACCTCTTACTCAAAGCACTGGTTCCCCTGTTGAAGCTTGCTAGGGATTACTGTGGGTTTGACTTGACTCAAAGCTTCTTTTATTCTCATAAGAATTTTATGAAGCCTTCTCACCCAGGGTACCCACACTGGAATTTCCAAGAAGAAATAGAGTTTCTTAATGCAATTTCCCCAGATGAAGCAGCATATTGTATGGGATGGATGAATTGTGACCTTTGGTACCTGTATACTCCGGATTTCCCAGAGTCGTGTAATCCGTCAGCCAGATCAAACCCTGGAAGTTCTGATGAGTGAACTTGACCCAGTAGTTATAGGCCAGTTATACATGAAAAACAACGTTACTGCAAAGGATG